>NC_072736.1:61534755-61891156 GCF_026930045.1 Uloborus diversus | reverse complement strand
TTTTATTTTTTATTGTTCAAATTCTTAACGTTCTTTCTGGATTTTTCAATCTGTTCTGCGATAAATATTTTCAAGAAAATTTATTTGCATACTTTCTATTTCAGTAGGATACTGTAGTAACAAAGGTCATTTAAATCATTTATGTGGAATTAGGTTAAGGAAAAGTGTCCAGTCAATGTTGTTAAGTTCGTTTTTTTTTTCATCGAATTGAAAAACTGATATTTATTCAAATTCACTCAGAACAAAATAAATAAAATGTGTACTCACAGTTTATATATGGTGGTAGTTTTCTTTTCAGTTGATTGACCATTATTTCTTTTTACTTATCGAATTCTGTAATCTTACTATCATTTTATTCCACTCATGATAAAAATTAAAAATGGTTTAACTAAAAACGCGAAATCTCGCCAAGGCTACTTTGCTCGCACAATTCCAAAACTATAACCCTAAACAAATTTGGCGAAACCTTTCAGCTGAGAATAAAAGGAATAAAGTAAATTCTTTCTCGGTTAAACATTTTTCATTTTGTTCTACGATAATAAATTCAAGAAAATATTTTGCATACTGTCCATTCCAACTAAATGCTGCTGTAAAATATGATTAGTTAAATTAATTTAAGATTAAAAAAAACTCATATTCTTACAAATTCATACAAAACAATGAAAAATTTTACCTGGTATAACGTTATCCAATTTTGTTAATCCAGAGTTTTCTTGTTTACGCTTCCACCATTTAATACTTTTTTGAAAGAAATAAGGAAAACTAACATTATTTTGAGAAGCTCGAGAATACTACTAAGGGACGAATTAATTTCTGTTGTTGGAGGCGTTCTTAGACATGTTGAATGCGTTACTCAGAACAAACTGACCGCGTTTACGTCAACAGATACACGTGGAGCGCAACGTGGCAATGTTTTAGTTGCATTCGCAGTTTTATAAATCACCGCAAGGTAGCGTATTCGAGCGCTGGAGTTCTGAATACTAAATGTAGTTAAATGAATTCCTTTGCAGATGTTTTTCATTTCAGTTTTAGTATGAATAAAAAACCTTAAAGGATAGCCCGAAATGCATGCAAAATTACAACTTTTAGAGACATGGATTTATATCTTCTATTTGCACTACTTGAATTCAAAAACTAATTTGTCCGAACCGAATCTCAGTTATAATTCGTTTTAATTAATTTTGACGCATAAACTTTCGGTAACTCTTAGTGATTTTCAATGCTAAATACTATTATAATGCTACATGCTCTATTCTCTTCGTTCTCAAACACATATAAAGCTTTTTGCGGCTCACATGCTGACAACGTGATATTACTTTCTTTCACGTAATGGGGTTGTTTCCTTCAGTCAAAAGTAGTACTTTTTGTCACTAAAATTGATAGAATAAGCAAAAAAAAAAAAATAACATGGACTCAGAAAATATTTTCATTTTCCCAACAGTTATTTTTTAATTAACTTTTTAAAATGTCCGATTCTTCAAACAAGGCGTGGTCTTTATGACCTCACAATTTTTTTTTTTTTTTGACATGAAATTATCTTTTGAGTGGACGCTCAACTCGCCAGACCTAAAACCCATTTATTACACTGTATGGCCTATTTAGGAGTCGAACGTCTACCCTAAACTACATGTAAGTTTGAATTCTCTAAACCAATTGCTTTATAGGGAATAGGATTGATTAAAGGACTTGTGGCCCTTGAATGAAAAATTCAATAAGCAGTTGCATCTCTGTATTACTGCAAAAGGCTGCTAGTTTGAAACCAATTAAATTTATTGATTGCTAAAGGTCTACTCATATTATTATTTTTGTGTTTTGTTAATTTATTCATTTTTAATAAAGTTTCATGGAAAATTGCTTGCCCGGCTTTTTTTTTTTTTTTTTTTTTGCCGCACCCTGTACATTTGATTCGCACAGTCAGTAGAAACATAGTTTTGTGGTTGATGTTATGCTTGTTTGTTTCATAAAGAAGGAAAATAAATTCTTCACTAAGATTATTGGTTTAAGCTTTTTTGCAAAAAAAGTATTATTAAACGTTTTTTGATCTATATGCAAATTATATTATCATACAAAAACTTGCATTAAGGTTAGACAGTTTTTTAACATGAAACTGGGGGGGGGAGGAAATTGCATCAGAATTTAAGTGGGAAACATTTCTAATCACTTTTTGCTGAAAATTTCAATTTAAACTCTGAAAAGTTGAAAAAATTCATTTTTTTTTTCAATTTTTCCGAAGTGAAAATTTACTCCTTTGGAAAAAAAACGGTTTTTTTTTCCGTTTTTTTCGGAAATTTTCCGATTTTTTTCCGACTGTTTTCATCTTTACTTTTGACTGAAGGAAACAGCCCCATTCAGGATTCAACTATTTCTCATTGGCAGTCACTTCTGGCAAAATGTACGAATTCATCCCTGAAGCATATTATGTCTTATTAGATAAAAGTGAATAAATACTGTTTGCCTTTTTAGGGATTACGCTGACCTGATTAACGGATTACTGGTGGCTACATTTTTTAAAAATCGTTTGTATTTCAATAGCCATATAGAAAAAGTTTTAGACTATGTTCAAAAAAAAAAGAAAAAGAAAAGAAAAGAAAAGAAATATTAACTGATAAATCTTTTTAAACAAGTGAAATTTCATATTTTGGAAATTTATCAAATTTTGATATGCTTAAATGTCGTGCTTTCGTTTCTAAATGAATACTATTTTTTTCTTTAATTGCTATTTTACTTTTATAAGTAAGGAAGAAGCTTGATTATTAATCACGTCAACACGGCGTGTTTTGAGTTCTTTTAGTTAAAACAGAAAACGAATGAAAGTAGCGATTGTTTCTCAATTATTACTGACCCAGTTAACGCCGGGTATTTTTGCTAGTATTTCAATAAAATTCTATATTCTTTGGGTAGGGTAATTTTCACTTCATTCTGATTCAGCAATCAAAATTGCTCATTGTGATCCCGCTGGCCAATTTCAAAATCTACTTACTCCCTTTGCAATTGGTTGATGATCCAATGAAATGGGGTTGTTTCCTTCAGTCAAATGTACTACTTTTAGTCACTGAAATCGATAGAATAAGCAAAAAACATAACATGAAACCCAGAAAATACTTTTATTTTCTCAACAGCTATTTTTGAATTAATTTTTTAAAACGTCCGATTTTTAAAAACAAGGCGTGGTCTTTGTGACGTTATTTCACTTTCGCGCATTTTTCTACTGCGTTTCCACTTTATGATAATCAAGAAGCGAATTAAATGTTTTGCGCTCTACGCTTGCTATCAACCATATCGTTGCCAATACATGTGAGTAAAGATGCGAATTAAATATTTTGCTCTGTGAATGGCAACAGTGAATGAATGGCATTTCATCATTTGTGATGTCATCGGCAGAAGCGTAAACAATGAAACCGGACCGACTTAAGTATTTTTTTTTTAAATATTAAACATAAACAAATTGTTTAAAAAATGGTCAGATCCTATGTTTTTAAGCATGCTCTTTCAGAAAAAAAATACTTTTAAAATTTTGGAAACGACCAAAAATCATTCAATCGAATTAATTATAATAATAATAATAATTATTATTATTATTGTTATTATTATTATTATTATTTTGCATTTACAAATAGAGTGCTTAATTTTTTTTTTTTTTATTGATAGTTTTTTTTTTTTTTTTTTTCATTAATAGTTTTAAACGAAAAATTTAAGTTCAGTGATATTTTTATTTCTTTGCTTTTTTTACTACAGTTTTTTTCGTGTGAGAAAGTTACAAGTTATTATCTTATTATTTAACTTTAGACGCATTTCTATGGTGATTTCGAATGATTCTAATCGTATTTAAATTTGATGCTAATTTCTTTGGAAGAGCGAGTTTTGACGGACAAATGTTGTCATTATATCACGATTTTTCAAATTACTTTATGGAATATGTTTGGAGCTTAGACAAAATCATATGTGCTCATTTTTAATTAATGAAACAGAATCTTTCTTTTTATTACGGAGTGGAAATGTAAATTTACATTGCTCTTAAAGCTTTTTTATTTAACTTTATAGCACGAGCAGAGCCGTGTGGATATAGAGAGAGCTAGTTAGAATAATATAGAGTGCATAACGTAACCACATAGAATATAACTGAAGTTAAATAACATGAATAATTATAGAGCACTGCTAATCAGATACCTGCTGCTCCGAACAGATTTTGTTGCCTGAAATTATATTGAATCAGATTACTTAAAACATTTTGAATTAAAAAAAAAAAATTAAAAAAAAACTTATGCAGCATGCATAATTTTATGCATTTAGGAAAATTTAAGGTAATAGTTCAAGGACCACATTCACATTTAACAAAAATATTTTTACAAAAACACTTCTTTTTAAATTCAATTTACATTTCAATGATATTTTAGGGAGAATAAATGTGTTCGGTTTATTTGAAGATGTGATGATATCCTCGATGATTAAGTAATTCCAGCCGCCTTCGGCGGCTACCTCGTCTTCAGATATGGTTATTTTTAGCCTGGACATCGTCCTTGAGGAGTTCCGTGCTGCTGTCATTCTTTTTATTACTTTTGAGTCAATGGATTCAAAGTACTGAAAACTTATAACTTAATTTTGTTTTATCATGCATCTTTTTCTTGTCGGAATTTCGGGTAATTCGAGTTTTTTATTATTCGGTGCCGATTCCTATTAGTCCAGATTAGCGGGGTTCTACTGTAGTATGTATCGTTTCAAATTACGAATAGTTCCTAACTACATTTGTATTTACTGGGAGCATTTTTATTCGTGCAAAACAGTGTTAATTATTAATCTACACATAAAATGTTCGCCTCAGTGCTATAAATAAAAAACTTCATGACAACATTAAAATATTACAAACAGGAAAAAAAGTTATAACAGCGTCAAATTAACCAAAAAGTAACAAGACTTCAGAAAAAATTTAAATTGCAGATATCGTAAAATTAATAGCAGAACGGTTATTTGTTCTGCTTGAAAAAAAAAAAAAAAAAAAACTTTTTCAATGTAAAAAAAATAATTTTATGGATAGAAAGACATCCGACAAAAGCTTGTAACTTTTTGTCGCTAGTTGCACAATTTTAACATTTTTATAGTGTTTTAGTTACTATTATACTACTTAAAAGTGAAAAAAAAAATGCAAAGTTGACATAGATAATTTAGAAACATCATACGAAGTAGTGAGAAGCAAAGGGATGTAAGTAAACATTTTAAAATTTTGAGTAAAACGCGTTAAGGTCTAGGTAGGTTTTAATTAAAAAGTTTTTCTATATCATGCTGTATAACGGCAACTACCAGGGCTACTGGTATTGCTTTCCCCAAGACAGAGAGAGGTACACCTACCATTTATACTGATTACCTGAAAATTTAAAATTTTGCTACGTACATCCCTTTGCTTCATGCTGCATGATATGTTGACAATGGCGAACTTTTCCTCAACCAGGCCTGTCATTGGGAAATCGGGTGGCCCTCACCCCTGAGGTTTAGAAACATGATGAAATGGGGAATTTTTGAACGTATTTTACTGCATTTTTCCCTATAAAATGTAGTGAACACAAACCCTTCGCCCCCCTCCCCCCGCCAAATTTTGAAATGACGGGCCTATCCTCAACCACAAAATTCCAGGCAAACATTTCCAAGAGACGATGTTTTCAAATGTGAGATAATTGTATTATTGAATCTAATTCGTAAAAAAAAGGCAAATTTACTAGTAAAGGACGGAATGCAAAGACAAAAATATGATTTATTTCACAACGAAAGAATTTTCTTCATAGCATTAAAAAAAAAAAAGAATATTTTGGTTGAAATAATAATTTTAGACATTAAGAGCTCTAAGGGCCAAGCACAGAATAAATTTTCCTTTCTGAAGGGACATTTCAAATTTTTCATCGTGGTTTAAGCCCCTAAACAGATTCGATAAAAGGAAAGTGAAAAAAAAAAAAAAAAAAAGAGTACCAGTATTGTAGATGGCAAATATTACGAGTTCGAAATAAATAAAACTGTTTTGCAAAAATTAAATAAAACATCTAAACATGTTAAAGTTCCATACAATTATTCCCAATCGTAGGTTAACATGAAATATAATGCGAACAAGTTATATCTTTGCAAAGAAAACATTGAATTTTGTTTCTCCCCAAAAGATTTTTCTTTCAAAAATGTATCATTTTCACTCACCTGCCTTTCTCGTTCATCTCGCTCTTCTCCGAGAGCTAAGAAACAATTCCAGAAAAAAATGTTTAATGCAATACAAATAAGTCCAAATGGTCTTTCTTTCATTGCTCTTTATCAGGTAAATAATCTGAAATGTATTGGAACCATTCACCTCGTCGAGAATCCGCTATTTCAAAGAATCATTCGTCCGTGGAATAAAAGTCGTCTGCTTCACAGTGAAGTTGGAGTGGAAGTGAATGTTAGCAAACCGCATGGAGGAAAAAGAAAAAGAAAGAAAAAAAAAAGCATATTTACGGTGATGATGAAGCAGGAAAAAAGAACTTAAAGTATCAGAGAGGATGTTCTCTTTTTTTTCGCAGAGAAGAGTCTAATGTCAGAGATTAAGAAGAAATTCATATTGTAGCAAAGATAGACTTTTAAAAGTGCATTTTATGGAACAATATTTCAAATGATATGTTGTGTGTTCTTTTTCATTATTTATTAATTAAACAAAAGTAAAAAAAATCTTCATGAGTTTTCGCAGCTTTTAAGTTCGGGAACACTGTTGACATTTTCTATGCAATTTAAATTTAAAACTATCGTTAAATTTTAGTTTTGATTTTTTTTCGTTGCCGATCACTGATTTGTGTACTTAAATGTCTTATCTTTATATAAAAATTAATAACTGCCGACTAATCATGAGATGAGTTTTTCATACTTGTCACTGGCAAAAGTTAACGTGCTGAGAAAATCACCCTTATATTACGTGTACATCGAAGAGTCGTTTCCGAATTTTTGAAAGTATTTTTTAAGCGATCACATTGCTTATTGTTCTCACTTGACGGTTTTGAATTCCTATGATTTTATTCCCCCCCCCCCCGTCTCCCTCTGCAGCACCACTGTCGGCCGGCCTCTCCTGATGCTGCTCCTCCAGAGAAAACATCTCCAGGTTGCGTCCATATCCTACACACACAAGCACCTACATACACACATACACACTCGCACATACATACACACATACACACTCGCACATACATACACACACCTGCACATACACACAAACAAACACATGCACACACACACCACTACCCACACACTCATGCCTGCACACAGACACAAACACACATGCCTACACACACATACACATACCTCCCTCACCCACCCACACGCAAACACACAACTACCCACACATTCGTGATTGCGAAAAACATAATTTGAATTCCAGATGTCAAAATTCAAATTAAGTTTTTTTTTTTTTTTTTCTGAAAGAGCATGCTTAAAAACATAGAATTTGACCATTTTTTTAAAAAAGTAATTCGACAAAGTTTAATATCTTTGAAAAAATATTTTAATCGGTGCGCAGATTCTCATTCTTTACGCTTCTGCACATGACATCACAAGTGATGAAATGCCATTCACTGAACGCAATATTTAATTTGCTTCTTTACTCACATGTACTGGCAACGAAATGGTTGATTGCAAGGGTAGAGCGCAATATTTAATTCGCTTTTAAATTATCATAACCTGGAAACGTGGTAGACAGCAAATGTAAACATTCAGCGTGCCAGTAAAGTGCGCGCCGAAATTCATCACTTGGGACGTCATAAAGATCACGCCTTATTTGAAAAATCAGACATTTAAAAAAAAAACTAAATTAAAAAAAATTAAACATTTTGAAAATAAAAGATTTTCCATGCTTCACTTTTTTTTGAGCAATTACTATTGCTTATTGTTCTCACTTGACAGTTTTGAGGTCCTATCATTTTATTTTCCCGCCAGCACCCTCTGCAGCACCACCGCCTCACGATGCTGCTCTTCTAGCGAAAACCGTCTATAGGTTGCGTCAATGTCCTACACTTACAAGCATACATACACGCACGTACACACACACACAAAAACATACACGCACATACGTACGCCTACGCACATACACAAACACATACACACAAACAGATACACACACTCAAACACATACACACGCATACATACAGACACCTACACATACACACACACCTACACACAACTACCCACACACTCATGCTTGCACACAGACACAAACACATATGCCTACACACACATACACATTCCCCCCCCCCCACACACACACTCATACACACAACTACCCAAATACTCATACCTGCACACAGACATAAACACATATGCCTACACACACATACACATACGCCCCTACACACAAGCACACATACCTTCCCCACACACACACGCCTACACACACACACACACACACACACTCGTGATTGCGAAAAACATAATTTGAATTCAAGAGGTCAAAATTCAAATGAATTATTTAATTTTTTGAGCAATCACATTGCTTTTATTTGACTGTTTTGATGTCCTATGATTTTATTTTCCCACCAGCACCCTCTGCTGCATCACCGTCGACCGGCTGCCTCACGATGCTGCTCCTCTAGCGAAAGCCATCTCCAGGTTGCGTCAATATCCTACACTTACACGCATACATACACGCACCAACACAGACAAAAAACACATACACACACATACATACACCTACACATACACACATACCTACACACAACTACCCACACACTCATGCCTGCACAGACACAAACACATATGCTTACACACATACCCCCTCACACACACATAAACACACACGCCTACATACACACACACTTGTGATTGCGAAAAACATAATTTGAATTCAAGAGGTCAAAATTCAAACTAATTTTTTTTAATTCTTTTTTTGCTCATGCTATCAACTTCAGTAACCAAAAGTAGCACTTTTGACTGGTGGAAACAATCCCATTATAACCAACGCCCCCTTTATACGAATTAAGGGGGCATTGTTAAAATACAGTTATTATTACCAAGGCTTACATTGATGACGTCTTCTCGATAGAAACGGTTATCGAGTTCAGCCTTGCTAGAACACATCAATGGTCGTGTTCTCCAATCAAAGTATTTTAAATGTTATCAAACTTCAATAAAATATTCAACTATCTTTCTTTAGGTAAGAGAATTAATTATACAATAAAACATGCAACACATATTTGAAAAAAGTTCCTTTTCTCTTTTCATTTGATGATGATCCACTTTTTTTTTCTCGATTGGATGTCGTTTCACCAGTTCCGCACGCGATACTGCTGTACGCACTATCGGGAAAAATGTATGAGATCGTTCCCTTGGCAACAGCAATGCGCCTCATTTTCATAATAGAGGAAAAAAACTTAGACGATATCTTTTCACGACTGGACGTTTCTTTTGCAATTTCGCAATAAAGCAACTAAATTTTGGCAGAGCCGAAAGAGCTGTTTTTGCGTATAGTGTAAAAAGATTTGTTCTTGCTGCTGACTCGATGTCGACTACCATCATGGAATGCTGTACTAAGAATACCACTGATTACGAGAGGCGATTTGGTGCAACGGAAAGAGGCGACGAAGCCAGAACATCTGACGTTTACAAGACCAAGAATCTTCCGTTTCGATTCGATTATCCTTCAAAATGGAATTACGGAAACTGTGTTTTCACCGCTAGCGATGGTGTAATTCGGAAATACGTTCAAAAGACGTCTGCAGATGGCGGATCCAATGACATTCTGTTTAGAATGAATCCCATGTTTCGAACCACCAGTTCGGACTATGGATCTAAGCCCCCTTGTGTGCATACTATGCCACACACTTACCATCCAAGGAATCATAAGTTCTGGGAGCATTTGGCCAAAGTAGGTATGTACCGCAGCTGTGGCTTCAATACCGGCATCGACAGAAATCAAGAGTGATATGGCAACAGCTCGGCTAGAAGAAAATTCGCTCGAAAAATATTTTCATCTTTTATTCTTAGCATGAAATTTCAAACTCGTGTTTTTGTGGAATATCAAGAACAAGATTTTTACCTGCTTTTAAGAAAGTGGTTTATTAAATGTCTAAAGGAGATGCGTACTTTTGCAAGCACTTAAAATATTGTTAGTTCCATGAAAATTTATCATATCTTTTTCCGGACAATAATCTTGCCTGAAAGAATATCTTCTCATGTCACACTCCACTTTTTTTTTTCTTAATTTCAAAATGAGTCTCATGGGAAAATAACGTTTCTCTCAATAAAGCATTGTAAATCCGCTTCTTATTACCAAATACTCTTTACACTGACATTAATTAGGACGAAATTAGCTTTGAAAATGTATGGTGATATTTGTCATTGCGAAATAAAATGTATGAGAATAGAGATACGTACTAAGTTATCATAAATTCAGGAAACATTTAACCAAAGTTGGTTAATAGGTGTGTACCATAGCTTTAATTTTAACAATGGCATCATAAGAAATGGTGGCTTGGCGACTTTGGCTATAAACAATAGAGTTGCGTGATCATTTGTTTACATTTTAAAGCTACTGTTAATGTAATTTATTGTATTTTTTTGTTTATTTGGCGAAATATTTCAAATTGCAAATAATTTTTTTAAATCGTTTTTAAAGAGTGTTTAATCATTTTAGTTGAAAAAAATGTGTTTATTTTACATCGGGAGGGGTTGGGAAGGATGAGTGATTTTCACTTATTTAGAGAACTGTTTTTACCTTTATCATTTTTTTTAAAATGATATCCTTTCGATTGTTTTATTCTTTTCCATATGGGGGATGTTGCAGCGGGATTTCACATTTGTTCTAGATGGGTAGTTAGTTTTTTACACTAAATATCTGAGGACGCTTTTTATCCTTTGAGTATGGCTGAAGGAACAAACCATCAAGTACGGGAGAAAAAAAATCTATACTGATATTATAAAGAGAGAGGACGGATTTTTGTGTGTTTATATATTCGAGGTAATCTCTGGAACCACTGCACCTATTTGAAAAAATCCTTCACTATATGAAAGGTGCTTTCTTACTGAGTAACATAGGCTATAATTCGAAAAAAATCCGATAAATAGTTCTTTTTTTATTCCAATTTAGGCCCAAATTTCACGTAAATTGCATATTATTGGCTATTAAAGGGGTGAAAAATTACTTGCACATATTACTGTTATGTATCGTTGAAAAGGGTAGAATTTTCCGCGTTCTAAACAATTTGTTTCAATGCTCTAAATTACGGCGTGAGTAATTTGCGTTTTTAGCTCGAACTTTTTTAGGCTTAGCTGAAATTTAGGCATTACTTTCTTCATTGAATCTATCAATAAAAAGTGAAGGAATTGTCCCACAGTTTTCTTTTTGACACCGTTGGAAAAAGCGACACTTTTTACTGCAGAAATATCCCGACCTATGGTCGAAAAAATAACCTATCTCCAAAGGAACAAAAGTTACAAGCCGTTAAAAATAAAGTTCGAATAAATTTCCATTAAAATTACTGATGTTTTGTTTCGCATTGCCATGGTTACGTCTTTTAGCTTCGCTTCATTTTAATTTCTTAAAGGTCCACAAACTTGACGCCAAGGAATTATAAGCAATGGGGAAATGTTTTCGCCAATTCTGCATATTTTACGATCTACTTTATGATAATTCCCACAGACAATGTAGCAATTGCGGGAAGAGTTTAAAAACTAGGAGTCTTAGCAATTTTCCCAATTGTCGCCAAATTTGTGGACGCCAAAGACCAAGGGCTAATATACTTCGGCCATGGCCTTGCTGATAGTGACAGAAGCAAACAATTATAGCCCATAATTGACGATAGCGCCAAACCCCCAGTTATCTAAATACCTTCGAAATTACTAATGAAAAGAAACCAGTGCATCGTAGAAGCAGGGGCGATGGAAGTTGTATTTGCACGTGCTTTTACATTTAATTCTAAAGAAGAACATTACTATGATTTAACTTTCAATACTTAATGATATCCAAGCAAAACATCAATGTGAAAAGTAGCCAAGTTCGATCGAAATGAGGTTCTCGGTAGACAGTGTCACCGACAATATTTTGATCTCAACGGATAACAAGTTCCATAGCAGTTCCTCATGGAAATTGGACTGCCCCGTGTTCTTCAATTCATTTTGAAAACTATTTTTTACTTTCTTTGATCCCGGATTTAAATTTGACGACCAAAACCTGCCGCAAGTTTAAAATCCGGAATCAAAGATAATAAAAAAAATGTTTTCTGAATGAATTGAAAAACATGGGACTTCCTTGGGGAACAGCTATGAAACTTGGTACCCGTTCAGATCTGAACTATTTTATCGGTGATACCGTCTAACCAGGGTCTCATTTTGATCGAACTTGGCTCCTCTTCACATTTATGTTTTGTTGGGATTTTATTTCACAGCGATCCACAGCGTTCGGTAATGTCCACAGCCCTGCTATTTTAATTACAATGGAGAAAATAATGCCTTTTAGTTCAGAGCAATTTCATGTGTAACGGAAAAACAGTTTTTTTTTTTTTTTTTTTTTTTGAGCAATCACGATTGCTTATTGTTCTCACTTGACCATTTTTGGCGTCCGTGCCTTTTTCAACTTGGACCAGGCCTGCAGTACCACCGTCCACCGGCGGCGGCGCGGCTGATCCTGAGCACTGTCCCCCGAAATCCACTTTTGCTGGGCGGTGGCGTCCATGTCCCACACACACGAACGCCTACACACACACACGAACGCCTACACACACACGAACGCCTACACACACACACGAACGCCTACACACACACACACGAACGCCTACACACACACGAACGCCTACACACACACACACGAACACCTACACGCACACGCACGTACACAACACTCACTCACACACATGCATACATACACTTACGCACCCACGCACCCACACACATGCGCCTACACAAACACACACGCTCGTGATTGCGAAAAACATAATTTGAATTCAAGATGCCAAAAATTCAAATTATTTATTTATTTATTTTTTTTTTTTTTGAGCAATCACGATTGCTTATTGTTCTCATTTGACAGTCCTTGACGTTGGGATTATTTTTCAGCTTGGACCAGCAGCACCACCGCCCACCGGCGCGGCGGCGGCAGGGCTGCTCTGTTCCTGAGCACTGTCCCCCGGAATCCACTTCTGCTGGGTGGTGGCGTCCATGTCCTTCACACGCATGCTCATACACACTCGCCAACGCGTGAGCGCCTTTACACACATACACAGTGGCGGATCATGCGATTTTGAGGCCCCAGGCGCAACTTCATCCGGAGGCCCTCTAACTGACACAATGAAAATGATATAGTTTCCTAAAATTTACAATGCAGAAAATCATAACTTTTTTATTTTTTTGAATCAACAAGCTTTGGGGGTGGGGGGGAGGTAGTTACATTCTTATTAAAGTTGAAAAACAACGACATTTTTGACCAAAAAACTTTACTGTGAAAATTTTTGTCCTCTCTTTTTTCCTAATATAGGTAGTGCAGGGGGTGAGATCCGTGCTCTGATTTCAGGCATCTGGCAAAATCCCAGCTTTAGCATGTTCACCGATGCGCGTAATTCAGTGGCGCAACCACAGGAAAAAAAGGGGGGGGGGGTTCACTTAGGAAGAAAAAAAAAACGAGAGAGAACCTCTAATCGAATAGGAAAGATAAGAAGGATAAAAGGGGGGGCGGGGTTCGGGGGTTATCCCCCGGAAATTTTTTTAAACTTTTAGTTTTAAAAACGCAATTTTAGACTTTCTTTGCTGATGTTAGGGGGCAAAAAGGTGCAGCTGATGGCAGGCCTGGATCAGGCATTTGGGGTCCCAACTATGACCCAAGAAATTGAAGAAAAACTGAAAACAAAAACTAGCACTAAGACTTATTAAACGTTGCAAATATACACGGCTGGTCCCTCTGGGGCCCTACGGATTTTGTCTCGGGGCGGGGGGGGGGGGGGGTCCAAAATTTATAGATACGGTCCTGGGTGCAGTGGTCTCAGCGGAAAGTTATTGAAATTGAAGCCTAAAAGACACCATCACAGGCCACATTTATTAACGTTCGGGTAATGGATGGAGTTCAGGGACTGCCTCCAATCAATTTTTTTAACAATAATTCCTCCCCCCTCCTTCCCAATTTTCGAAACTAGTTTCAAAAACGCAACTGTACACAAACTTTACGGGATATTTAAAATCTGATGAAAAACTTCGTCAGATATTCGCTTTTGTTACTTGCTTGAAAATTGTACAGTAAATGAAATATATACTTCAAGGATAACTAATAATAGGTTACACGTACACCGGTTATAGTTTATACACATTTTACATTTTAATTTTTGTTACATTTGTTAGTTTATATTTTTTGTTACTGATGTTACGGACCAAAACAAAATTTCATCGGATGCAGATTTTCAATATCACTTGCCTGGTCCTTTCCGGCATGCCGGAAAAATCGAGGTTAGGAAAAAAAAACTACTATAAAAATATATGTTCAGCTTAAAAATGAATATAAGTTCTATACATATGTTATTAGTATTAATAAACAGTTTAATTTTGTAAAAACATTTACTAACAATGTCATTTTTTAATTTTAACAAGAAAAATATTGTTTGATAACGAATAATTTTATAAAAACTAAATTAAAACTAAGTAAGCAAACATTTAAGCAGTAAGTTTCACCCCTCAACCAGTGCTCAAGAATTTATCATAGCTATTCAATAAATAAAAATTAAACATACCTTTCTAAAAGGAACCAAAAATAATTTGTTTAAAAAAGTTATGAACAAATCGCTGAAACAATTATTGCTTCTGAATTGATTACTTTATTGGCATATAATTAAATCCGTGAATAATAACTTACCGTAAATAATAAGCACATATTTACGCAATACATTTTTTTTTGAAAGAAGGTTATTTTCTGGATTTATTCATTTATTCTTCTTTACAGTGGTTTTCTTTTTGATTGGAACTGAATGGCGAAATCTAATTTTTTGTTGCAAAAAAAAAAAAAAAACCTTGAATTATATGGCATGCCGGAAAATTCGAATTTCCAGGCTGCTGGTCAACCTCGCTTTTTTCTGGCATGCCGGAAAATGCGGGGTAATACGGTATTAAATAATGATTTCAAACTTTTTTTGAAGTAATGTATTCGCAGTAATAAAATCTTAAGTTTCTTCTCGAAATTTGTCATATATATACAACGTGAGTCAAGTTGATACACAAATGAATAAACTGGTTACGCTGACGTAATAAGAAGCGAAATGAAGTTTTTAAGGTTTGTTTTGAAAGAAGATTCTCACAAAATATTTTATTCGAGTGAGATGCTAAAAGTAAATTTGATTTAGTTAATGTGAATAAAGTATGGCTATCTTCTCCGAAATACGCTCTTTTAAATATTTCCAGAGTAATTTCATTCATTTGAGGGTTCTTTTTTTTTTTTTTTTTGAGCAATCACTAATTACTTATTACTTTTACTTGACCAAAGTAAGTTGATGTTGTTCTGATTTTTCAGATTACCATGGCAACAGCTGTTTATTAATATTTTTTTAGAGAGCAAAAATTTCGTCGTCATAGTTACAAATCATCTGTGGCTTAACTCAATCAGATTCAGCTTTTTTTTTTTTTTGAATAAATTTTTTTTTTTCAGAAAAAAAACACCTATCTAGATAAACTAAAGCAGCAAAACTTCATCTAAATACAAAATTTCCAGATAACGAATTCCCATCATTTATGATTGATAAGAAATAAAAATACATAACGTTATACGCTGCAAATAATTTTTATGATAAGTGTACTAACTGGTGGATATGGGTTATTAATTTGTTATTTGGTATTACCGCATCTTAATCACCATTTCTTTTTTGTGGATATGCCTCGTATTACCAGGAGCGTGCACAGAAATTTTGGGGCCCGTCACAAATGACTTTTACCTGCCCCCCTCCATTCATTACTTACTCCTACGTCCCTACATATATTTCGCCCCTTTTGGGGCTCCTTCAGGCTCGGGCCCGGGCCAACAGGTGTCCTTTCTCCCCCCCTTCCCGTGCCCCTGCAAATTACCAATTCTAGAAAATCCCCAGTCATAATTGGCGGGTGTAAATTTCTTGACCATTTCCATTCTCTTTCATTTGTAGAAACAAGAAACCCAATAAGTAGGTACTTATTGCAATTTATGATTGCAAGAAACATAATTTGAGTTCAAGACGTTGAAATTCAAATGCGAATCCTGGGTGCTCTTTTTTTGTGTGGTGGGGTCATTTCTAAGCATTTCTGGAAAAAGAAAATAACCATTAAAATTTGTGAGTCTAAGTATTACTCGGTTTCAACTAGATCTAAGCGCAATGTATTTACTTGATCGAAACAACGCCATTACGTTATCTCAGAAACGAGCAAAAAACATCAGCGAACATCAGAAACTGTTAGGAAAAATCATGTCTTCTATTCAAGGAGTACAAAACTTTTTTTTATTCAGGGGCGGATACAGAAAAATCTTTTGGAGGGGGCACAGGGAGTTGAATAGCCAACCATCCCCCACACCCACAGCCGTCGCCTTTGGTGTTTCATAACAAAGTTTTAATGACTTATTTTTTAACGTGCGTGTTTTTTATTTATTTTATTTTTAGGATTCCTTCAGGTCAATGAATCTGATTCTAAGTACATGAATATTATGCACTAATATACTTTGAATGTACACGGAAAACATTTTTATTATTTCAAGCCATTTAAATACTAAACCCAATATAATGTCACCGATAGATGCTAGACAATGAGCGGCTTTACTTAGAAACATTGTCATAATGATTCTAACACGAGCGCAAGGTTATTAGTTAAACATATACCTCTCTTGAGTTTTTTAAAATTAATTTATTAAGAAAATCATAACTTCATAACATATAAGTTTTACTGAAGAATTCAGAAACTATTTTTGTGTGAATTTCAAAACAGTTGCTGATTTGTTTTTAAAGCCATGATACAGTTGAGATAACATATTGAAACTACATTCCATTTCCATTAAAAATCATGGTTTTTCTAAGAAACTACCATATGATTTCTTTCATTTTGCATTTTTTATAAGCTGAAAAAGAAATCTATTATTTCGCATAGGATTCTGTATTAAACTGACTCTTATAGGTGCGCCTACACATTAAAAAAAAAAAAATTATTATTATTATTGATTCCATCAAAGAAGAATTAGTGGACGAATCGCGATAATACGGTCTCTTGAATTTGAAACCAGTGAGTCAAATGTATTCTGCAACTCTGGGCCTCTGACTCCAGTAATACTTCTTTAGCAAACAAAAATGCTTTTAAGCAAAATATGCTATGTGTGTTTTGTGTTCTTTTTATTTAACTACGCAAAAAAATGCAAATGAAAGGTCAATTAAAAAGTAATAAATAAAATAGTGAACTTAATTCATCCTTGGGGGGGGGGGGAGCACGGGCCCCCTGGGCCTCCCCTAAAATCCGCTACTGGTTTTATATGAAAAATTACTTAAACACCCTACACGAAAGTTGGAAGCAAACTATAAAAATTTACTTTTGTGTGCAACAAAACATTTTTTAAAAGGAAAACTTGCAAACAAAAAAAAGACAGCATTCGAATAGTCATAACTCGGCAGCAGGAAAACTTCAGCATCGTAAAAAGAACGATGCATAGGAGCATTGCGTCAAAAAGAACCCGACTCTTATGCAGGAGACAATTTATCAATAAGCAGAGTAGGCAGCTGCTTAGGGCGGCAACCTTTTCAGGGGCGGTAAATTTGCTTTAACCACACATTTTTTAAATTAAATTGTTATTCTTGAAAGTAAAATATTAGCATTCTTTCATTTTCCACAGAGACAATTTTTTCTTGTCATTCAATAATGATTACTTTCATAATCTTATGAAAGTCAAATGTTTTAAGGGAATGTTATAATTAATTTTTTGGGAGATCACTGTGATCATTTCATCGGGGCACCTCTGAATGTGAAACGTAAACGTTCATAAGCTTGGCACAGTTTGAATCTGGGGAACACTTTTTTGCGTTTTTTTGAGTTAAGGAAATTTTGCTTCTTTTAGGGGCGAGGGGGTGGCAGACTTCAAATCTGCCTAGGAGTGGCATGGAGCTAAATTCGGCCCTGCTCTCATGAAACAATTTCGTTTTTAAACTTATGACTAAAAAGGAAATTAAGGCATTGGAGGGAAAAGAAAGTGTGATTGCTCACCTAAAATCCCAGAGCTGTTTTATTAGGGAAAATGCTTTTTTCTTTCATTTAACTAGCAAGATTCTTAACACTGTTACAAGACAACACTCACTGTACTACTGAATTGGACTGAAATGTACCAAACAGAAGAACAGTTCTCGCGGCGATTTCCCAAGGTCAGATAACCCCCCTGTCTTTGTTTGCATTTAACCTGAAACTTGAGTCATAGTTATGCCTTTCCCCTTGGGCACCATGACACGACCATGAACAAAGAAGCAGGAATTCTCCGATCTCAGAAAAAGCATGGATGTAGGAATCCACCTCCCTCCATGAGAAAAAGTGCTGTATTACGATAGAGCGCGAAATATACTGGATGAAACATTCCGGAAGAAAGAAACAAATATATTTTGAAACTTTAAACTTTTACATACAAAAAAACATCCTTTTTTTTAATGTCCCAATTTTCTCTTCTGGAAAAATCCAAACAAAGACACCTGAAGCCTGGGGCCCCTTTAGACGAAAGAGCCCTATTGGGAGCAATCTGTCTGGACCTAAAATACATGATTAAACTGTCAATTTCCACGAGCTTTGAACATTTTCCACTCAAAATTACGACTTTCCATGGCAAATCCTCAAAATAAAGTTTTTTTCTCCTGTAAAAATCCAAACGAAGACACCTGAAACCTGGGGCTCCTTTAGACGAAGGGGGCACTATTTGGAGCAATCAGCCCGCTCCTAAAATATATGACTAACTGTAAATTTCATGAGATTTGAGCATTTTCTACTCAAAATTATGATTTTCCATGGCAAATCCTCAAAAGAAACAGTATTTCCTCCTGTAAAAATCCAAACGAACACATGAAGCCTGGGGCCCCTTTAGGCGAAGGGGGCCCTATTGGGAGCAATCAGCGCGCACCTAAAATCCATCACTAACTGTCAATTTCCATGAGATTTTAGCATTTTCCACTCAAAATTACGACTTTCCTTGGCAAATCCTCAAAATAAAGTTTTCCTCCTGTAAAAATCCAAACGAAGACACTTGAAATCTACTGGGGCCCCTTTAGGCGAAGGGGGCCCTATTGGGAGCAATCAGCCCACACCTAAAATCCATGACTAACTGTCAATTTCCATGAGTTTTGAGTTTTCACTCAAAATTATGACTTTCCATGGCAAATCCTCAAAAAACAAATTTAGTTTTGAGGATGTGACACTTCGCGGCTCCGAGGCCCCCTGCTTTGCTGGAGGCCCCAGCTATCGCCTCATGCGCCTATGCGGTGATCCGCCACTGCACATACACAGGCCTACGTGCACACACTTAAGCCTGCACACACACAACTATACACACATAACCACCCAGGAGGAGGGACATGCTTGGGGGGGGAGCCATTTCTAGAAACAATAACTCTAATGAGTAGGGTCTTGTCGCAACTCGTGATTGCGAAAAACATAATTTGAATTCAAAGTTTCAGAATTCAAATTAGATTTTTTTTTTTTTTTTTTTTTTTTTTTTTTTTTTTTTTTTAAAGGTTTAAGTGATTACAGTGAAATTATTGTCATTTCAGCTGACTTTTTTTTTTCTTTGCACTTCATTGTTAAAATATGAAAAACAAGACGGAGAAAAAAGAATTATATTCCTTTTTCCTCAATGTTTGTGCTATTTTCTGCTCCGTGATGAAATGAAATTTTTCTGAACCAAGTTTTTGGACTTAGAACAAAATGATATTTTTGTGAAATTGTGTAACAATTCAATCTTTTAACTGACGAATACTTTCGTGGTAGAGAAGTAACAATAAGAAACTGTTAATTTTAATAATTTTTCATACACTAGGTTGACAAATTCAAGTTTATGCGTTTTGATGGAATGACTGCGGTGGAGTGACTTTTAAAGTCCATTCATTACTATAAAAATGATCATATTTTTAATTAAATTGAAAATTGTTGCCTTTAACTTATACGACACTACTGTTGTTGTTTATGTTTCCATAGTTAATAATCATGGAAGGATTGAGGGCCATTGCCACGAGATTTTCGACTTTTTTTATTTATTCACACATAAGACATTATGAGAGATTTTCAGCGCAAAGAAAGGAAATACATCACTCAGAGCATCCGAGGTTATCGACAGGGTTGCTAGACGTCCCGGATTTCAAGGGACAGTCCCGTATTTTGAAAAATTGTCCCGCGTCCCGGAGACTTTCCATACGGGACGGCTAAACTCCCGTATTCTAGTTGATAACAATATTTTACAGAACGAGACATTATTTTGAGGGAAAAAATAAAGTAATCAAAAAGTGTGAAATAATGAGCAATAAGAAAATCATGTGGAGCAAACAAAAAAAATTGTTTTCGATTTGATTAGGTTTGTATGTTTTTGTAATGGCGGCAGATCATGAGGAGCCAAATGGTTGCTTCTCTTTGTTCAGTGACTAAGATTGGAAAATACAGTCAAACCTCTCTACAGCGGACACCGTTGGGACCAAAGTTTTTGTCCGTTAACGGGGAGTGTTCGCTATTGGGAGTCTGAATTTACACCGACATTTTAATTTTGTATTTTGAACCTACACATATAGTGTATGATTCTGAATTAAATTAATGAGTAGTGATTATATAAGTGTTACTGTGGCGCCTACTCCATGGGGCCTGAGGGGACCCGAGCCCCCTCAAAAATATTTTTGAGGAGGCAGAGCCCCCTCAATAAATCAATAAAATTATTAGTTATATTATGCTTTCTAAACTCATGAATTTATCTTTTATTTTCCTTGTTTGAAGATAGTTTACCTTGTAAAATACATTCAGTAATGAGTTAAACAAATAATTACTACGGTAGTAAGCAGGTAAACTGAAAACAAGTGTTGTGAATAATGATAGTGTTGCGGTGCTGCAAGCACACTTAGAACTTGTCCTATAGTGCGCGAACTTACGGGTCAAGTCTGTTGCCGGTGAGCAGCGCTGCTGCACGCTCATCTAAGTGTTGCTGATCTAGAAAAAATATATGAGGGTTTCATTTGTATAAAATGGGAGGCGTGATAGTTTTGAATACTTTTAGGAATTGTGTTTAAAAGAAAATCTTCACAAAATCGATTCACATTCGCTTCCTTGGAATCAAGGTATACCAAACAAGTATGAAAACAATGAAGCCAGCTGATCGCACACTTTCAAAATCCTAAAAGAAGAGTACTACAAGGCACTTTACATTGAGGTTTGTGAAATGGTGCAATCTTGCATTATTGATGATTTAAATAACTGGACTTACACAGGTCATTGCAGTTGAACAAGAGTGCTTGCTTTTATTAAACAAAAGTGAAACAAATTTTGAAAAAGCAACTGAGTTTTCAAATATGACCTAGACATTGGGAGACTGTGTTTACACTTGAATATGTTAGCCGATATCGCTAATGGAAAAAGAACTGGTCTTAAAATACATGCGCAAATTAAATTACCTTTTTACGAAAATACTGTGAGTGTTTGTATTTATTTTTTCCATTTTTCAAAGCCAAAAAAATATTTGTCAGGCTTGCCGAGTTTTCGAGGTTCTAATGTTGATGATTATGTGACTTTAAAAAATGCTTAGAAAAAACTTTAAAACACACTATTTTCCTCTCTAATTTTGAAATTCCCGCGGCAAGACCCCCAGTTTGACCCCCCTTCCCCGAATTTTTTCTTTAAAGTCAGCGTCTCTGAGAGTGCTCTTCCATTCAAGTCAAGTGCATCACCTTATATTGATGCCTAGCTACGGCAGTGCACGCTCCCCATAAAATAGAACAAAAAAATCTCTTGCTAATACAAGTGACCCCGATGTTACCCATACAAAATGAGACACCAGACCTCTTTGGCGGATTTTTGCAGCTGTCAACAACACCCTGGTCAAAGGATGCACAAAAATTTAGAAGACCACTCAGCTGGTAAAAGGTTAAGTTTGGGGTAGAAAGGGAAAGGACGTGTCATGTGTTTGACATTATTCAACACGTGGTTTCAAAGTACCTTACCGAAGCGCGGTTTCTCAAATGTGTTTGCGGCATCTCAAATTTGACCAAAAAAGCGTTACAGAAAAAAAAAAAAGAGAAGGTGACTAAAAATTAACATGCAATATCAAAAGCAAATCGTAAGCCAGCATAACGATGGATATTGTGATGTCACTTCCGATAGACCAACGAAAAAAGAAGCGCAAGATGACCAGAAAAAAAAAAGAAAAAAGACAGAAATAAAAGGAGTTTCCCTATTGGGAAACGTTCCGACAAAAATAAAGGTGATTTAATGTGGTCTTTTGGTCTCCTTGAGAGTAGGTGACCTGAAGAGCGCTCTTTTTTTGGTAAAAATACTTTTTTTACATGTTCGATTACGGCTATGGAGAGGTGGCTTGAAATGGAAAAATGTAGCAAACCTTCTACATCAAATAAACCTGAGCAATTTTTAACTACTGAATCATCATCAACATCCACGGAACCGTCTTCAAAAAGTCAAAAGACCGTGATAGGTAAGTACTATTCTGTTTAGTGTAATACATGCAGGGGCTCCCCAATTTTACACTATTCAGATGGGGTAACTTCCCGATTTTTCGAATGAAATTCCTAATTACCCACATCACTACATCTAATGAGAATATCTTTTCAATGCAATATTTTACAAAAAACTACTCGAAGTTTGAAAACTCGCCAGACAAAATTTTCTGGGAAAGGAAAGTTTATGAAAGTTCACAGTGACCTCCTATCGAGTAGCCCCTAAATGACTGCTAATCAGGTATGCTTTACAGTCAATATTTTGACATTATGAGTCCTATCGGAGCTAATGCGTTCAACTTTCTTTCTCTCTCTCTCTTTTTTTGAAATGTTTCATCTTTTATAAATTTTAATGGAATAAATAATACTTTAGTTATTAAAGCTCAACAGAAAATTATCCATTAATAATCCTACTCTACTGAACAAATTTTATTGAAATAACCCATTTTAAAACTTATTTTCACGTGTCAGAAAAAAGCAGTTAATTTCTCTATCTCTTTCCCATCGTCCGCTGATCAGAATTCAATTATACACCAAATGCTGTTTGTTCTCTGTGTAGGCCAGTACTTTTCAATCTGTGGGGTGTGCCTGTCAAGGCAGGCCTGTCACTTAAAGAGGATCAGGAGGGGAACTTTCCCTGCTGACTTTGAGAAATCAGAAATCAATGTATTTACATGGGCATGGTTTTTGCTGTTTTTTGGTTTGATATGCATTGAGTGTATGGGGGATTCAACAAAAAAGCAAAATATTGGTGCATTTGTTACAAAAAACCTGAAAAAATTAAGAAAATACTTGAAAAGGTTACATTATTAAAATATGATATCATGAGAGCTTAATTATTTGTGTCTTATTTTATTTTTGTACAGTAAAACCTGTAAACTTGACCACAAGTCTATATTGACCGTTTTTGTCAGGAACGGAATTAGTCTTATCTTGTACAATGAAGAAAAACCTCTGTAACTTGACCACCTTTCTATCTTGACCACCTGTCTATCTTGACCACTAATGTACCCCAAATTTGGTTTGAAGTATTGTAAAAAAACTCTTTGTAAGTTGACCACTTGGTTTATTTTTTAAAACTTAATTTAGCAAATTATTTTATTTTCTTCTTATTATTTTTTAAAAGCTTTCATAGAATATTTTTGATGCCAGACCAGCAGTTTACCAACTAAATAAAACAGCAGCATAACTAAACTTCCTTGTAAGTTTAACCAAATTGGAAAATTACTAAGAACCCTTTTATTCTCCAAACTTGTTTTTCTTTTGTTGTTCTATTTGAGATTACCTTTTGTACCCCTCTGTTCAATGAAAACATGTGTTAGTAGAAAAGTACAAAGTATTTTTTTCCAGTTGCAATATTTTGTGGCAACACTGGAAATGTGCTAGAGTAAAAGTTACTTGCATTGCAGTATTTCTGGTGCAAGGAATAAAGAAATAGGACATTTTCATTTTCAACTGCTTTTTAGAACTATGAGAGTCCAGCTTGTTGCTCTTTGTGTTATAGTTTTACATAAAATTGCTTCAAAAAGAAAGTTAGTTGAACTTGGGAGTGATAAAAAGTATGAAATATTGAAATAAATTGAAAAGGGAGAAATCCAGAGAAAATTAGCTGACACATATGGAATTTCCAAAACTAGTGTCTAATAAGTGCGCCAAACTTCAATAAGGAGTTATTTTGTTGAAAAGTAGATCATCATGGTTATAAATGTATTAAATGTGTATGAGAAAAAAAATAAGCGAAAAATTTGTTATTTTTGATTAGCTATGAATTTTTAGGAATTATTAATATCAAAAAACTTTTTATAAACAATGATTTTTTTTTTTTTGATCAATTTACCGAAACTTTAAATTTACATGACACATTATACGTCATTCTGAGAAAATAACCTCTAAAAATATTTGAATAACATTTTAAATTATTGTTTCAAAGTAATGTTAAACAATGAAAGTGAGTTGAACGGAAAGAGAAAGTGTCAATTAGTCAAAAAATGAATACATGGTGCAAGAAATGACTAAAAAAAAAAAATCATTACCCCTTTATAAGTTGACCACCTGTCTAAGTTAACCACCAAAGTACTGCACCGCAAGTGGTCAACTTACACAGGTTTCACTGTAGTTGTGTTTTTCGTAGGTTCGTGAATGTCATAACGGTGAATTATATACTTTAATTTTTTAATTAAAAAACATCAAATTAAACTCCTTCGAATCCAACTTGTGCCAAGAACTTAGAGCTGCAGGGTTTATTACTATGTAATATAAAAATTTAATTATACAGTTGTCGCGGCTTATATATATGAGTTACATTTTGTTCTAAACAGCTTTGATTCCATAAAGCGGCTGATTCAATAAAGCTGGATTTCGTTTTTGATGATTTCATTCATTAAGAACGGTTAATTCAACTGTCCACTGTTTCAAAATGTTGAAAATTTGATGCGGCTACTCTTAGTGTGCCGCATTTCGTCATGTAAAGCTGAAAGAAGCTTCAGTGCGCTGAGAAAGCTGAAATTGTATCTAAGGTCGACTATCACACAAAAGCGGTTGAATCATGTTGCTTTATGTTACGTTCACAAAAACATTTTGGACGGAATTGATCACAAAAATCACACACGCACACGGATATTAGTATCCCATGTGCAGTCTAGAAGAAATGTATTTGTTTTTTTTTTTTCTTATTTTGTAATATGTAAATCAATATGTACCTGTTTAAAAGTATTGTATTAAATGTAAACCGATTTCTATTTGATGTCAAGTTTTTGTCTCATATATATATATATATATATATATATATATATATATATATATATATATATATATATATATATATATACAACACAGATTTTTCTTAATGCAACTTAAAAATGACAGAGTCAGAATGATCCCCCCCCCCCCAATAAATTTCAGCTGACGACGCCAATGACTACACGTAAACAAAAACTAAATATCTGCACTCCAGACAAGTACTCCAGTAAAGGAGAGTCAGAGACAAAAATTTGAAAAATCCAAAAAGACTGTCATGAAGTAACTAGATGAAGTTTCGACTAAAGCTTCTCAGAAGACTATTAAAAAGACCAAGTACCAAAAAGACTAATCAAAATTCTCTGCTACAAAACATAGGACTGCATAAGAGAATGATAAGAAGAAGGAAGTAAAGAAATTTGATGATGTAAGGTGCATTTTCTGTGATAAAATGTTCATTGAAGAAGATGATCAGCTAATGGAAAACAGGATACAATGTCGTATTTGTACTCAGTGGTGTCATAAAGAGTGTTCAACATTCGAATATGGTAATTATTTTGTTTGTAATAACTGTAATAATTAGTATTGTAGAAGAAAAATGTTTTTTTTTTCTTTTTCATATGCTTCTAAATTTTGGATGTTGACTTTTTTTTTTAATTTCTTTGCTTGTTACAATAATTACTGCAATAATTAGTATTGTAGAAATACTTTTTAATATGAGCATTTAATTTTCAATGCTTATTTTATTCTTAAGTTTAGTTTCATTGTTTGTAATAACAACAATAATTAGCACTGAAGCAAAAAAATGTTTTTAAATATGATCCTTTTATTTTCGACGTTTATTTTATTTTCAAATTTAATTTCTTTGTTTGCAATAACTACAATAATTACCATTGTAGCAAAAAATGCTTTTTTGATATGTTCCTGTAATTTTCGATGGTTATTTTATTTTTAATTTTTAGTTTCATGACAAATAATGTTGCTGTTCGCTTTGCCCTAGTAACGAATCCACTTTACCCGGGGTGTTGGGCAAAGTGGATATTTATGCCATTGTTGAAAACTGGCCTTATATCTATCAGTGTAATTAATATTAAGGACAACTGTTATTGCATTACGCAAGTTCATTAAATGAAGACTGATTATAAACATTTGTTTCAATTTTAAAGTTATAACTAAACGACAATAATCAAGAAAAGCTTGAGGTATTCGCGTTGCCCGGGTTTCCCCTATAGCAGTAGTGTCCAGCCTATGGCATGCAAACCACATGGGACCCGCGAGGTTGCTCGATGTGACCCATTGTTATGTTCAATGTTATATGAAACGCAAAATATATTCTGAAACATTTCAAACCTACTGATCATCTTCATTCGGTCCTATTAATGGTAGTTGCAAAATTTGAAGCCAAGTAGTTGCGTATTGATTTTTAAAAAACAGATCCAAAGTTCTTATCGATAAAATAACAAATAAGCATGCACTAATGATGGAACTAAGTTTTGGTTTATAATTGTCTTTCATTTTCCTTGTTACCCCCATTCTATTAAAAAAAAAAAAATAAATTTTATATTCGCTCTGGCCCGCGATATCTCTCTTAACATGAGGTGTAGTCTGAGGTAAAAATAAAAAAGGTTGGGCACCACAGATGTATAGCATCAATCTCAAATCTATAGAACTTTTCTCGTGTTACTTTATACACCATTTCGACTAGAATTTGAAGGAAAAGATCGAAAGTTTTTTTTTTTTTAAATTTGTTTCACAAAAAGGGTTTTCCCATTTAAGTTGCACCCCCTCCCCCCCAAGTAGTTGACCCAGTCGGGGATACCCGACCAGCCGACCAGGCCAGTCCGCCCCTATTCCCGGGAATAAACCCGTTTTTTCTCTTCCTTTGCGACACTATCCTAACTAACCCAACTTGAATAGCCGATCCTGAAAGTCTTGGGTGCGCCATTATAGGTTGAAGTAATTGTTATCAGCGATTATAGAGACAGTAATGTCTTTAAGATAATCTTTTGCACCTTTGGAAGAAATATTTCCCTGGCCTTTTTTTTATTGACCAAAGTCAGATTTTCTACCTCCCACTATTGTCCTTGAATCTTTTATGTTCTTAAAGTAATAAATCTAAAAATAAATCAACAACAGAACTTGCTCATAAAATGAAACAGATTTGGTCCGTAGTTGCTTTCCTTTGTTCGTACTGAAATGGTTTTTCTTTAATTGGTACTCATTCCAGCTCATCTTAACTGTTTTTCTTTTCGTTTTTTCTAACGATCATATTCTAAAAACCCATACAATAATTTGTAAATTGTTCCAACAAAGGCTTAATTTACATGAGAACTCACGGGAGCTTAGCTCATGTACTCCTATTTAGTAACTTTGTAAGAATTTTTACACACTAGATGGAATACAGATTATTTCCGCATGAAAATACGTTCTGAAGATTATATAGAGCTGCGCAAATTCCTTTTTTAAAAATTAAACCCCAGTTTTCACCAACTAACTACAAAATGATTTGCGAAACCTTCCATTGCTTGTCTCTCTTCAATTCGAAAAGATCCTAAACAACTTAAACTATATAACTCTGCAAAGAGAAGAGAGAACAAATAAAAACTTTCAACATGATTATAGTATTATTCATTACCTTAGCGCTCTCCTTCAGTAATGGTACTGTCAGTGATTAGTAGTAAAATGACCAGGATGTCTCTATTTAGAACTATAGAAAGGAAAATGAAAGTTGAACAACAAAAACAGGAGTGCTCATCCCCCCCCCCCCCCCAAGAGCGATGGCTCACCCCCTCAACTGCGACAAAATACCTCCCCTAGAACGAGACAAAACAAAAGAGAAATATAAAACTGAAAACTAACCTCATAAAAGTTTCCATGCCGCAAACCGTCATCTACTCCCCAGCCCCCCTCGAGAGCATCCCTGATCAAAATTTTAAAAATTAAGGCTGTTTCTCTAAATTGCGAGACAGTATAAAGCACAGAAGGATCCCGTTTTCATAATACACGATGAAGCATTCTATCATCAGGGGTATCAATTCCCCCTCCCCTCCTTAATTGGTGCGTAGCGTCTAGTAACCAGCGGTACCAGGCAAAATCATCAGTAACGGTGCCTGGTACAAATTTTGATGCTTTAGCGGCTATTTTCATGCCACCGCCACCTTCTCTTTCTCTTTCTCTCTCTCTCTCTCTTTTACACTTACATATTCCTAACTAAATGGTTACCGTAAAGTGGGGCTATTTCAACCCATGAGAAAAAAAAAGTTTAAAATCCGTCCTGGTCCTATATAACTCAATGTATAGACTTAAAAAGCTTTCTCCATGATAGGTAGCAGTACTAGGTAGAGGCTGGAGCATGAAACAAAGTTTCTGCTATTCTCGCCTTTTTCGGATTCTGGTTTTGATTGCAAGTTGTCTAAAAGCTGTTTTTTGTGTCGTCAAACTTTCACCTGAAAGTGCATGGAAACATCTGATATCATCAAGGTCAAGATAGTTTTATGTTTGCATTCTATTTCTTAATAAAGTAAGTGTTTTAAGGTTATAGCTATATAATTTACACAGTAACTAATATAAGTTAGTAAAAGTGCACTGGTTGCCTTAAAATGGGGCTACTATCCTTAGGGAAGTTGTCGAGTTTGGAGTACACCGTTCAAACAGCTCCAAACCACATTTTATCACCAAATTATGTTAAGTAAAGTAAGGTTTGTAATCTTTTAAAATAAAGAGGTTAGTTACTATTTATTAGGGCTCGACCGATGGCATTTTTTGGCCGATGGGCCGATGCCGATTGTTGGCCGATTGTTCAAAGATGGCCGATGGCCGATTGCCGATGGCCGATGGCTGATGCCGTTGGCCGATGGCAAAAAAAAAAAAAAAATCTAACGGAAATAAAGTGATAAGATTGCCAGGGATTTAAAGGATCATTTATTCATTTCACTTTACTTCCTTTCTACGAATAAGGACTTTTAATCAAAAAAAAAAAAAAATCAAATTTTGACCCAATTTCTATTTTACTATCACCCAATTTAAACTTCACAAGTTTTTCGGCACATCTGTACACGCATTTGTACCAAAGAACATATAGATGACCAAAATATTCATTTTGAACACCTCCCCAGTTAATTATCGCAAGTTCTCATGTGATGTCTTTATACGCGTAAACTTGCGACACTCAGAAACGTTATGAAGTAGTATGTTGAAAACTCATACGTACGTAGTATGATCTAAAAGTTCGAGGACAAGCAGTATAAAACCTTACCCTGAGTAGTTCACATTACCGAAGCACATCTATCTACAAAATAATCACTTTGAACGACTAAGCACTTCTGCCAACGTTCGTATAGCTTTTAGAAGCACTCCTGGCAGCCATTTTTCGCAACCTCCTGTAAAGCCTCTTGCGCTGCTGCTTTAACTTCATCATGGGGAAGAAAGCGACTTTCATGTTGAGGATGCACGGTTTGATTGATCAATGCTCTGATATGACAAACAAATAACACAATGTTTTGTTGGACTTAGGCTCCGTGTGACTCTTACCTGTTCCCAGCAAAAAAAAAAAAAAAAAAAAACATTTGCATGGACGCCGCTTTCTTCCGTCAGGAGAAGATAAAGCTGCATCATAGTAGGTTGCGAAAAAGGCTTCCAGGAGTGTTTCCAAAAGTTATATGAACACTGGTAGAAGTACATAGTCCCTCAAGATGACCCTTTGAAGGTGGATGTGCTTCGGTAATGTGAACTATTCTGGGTAAAGTTTTATGCAGCTTTTCCCCGAAATTTTGGATCGTACTACGTACAATCTATATAGGATGTAGTTATGCTTCTCTTTTTAGACTGTTGTATGATGATAGAGAAAGAACAATAGCCAAAAAAAAAAAAGAAAAGAAAAAAAAAAGGAAGAAAAACAAAGACACTGTTTAACCAAGGCTTCACTTGATACGCGTCTTATCAGGCTCAGTCATTTCAATAAAAGTTGTAGTATGAAACCAATCAACCAAACAAAAAACCTGGTCAGACTCCGGTGACATCTGGTGGATTTTGTGGTAACTTTTAGCTACATAAACAACAGATAAGATTATTCTTAAACAGAAAATTTATTCAAAATTGAGTATTTGAGTTAATTTAAAAGCGGTTTTTTTCTTCCTGAGGAAAAGTGTTTGAAAAGATATTTTAGGCAAAAAGGGAAAAAATATGAAACTTTGTTTTCAAGAAAAATTAAGTTTGGAAACAAAATCAGATGAATATCCCTTCAAGCGGCCGTGACGTAAAATTCCTTCACCCAGCGATGTATCGAAGAGCGGCCGTGTCGAAAAATTTCGCCATGAATATTCTTCCATAGAATTTTACGCCGCAGCCGTTCTCGAAGCAGAATATTCAAGGCCAAATTTTTCGACACGGCCGCTCTTCAATACATCGCTGGGTGAAGGAATTTTACATCACGGCCGCTTGAAGGGATATAAGCTGAGGAAGACAAATCAATGTAAATTCGGTGTCTGAAAAAATGTTGCGATTAATTATTCCAACTTTTCGCAATAAGCATTTTCAAAATTATTTGAGTAATGTAACTGCAAACCTTCAATACATATAAATAGGAGTGAGCATTTATTGCAATTTATACATTTGAATAACAATTTCAAACGAGCTTAAAAAGAAATTTTCTGTTCGAAAACGTATGTGAATAAATGTTTTGGAAATCTGTTATTTTTTCTTTTTTTTTGGGGGGGGGGGGGTAATTTCTGCTTCCAATTAATAAAAAACAACCATTGGAAATTTGGCTCTGAATGAAATATTGCGTAATATTATATAATTAAACATTACATCTTATGGACGAAACCATACTGTCTATTAAACGTATGAACTATGCTTGATAATTTGTATCAAGAAAAAGTATTTTTTTTTTTTTTTTTTGGTTTTATTATGCAAAAACTAATTACATATGCTTCATCAAGCACAACTGATAAATATATTTATCAGTTAAAACAGAAAACAAATGAAAGTAGCAATTGTTTCTCATAATTATTACTAACCCAGGCAATACCGGATATTTTTGTTAGTTGATAAATATATTTATGGAAACATTCAAATAGCTTTTAGTATTTTTTTTCTTATACTTTAAAGTTTAATTCAAAATTAGTTATTTTTTAAAAAACATATTCTGAAAACTTTGAATAGCTCAATTTGATATCTTTAGGTTTTTTTACAATAAGAAATATTAAAATGTACAAAAAAAGCATAGAGATACAATTTTTCTAAAGAAAAGTAAGTAGAAAACATATCAAATAAAAGTTTTGCAATAAAACTGATCGTTAATATCGATCATTATAAATTACAATTTATATCATAAAGGAGTGCGTTGTATGTTAAAAAATAAGAAATGTAAATCATTTAAAAGTACATTGAAACAAAAATGAATTCACCCGGAAAAACATGCCAATAAAAATTTCAAAAAAGGAAAACATGGCAGCTTTTCATTTAAAGATTTTTATAAACCTATACATTCCAGCTTTAAAAATAATAATAAAAATTACTTTTTTTTTTTGGAACAAAACTTTTTCTTGTTGAAAAAATAAATAAATAAAAATAATAATAACAGTTAAAAAATAAAAACAAGCCTGTTAAAAAGGTAAACGGTATTCCAATGTTTACGCATTGTGAGGAAATTTAAAGGGGAGAAACTTCGCCACATAAATACATTATTGCACAAAAAACTTCGCCACATAAATACATTATTGCACAAAAAAACATGAAAAGTTCCACAAATTTTTAACCGACTTCAAAAAGGAGGCGGTTATCAGTTCATACCGTATGTATGTTTTTTTTTTTAACCGACTTCAAAAAGGAGGCGGTTATCAGTTCATACCGTATGTATGTTTTTTTTTTGTTTGTCCACTCATAGCGTCTCACCTAGTGAACCGATTTTGATGATTCTTTTTTTAATGGATAGAGGGTGGCTCAACTTAGGTCCCATTACTTTGTTTGACCATATTTGTTCTTTAGATAAAAAGTTATGGGCAAAAAACAGTAAATTTCCCTATTAAATGATTAAAATCATATTGTAGCGAAGTTCGCTCTTTTCATCCGTGGATAACGGTGGCTCAGTGGTAGAATTCTCGTCTCCCACACGAGCAACCCGGGTTCAAATCCCGACTATGACAAAGTGAATTTTACTAAAATTTCGTTTCTACTGTTTCCCGTATTTTCTCGAATGTTCTGTTAATTTCTGTATCTTTTCAAGTTTGGAAAGTTCCAGCACTTTTTCAAGTTGTATATAAGGAGATGTAACGTTCATTCGTGGTTCTGAATAAAGATCTCGAGTTGAGACTTACGAGTATTCGCTTCAATTGGCTTTCACATTGTCTTCACTATCTTCATCTACGCGACAATATGAAACTCATTGTTATAAAAGTTTGGTGCCATATAACTGTAACATTAATAGTAATTGTAATGATAATTTTGAATAAAGGCTTTTCTAAAGCAATACAGTGATATAGAGCCGCACTTCTTACTAGGTAACTTCTTACTTTTACTGAAATATCTACATTTACACTAAAAAGAATGAAATAAAGAATTTTGAAAAAAAAATAGAACCGACTTCAAAATTGCTCTAAAAAGTGAAAAATAATTTTATTCTTTAAACACCTTCGATAATACTTTTAAACATAATTTTTGAAGTTGGCGCAAAAACAAAAAGTAAAATCCATTGTAACCATGCTTCGTTCATATTTTTATCAAAAAATCATCCAAACTTAGGAACGAAACATTTATATCGTTACTCAAATATGCTGTCATCAATGCGTAATGCATGTGGTAATGAAGAAACTGGACCTGGTTAAATTTATACTTGTAGTTGAGTTATGGCTGTGAATGATGTTTTTGCGCCAACTTCAAAAATTATGTTTAAAAGTATTATCGAAGGTGTTTAAAGAATAAAATTATTTTTCACTTTTTAGAGCAATTTTGAAGTCGGTTCTATTTTTTTTTTCAAAATTCTTTTATTAAATTATTTGTTAAAGATCAAATTAAAAAAAAGCCATTAAGTAGCATAAAAAGTTACATTAAAATAAAAATTTAAAAAAAAATTGGAAAATTAAATTAATCTATATCGTAATCCGACAAATCAAAACTAAACAGTATTAGGAAGCAACCATGTTACTGTATTCAGCCAAGGATCAATTAAAGTGTAAAATAATTCGCCAGATAAATGTATTAATTAATTAAAAAACAAGAAAAGTTCTATCAAAGTATCAAAAGAACAAACATTGGCGACAGTAATTTTAGCAATAGAAAAAGTTTTCGCCAATTTCACATGTTCTGCGACTCGATAATTCCCCCATGATTTTAATGTGAATATTAAATGGCAAGAAATATAATGCTGCCAAATTTTGTGATTTAAAGAATTACATATATGTGCGTCACGATGCATTTCAACTCTTGGCGATTATTTTTCATTTTATTTGTTGTCCCCGTATTCGGTTTTTTGGTTTCAATAAAATGAAGCTTTTATTGTTGTCAAATATAGTTTGTTCAGCGGATTTTTTTTTATATATATTTTACTGAAACTTTTACTGTCGTTTCGTGGGTGGTTTCATTCACTGAGAGGATTATTGAAACTTTTAATAAATATATAGGTAATAAAATTATATGTAATAAAACTTTAAATGCTTTCGATTATCGAATTTATTTATTTTTCGAAGTAGTATGTTATTTTGTTTTTTTCGCGGATTTTTAATCAAAACGAAGTAAAATAATTCGCCAAATAAAAAACGAGATGATGAATATGAGAAATCTCGTTAAAATATTTCGCTAAATCAATTTCAATTCTCCATTATTATGTGACATAATCAGCAGAATAAATTAACCTTGTCATAGGTAAAAATTAAAAGTGTAAATTTTGTAAAATTAGAAAAAGAAGCAAACATACGACAATGTAAGCCTTATTTTTTAATTTTCCCCGACGATGATGTAAGTGCAATTTTTCAGTTTTCGCCAAGTAAAGGTAAAGAGAAAATTCACCAAGCTGAGCGACGTACCTGTAACTAAATAATATCAAAGGAGCAAATATGTATTACAGTCTTACCGATATTGTGAAAATAAAACAATTATTCTCGAAATCTTGACGATTGCGCCATTAAATACCTCCTTTAAATATGCAGTAAATACTATATAATTTATAAACAACAAGGTTTCCTTCTCAGACATTTTGTTTTTAAATTTAGAGGAAGAGTAATGTTCGAACCCTTCTCGATATCAACTCACATTAAATGTCTCAAAAAATTTATACGTAATTCCTGGGGCCGACTTACTAAAAGTGAGACCGAGGCTCAAAATGCTTTGGAGTTCCCTGTGCTTCAGGGATGTATTTTACCAGAAATGAACGCCAATGAGAAATAGTTGAATACTGAGTTGGGACCAGCTTTACCTGAAAAGGGAATTTATTTTCCTTGAAAAACAGACCTGGAACGCCGTTCCGGCATCAATTCACCCTGTTCTACACATCGGTTAACCATATCAATGAAATTTTACGTTAAAGATTGAAAAAACATCACTTTTTACAGCAGAAATAATACGTTAACTAATGTAAACAAATGATTTCCCCCGGTTATACTACAGCGCCATCTTACGGGCAAGGCGGCGCCTTTGATCTTTTGAGAAATGACTGAGCCTGATAAGACACGCATCGAGTGAAGCCTTGGTTTAACAAACAACTGATTTTTTTTTTTAATTGAACATATAACTAAGATTTCAGCTATTCGCAACTCCAACGAACTGTAGGGGGCACTGAAGTCACTGTCTAACGGCGGAATTGAAAACTAAAACAAACGCACATGGTAACGAAGAAAATGCTAAAAGTGTTGTGATTTTTGTTCGTACGTATGATTTTTTCGCTTTATTCTTTTTAAATTAATTTTCAAAAGTCTTGTGGATATTCTGGCCCACGTAGAAAGAAATGAGAATTCAAGAAGCATAACTAAACGTCAAAGATTAATGCAAACTACGTAGTTCGTAGTTCTAAGCAGCTATTTCCATGATGTTGAATTCGATATTTATCAATTCTTGATAAAACTAAATAATAATTGTGGCCTGACAAGAACAACAATTAATGCTAGAAAATTCAATATGACATTAAAAATTATTATCGAAAGAAGATGATACTTCTTTGCCTTGCTTGGCTAGCGCTTATTTTTTTTCCATTTGTAGCTGAGTTATTTCTCTCGAATTCCCGAATCGGTTCATTTAAAAATCACCTGCTGAGGGGGGTCAGCTGCTGATTTTGGAGTGACTCACAACATTAAACTTCGTTCCCAACTTCGGCCTCATTTGTTTAGTACAGAACCGCTACCACCAACGCTTCGGAAGAGTTTCTGAGTCGACTTAAGCACTTCCGAAGAAAAAATTCGAAAGTCTGTTTGATTTTCGAATTATGTCACCATTCAAAACTTCTTTAACCAATTTCTTACATTAATGCTCTAAATTCTTCCTTACATTACGTTTGAAAAAAAAAACTCTAATTTTATGAATGGTGTTAGTTTTAAACAACTCGGAAATTCAACTAGAGTTTAATATAAGAAATACAGGCAGGGGGAGGGGGGCACGCAAGTGTTTTAAAAATTACCGTCGATTCAACGAGAATCTAATAAAATGACACAAAAACCAGCTTCGCCATCTCATATTTGTTTCCATAGTCTCCAATTCCGCAATATACACACTCATAAAAAAGAAAAAAAAAAAAAAAAAAAAAAAAAAAAAAAAAAAAAAACCTCGACGCATCAAGAAGCAATCATCCGATTGATTTGAAAATTTGTATGCATGATTGTTTTGACCAGAGGTGCAAATGATTAAAATTTGGGGTCCAATGAATGGATAGTTTGATCTCCAGCGCATCGAAACTGCGCATCCAGCAGATGTATATAAAGAGCAATTCTTCAATAATAGTTAAAACTTTCGGTTTGATTGCGATTCAGATTACCTTTCAACAACTTAAAAATGCCTCGTCGCATGGTTCGTGCTCATTACGAGCAACTGTCAGAGTTTAAACGAGGTCATATCATTGGATTGAAAGAGGCCGGTTGGTCAAATCGGAGAATCGCTCGTCATTTGAGTCGAAGCGATGCGGCGATTCGAAGATGCTGGCAAGGATGGGTGGAAAATGGCAGAATTCAGCGTCAGGATGTTAGCAGTCGACCTAGGGTCACAACAGATCATGATGACAGAGAAATTGTCCGATCAGCTGTCACAGCGCTTTCTTCAACTCTATGAACCATCAGACATTCAACCCAAACACCAGTGTCTATCTTGACCATTTACAGACGGTTGGGACAACGAAATCTACGCTCGCGCCGACCGTTACGCCACCTGTCACTGACGCCTACACACTGCCGCGCCAGATTACAGTGATGCATGGATCGATTAGGTTGGAATGGTGCCGACTGAGGATGTATAGTCTTTAGCGACGAATCCCGCTTCAAATATGTCATGACGACCATCGAAGACGTGTTTGGAGACACCCAGGGCAGAGGAGGGATCTTGGTTTAACTTTTGCCCGCCACACTGGCCCTCAACAAGGCATTATGGTCTGGGGTGATATTTCCTTTGATAACTGGACCCCTTTGGTCGTAGGTACACTTACTGCACAGTGGTACGTCAACGACATCCTAAGACCTGTTTTGTTGCCGTTCCTTTTGCAGTACCCTCGGCTGGTTTTCAGCAGGACAATGCCCGATAACCTTATGGTACATGTTGCTATGAACTGTCTGCAAGCTTGTCAAACTCTTTCGTGGCCTGCCAGATTGTCAGATCTCTTTCCCATCGAGCATGTCTGGGATATGATGGGTAAGAATATTGATAACCTCGTCCGGCAATTGGAGCGAATTTAGCCGGAAATACCGCAGGACAACCTTCGGGAGCTTTATTGGTGTTTCCCACGTCGTGCTTCAGTTTGTACCTAGGCAAGAGGCGGGTCAATACCTTATTGAACTTGTTACTGTAACTCTGACATAAATTATTCAATTGTTCTAAGAATTTAATCATTTATTATTCTGTGCATTGTCTTCCTATCCACCAATTTTCGTCTCAATCGGATCACTCCTTCTTGGTGCGTCGATTGTTTTGTTATAGAGTCCCATTCCTTTCTGATTCAAGGAACCCCGTGAAATTTGAATGAGCCCCGACTGTTGATCCTTCTATTCTGCTTTTGAATTTGTGATTTGTCTTATCTGTGTACGGTTATAAAACTCTTTCAACGGTGTAGTTATTCAGTAGTACTTAATAACATTCTAAACTACGGGGCTTATACATTTTTCTTATTTGGTTTTTACGCAGTCGGGTTTTTGTTTTTATTTAATAATTTTTTATTTGACACTTTTTAGTTAACTTTCATTGACTTACTTATTATGATTATGGTACGGTACATTTCGCAATCTTGTCATTTCATTGAGAGAGTTTGTTTGTATCGTGAGGTCTATTAAGTAACTTGCGGTGATCTAAACTACTGATAATTAGTCCATCTCGGGACCTAACTCCGGTTAAAGCTACATGTGCTTGAGCTTCGGCAAAATTGCGCGAAATTAAGTCAACCACAGCACATATATATAAACAGCCTGTATAACTCATGATGACGCGAAATCGGAAACGTCCCGCCTGTCAAATCTTTCTCGCAAAACTAAAAAAGCCTGTCGAGAAAGTACGCGTCACGAAACTCAGTCCCTGGAATCAAGGCAAAAACAAATGCAACATGTTAGAGATGAAAATCGAATTAGTGGACTTTCTTTTGATGCTTATTGCACGCGTTCATTTTGATGAGGACTACAATCTGAGTGTCTTGCCTTCGTTACGCATAATATACTTTTTTTTATTACAGTAAAGAATACAAATAAAGAACACATGAAAGAATTTACATCAGAAAGAGGGGAAAGTACATCCGGAGCGAGGGTGTCTTGACCCACCGCCTCAAGTGGGAGAAGCAATCGCTTAGACCACTCGGTCACTGAGATCACAATTAGTAGCCTTAGTAAACAAAAAAAGAAATCAGGCAGCGAAAATTACCTGCATTTGTCGCACACAGTGTGCAACACCAAACGTGCGCCGATCCCGAACTGACAAAATATGGCAACTGGTTGTTGATATGGTGAATTTTGATTACTGTCATGTGTTTAGTGACACTCCCAAGGTTAAGACAAATCGATTGACGTAAGAATTACCAAAATTGGCCAAGGCGTTTAGCCTGTAGAACGCCACATAGAAACGGACATACATACATAGACTGATAAACACATTACCCTCCTTTGCGTCGCGCACGCGCAGTCGGGTAAAAAGTAAAACAGTCTTCTTCTTTTTTTTTTTTTCGAAAACATCGGCCAATTCCATCGGCTTTTCGATGTTTTTAAGGCCGATGAGCCGATGTTTCCTACAAGTTAGCATCGGCCGCCGATGCCGATGCCGATGGCTAAGTTGTTGAACCATCGGCGCCGATGCATCGGCCAGGCCGATATGTAGATAATGTATGACAATGGTAGCCGTATGATATGGCCGTATGATAATGGTAGTAGGACTCGACCGATGGGGCATCGGCCAGGCCGATGCATCGGTCGAGTTCTACTATTTATAACCGTTTCTTGCAGATCTGGGGATAAAAAGGATCCGAAAGTAAAAGAGAAACCCTTGAAATAGGAAATAATGCGGATTATTAAGAGGAAAAATTACAATTGTGTGCAGACTCAATTAAGTCCAGAGAAATGTCTTAGAGAGTGGCATCAGCCCATTTTGACTTAAGTAGGTATATCAACTCTAAAAGGGAAATTAAAGGATCGTTCACAAAACAAGCCTGAGCATCCTGTAGTATTTAGTAGCTAGGAAGAGCAGGTACTAACTAATATCAGAGAAAAATCACAGAATTTAAAAAAAAAAAAAAACAAGCACTTTTCATAATGCACTCAAAAGGACAAAATAACTTTTCTGGGTCAAAAAGGACAATATTTAAGTGTTTCTGTAGTTTTCAATTATCCTGAGATAAAAACTCGGCTCAAGTCAGGTAGAGAATTTCTTATCATTATCTAACTTTCTGTCATAAATGTGACTGTTGATACATGCATGTTTTTCTGGGAAAGTTTGGTTTGAATTGACTTGAACCGCACTTTTCTTCATTTATGGAGTCATTTTCTTGTAATAATTGAAAACTACAGGAATATGTTCTTTTTCACCCAGAAAAGTTATTTTGCCCTTTTGAGTGAATTATAAAAAATGCTGTTTTTTTTTTTTTTTTTTTTTTTTTTTTTTTTTTGAATTTTGTTATTTTATTCTTTTTAGTGTAAATGTATTTCAGAAGTAGAATAATGTTACCATCACGAAATTTCTCCACTTCTTTTTCATATAAATGCTTTACATTAAAAGGGAAACAACTGTACACGTAATAAGATAAATAAATACCTTTGTGCTGAATAGTAAAGTCAGAACAAACAACGTAAGTAGAAGCACAAATTTGTAAATTACAGCAGGCACGTGTTTCGGCGTTACAGGGAACGCTTTTTTCAATGCAAAAAATAATGAGCTTATGGATGAAAAGACATCCGACAAAAGCAAGCTTTTGTCGGATGTCTTTTCATCCATAAGCTCATAAGCTTTTGTCGGATGTCTTTTCATCCATAAGCTCATTATTTTTTGCATTGAAAAAGGCGTTCCCTGTAACGCCGAAACACGTGTCTGCTGTAATTTACAAATTTGTGCTTCTACTTACGTTGTTTGTTCTGACTTAACTGTACACGTGTCTAAAACTTTAAGCATTTGGCACTGAAAATTAATCCTTGTTCCTTTCTAGGATTTGTCTGAGTGCTAATTTAATTAGAACCATCTAAATATTAAATGTTTGCGAAAGTAATTCACATTTCACAACATACAACATACTCTGCTGAAGATGCTTATATGTGCCTTTATTTATCCGTGTTTTCAATTATAGGCATAGATGAGGATAAAAATCCTAAGAAAGCAATGATAGAGTATAAATTTCTTGCTTGCTCCAGGGAAGGCGTGATTTAAAAATTTTATTATGATTACTATTAATATTGCTGTTGTAAGGCAACAAAATTTGTAACAATATTTTTTTTTGAACATTTAAGGGGAAATTACATGAAGTTTGCTGTTTTCCATCCAAACCGAAATAATAATTTTATTTTAGAATTGAATTTTTTATCTTTAAGTTGTACCTTAAGATAAAGCAAATCATTTAGTAAAATCCTGAAGTCTCTAAGTGGTCTAGTTGCTGAGATATAAGCAAAAGCAGGCCTCAGATTTTTCCGTGACAATCAGCCAAGTATAATAAAAGTGCTTAAAAAAATCCACCCAAGCCAATTAAAATGAAGGGTTTTCATTATTTCTAATGCTTAAGTAATAAGCATTACAATTGGTTTTAGCTGTAGTTAGATTATGTTTCTATTTGAGAAATTATGTTTGCCTAAAAATATGTTTTTATGTATACGTAAAAATTAATTTGCAATTCATATAAATAGTTCGCTCACTAGAATGTAGGTTTTGAGTTTATTTTTCAAAAACATTGGTGAATCTTGTTACCACCACCTGTTTTACAGCTTTTTCTAATGGATTTGCTAAGTAAGACCAAGTAGCCCCAGCGCAGGACTACTTGAACACAATTTTTAAAAATAGAAAAAATATATAAAGAGTTAAAATTGTTGTTTAAAAAAGGCTTTAGGCGGTAGCAAAACGTCTGAAAAGTGGTAAAAACAAGGTTATCAGTTCACATTTTGACTTTAACAAAGCATTTTCAATGTAAAACTCGTAAAATGTAAGAAATTTCGGGTCAAAGTAGCCCCACTTTACGGTACTTTTACATTGCATTCACATAAGAGATGCTACAAAGTTTTTAGTAATAATAAAAATAATATTAAAAATAATAAATACATAAAATGGAACTGGGAATTCCCCTTACTAGAAGAAACGATGATAGATGGACGACTCAAGTTCCATACGGAAAAACAAGAAAAGACAGTAGAAGAAAGAGATCACAAGTACATATCATTAGATGAGATTGTCAAGTTTTTAGGAGCAAAATGGAGAAGAATTGCAGGCAACAGGTCAGACTAATAGAAGAGATTCCTTCATCCAGCAGTGGATTGATAAAGGCAGAATTGAATTTCACGGAATTTGAACCAATTTGGAATTTTCTCTTTTTAAATTACTACGATGACCAAGGATATCGTTTCGCTCCGAAAACAAGTCTTTTAAATTTTGTATAAACAGAAATATTAGTTTGAAATTATCATTTGAAACGCAGAGATAATTTTCCAAACTGCACACTACCACTGGAACCGCCATTTTTTAACTCCCTACTAGACTGGTTTTAATCCATTTATCACGCGATAATGAAAAGTTGTCATCAGAAAACCTAACTTCTTTTCTCAAGCAACACGCCCATGAAATTAATGAAGGTGGGAAAAAGTTAGATTTAATTAAACAAGTCCTTAATCCATTGTCAGTGGGGAATTGATGATGTTAGATGGTATCTCTCTTAAGGACGGTTACGAATTAAGAGCAAATTACTAATTGACTTGATGTCTATTTTAGATATAATGGAATAAATAGCACGCACGCATTCAGGTAATGAAACACGAGAGATTCCGAACTCTCGCAAGAATTTTATAAATTTATAATCTTTCGACATTTTTGCTTTGATCAATTAGTTCCATAATTTTGAGTGCCTCTATATATTAAAAAAAAAGTAAAGTCAAAGAAATTGAAATTCTGTTTGCCACGGGCCTACGTCCAAGAGACGCCGTAGCACCTGTAGCCTTGAAATTTTGTACAAATTTACTTCGAGCCCCGAGGGTTTACACCTGGGGTTTTTTATTTTAAGGTTCGATTTAGTTTTTTTTTTTTTTTCCTTTCTTTCTTTTTTTTCTTTTTCGTAATTAACATTTAAAACTAAAATTTCACATAAATTGCCAATTGAAATGAAAATTTTTCCACACCTCTTAACATATTGTATCATTCGAAAGAGCTTATTTTCTGCATGAGATGGAGCTTGTTCCAATTTTCTCAATTGATTAGAGCAGCAGACATCAGAATTTTTAATTTAGCGTAAGTCCTAGGCTCAACTCAACTCAAGCCCGGAACAAAAGAGCAAAATATTACTATAGAGACCACATGGGCGGATTTATGGGGGGGCAGAGGGGGCAATGCCCCCCCCCCCCAGTTTTGAGAGGACTTTATATAGAAACAACACATCTTCCAAAAAAATTTTAAAAAGTCTTTTTTTTCTTTTTTGACTAGTTCAGAAGGGAGAATTTCTATATTTGGATTTATTGGAGGGGGGCATAGGGGCAATGCCCCCCAGTTTTGGGAAGACTTAAAATAGTAAGAACACATCTTCCAAAATCTTAAAGCAAAAAAATCCTTATTTTTTTCTTTTTTGAATCGTTCAATGAAAATGAAGAGAATAGCGAATGTCCTTTTCTGATTGGAGAAAAGAAAAAAAAAAACATTAAATACAAACAGTACAGTTGTCACTGGGGTGCTAAATATATGCCTATGTTCACTATTTTGGATTGAAAACCATTTGGGCAAGTATATAAATGATAACATAGGGTAAACGAGCTATGTATTCAGCTGCAACACTTATAATAATTGACAAGTATTAAATTAGAACCTGAAACAAAGAGAACCTACCTCCCCCATTTGCGCTAACAGAACAATCTACTCGTTATGATTCGTTTTCTTTCTCAGAATGTTTATTTTCAATTTGCGTGACTTCAAAAACATTTTGTATTCTCTTACAGACAAAAGATTTTGAAGAACCTTCTGGAATTCACACGTTCACAGATTGGTAAAATTGTAAAAACCCTTTAACCGTAAAAACTGACGAATTTTTGTAAAAATTACAAAAATCTGCAGGTAAGAGTAAATTACATATAGGGCCGGATTTGCCTATAAGATAAACAAGCTATAGCTTCGGGCTACTGCTTTGAACTGGGTCCGTAACTCGCAGAAATATTGCATGATTTGTTCCTTAAAAAATGAAAAGTGCTTGAAAAAACTAATTTCATTTTCAAGTGCTTGAAAACCTTGAATATTTGGAAATGTGTGGTTACAAACTTGAAATTTTAAAATTTCTAACAAATGGTAGGGGGCGGAATGCCAAAACATGTCAAATTCAGCTCCTTGCTACATCCTGCATCAAAAGTGTAAAAATCATGGTGCTTACGTTTTTAACATATTACTTGAAATACATTTTTGTGACTCACATGTTTCATATCTTGCTATTTATTTAATCCCAAATGCAGTATTTTGGAAATTCTTTTGTATTGATTGCTTTTATCTTGCTTCTACTGCATATTGTTAATCTGTTTAGCCAGGAAAAAATGATACACTACCTCTATTCCTTTTCGTTTTCTGCACTGCTTATAATTAAAAAGAAGGTTGTTGTAATGAGAGAATTCTATAGTTTATTTTTCCTTTTAAACTTAAAGTAGCTGGTTTTTTTTCTTTTTTTTAACAAAGTTTGAATAATACTGTACAATTGTATAATCTAGAACTCAATTTCAGAGACTGGAAAGTGCAAATGAGGTGCCTTAAATAATAAATGTTCTAAAATCCTTGTAAAGAATTTGCTCTCTTGTGCCAAAACACAACAATCTAACCAACCAAACCTTGAAAATAATTAGACAAGTCTTTGAAACTCCTAAGCAAAGTGTGCTTCAATTTTATTTCTTATCATCAAGTGTATAAATTATGAATTGTTCTAATAAATAGTATGCTACTCTCATGTTACATATTTTCTAAATCTGTATAGCATTTCTTTTAAAGTATTAACTTACATCACAAAGCACATTTAAATCATAAAACTTAAAACAAAAAAAAAAAAATATTTTTCTTTTTTCCCCCAAGATTTTTGTCTATCCAATTAACTCTTTTAAGGCTTCGAAATGCAGAATTTTATACCCATTTTACAAAATTTCCTCTGGGGGACAAACCCCCGGACCCCCTACATTAGGGAATATTCTATGTCCTACTTAAAAGGGAGCCCTGCGTCACTCTCTTGATACCAGTCACCTCTCTTAAGGTCAATTCAAATAGGACAGCATGAAAACAACACAAAAAAAGTAAAGCATGGCCTTATGCATCACAGGAAAACAGACCAAAACATCGGGTGGGGGGGGGGGGGGGCAATTTAAAATGTAGCTCAAAAAAAAAAAAATCCTGCCCCCCCCCCCCCCCCCCCCCCCCCAGGAACTCAGTCCTAAATCCGCCTATGAGAGACCACGAAATTGAAAGCGAGTTTTCGACCGTTAGAAGAGACCCTTAAGTTGTGAAATTTGAACAAAATAGTTCAAACCCAGAGGAAGGATGCTCTTTGAAGAGTTTTATTTATTTATTTATTTTTTAATAACTTTGTTTTTCATTTTTTTATCAAGTTCTTTTTCACTTCGGGTTGGAGTGGGGTCGGATCGGAATGTACTGTAAGTTTCATAAGTTCTATAGAGGGGAGTGGGCTTGGCGATTAAACTGAGTGGAGATCCACCTTGGTTCTCGGTGGGATCATAAATGATGCTAAATTGTTTCAGAAACACACGATTTCACACTATATTTTAGTTTTGAAGGGTTCTTTAAAATTGTGGCAATTGTTGGAATCTGCTCCCTGCTGCTGTTACAGATAAAATATTTATGTTATCAAAATCACTGATATTTATAAAAGTATATCATCCAAGGGCGTGAAGAGGCTGAGGGGGCCCGAACCCCCTCCAAAATCTGGGGAAAAAAATAAGTAAAGGTAGTTATTTTTGGTTTTAGTTGCTCACAAATATTTTCCAAACTTTTAGCTACAAAAGAAAAAAAAAAAAGAATAAATAAATGTGGTATTGGTGATAACAATCGCCCCGTGACCCCTCATTTCTTGTGAATGTTGTCGTTTCTTGTGAATGTAGGTATTTTATACGATGACGCCGCAAGGCTCCCCTTATCGTATAAAATACCCCGATCGTATAAAATTTGGAGCGCCTTGCAGAGCTCTCTCATTTCGTGTATCATAGATACACAGTCATAGACACACATAATAGAGAATCATTGCAATTATTCTCTATTTTTTCCTACGACACGAAAATATTCCTCTCTCTAAGTCTCCAAAACATTCGTTTCCTTTGTATCATTGAAGCAGATACATTTTCTGAGAATATAACTGTTAAGAACCAAACAAAAGGCACTTCTCCTATGTCTAGTTCCCGTCAAATTTGCTTGACTTCTGCCCCGCGTGCAGTGACGTAACCAGAAAAAAGTTTTAGGTGGGCTCATTGAAAGAAAGAAAAATTTTTTTAATCCGATAGGGAAAAGGTCAAAAGGTGTCCGGTCAAAATTTTGAAACATTTTAGTTTTGAAAATGCAATTTTAGCCTTAAAAACGTGATTATAGGCCATGTTTATTTGACTTGGTAAGGAAGGGAGCTCAGAGGCTTTCCGATCGATTATTTTTTTAAATAGTTTGAAATCAATTCTTTCTCCCCCCCCCCTCCCTGCAAGTTTTCGAAATTGAAGTTTCAAAAATGCAACGTTAGACAAAATATGAACATTTTACGGATAGGAGGATCTGGAGCACTTCCCTCGAAAATTGCTCAAAATTATAGTTCAAAAAATTTAAGCAGTGTTTTACATTCAGGGGCTATTCCACTTAAATTTTTTCTTAAGTGTCGTTTTAAATAACTCATTGCTTGTGATATTAAAGAAAGGCGGTATAAGGACCCTTGCATAAATATTTTCTTCAACTCAAGAATTAAAACACAAATGTAAGGCCATATTTTGTACTATTAGGGTCAGTGATTTTTGGAAATTAGAGATCCAAAAACGCAATTCTGAGCGATTTTCGAATTTGTTGAGTATTTGCAGGGCCTAAAACTTACAAATATTTGATGCAAAAGAACGACATCTTTGTTTTTAACATATATGAAAGCTTGTATTAAGTTGGTACAGGTAAAACCAAGAAACTCTTGAAAAAAAATGATTGGAGGAGTTCAGATCGAAATTCAATTTTGATGTAATTTACTTCGATAAATACATTTTCTATTTATAATCAGCAAATAATTTATCCGTGTTTTTAGTTTGATCAATATGAATAACTAATTCAGTTTTTATTGTTTGTTTTTTATCTAGTGGGATGACATTTTAGTAGATAAATATTTCGATTTTTAACATTTCCATTTTTTGAAAAGTTTTTGGGGTATTTATGTTTTACAAATATTAGAAATAGATTCATTGCTTTTTGTTTTAAATTTGTATTATGCATAGCCCTCTGATTGTTCTGCTCATTAATATGTGAAAAATTCAAGTATCACGCTTTCACGCGTATTTCTGCCGTGGCAGGTAAACAACAATATCTGAAGAAATGAGTTTTCGAGATAATGCGTTTTGGATTCAATACTAACAGTAGGGAAATGTTGGAATCAAATGTTTTTATCGCGATTTTTTCGCGAACCGAAAAAGCAAACTTGTACAATAAAGCTACCTTACAACAGACAAAAATGCAAAAAATTGAAAAATGAAAATTTGCAGTTACTGCCCTTTAATTTTCTACGGCAGTGTTATGCACTAGTGTAATAACTTTCTTGATTTTTCTGTTGTATAAAGGGGGGGGGGGGGGAGCAGGAAACTTTCGCCCTGCGCGCCGTCAGCTCTTCGGACGGCCCTGTCCATAGTAACAATAAAATGTACATAAAAGTAGACTAGGATGCCGCAAGAAAATTCCAATTCTTCAAAGGGTGCCGCGAATCGTTAAAGTTTGGGAACACTGCGCTAGATGGCATCAGACAATGCTGTTCAGAAGGGGTCAGGGGTTCTGTTCGTCCCTTACTCAAGAAACGAACGTGTCTTGGGAAAGCGAAGTTATTTTAACAAAGAGAAAAGCAAATAATATTGGGGGGGGGGGGGATCTCAGTTCTTTCAAAAAGAAATCTTTATATCAGAAATTTTTTTACAGATGCAGCGTATTGCTTAGGAAATTAAGTTCTCATCTCCCCCCCCCCCTTTTTTTTTCTTTCTTCCTTGTTAGTCTGAAAACAAGGGTCTTCAAAATGCTTCTCTCCTTCTCTCGTCCCTTCAAGAAATTTAAAATAACTTTTAGTTGTTCGGTTAGAGTAATAATGGAAATTGAAGTCCTAAAAACGCATTTATTTAGGCGTTTTTCGAACATTAATTTCAAAACATTTCTGGAAGTGGGTCCTCGAATCAACACCCTTTCACTAACGTTACTACCACAAACAGTCTGAAATTGTGTCTTTAAGATTTCAATTTTGGAAAGTTTCGGAGGAAGATCTCTAAAACCGCCAACCACTAAACGTCTAAAAGATGACCTGAAATTGCGTTTTATCTTTCAGGGGAGGATTCTCAAACTATTCCTTGCCAAAGATTGCCTAATGCAGGAAAAAAATCTGAATTGCTTCTGAAAAGAACCCTAAATGCTACATTTCGCAAGCCCCCTCCACCCAGTAAAACCATTTAAGAGCTTCTCAAACCTCGTTTTCTCGTTTTCAGAACTTCAATATCGAATAAGTTCCAAGGGACAATGGAGTTGTTTCCTTCAGTCAAAAGTAGTACTTTTTTGTCACTGAAATTAATGGAATAAACAAAACAAATAACATGGACCCAGAAAATACTTTCAGTTTCCCAACATTTATTTTTTTAATTAATTTTTTAAAATGTTCGATTTTTCAAACAAGGCGTGGTCTTGATGACGTCACAAATGATGCTCTTTGGCGCATCTTTCAACTGCGTTTCCACGTTATTATAATCAAGAAGCGTATTAAAATTGCGTTCTATACGCTTGCTATCAACCATGTCGTTGCCAATGGTAAGTATTTGAGTAAAGATGCGAATTAAATATTTTGCTCTGTGAATGGCAACATTTAATGGCATTTCATCATTAATGATGTCATTGGCAGAAGCGCAAACAATGAAAGCGCGCCGATTAAAGTAATTTTTTTTAAAATATTAAACTTAAACAAATTATTTAAAAAATGGTCAGATCCTATGTTTTTAAGCATGCTCTTTCAGAAAAAAAAAATACTTTTAAAATTTTGGAAACGACCCCATTACCTTGCCTTCTGAAGGCATCGGAAATCGTTTAAGATTGCATTTATGGAGCTTCCATTTTAAAAAATGGCCGAATCCCTCCAACGTTACCAAATGCGGTCGCGCTTTTAAGACTTCAATAACGAAAACATTTCGGACGAGAGCCCGTTTGCTCCCGTCTGAAATCTGAAAATTAAAAAACTACAATTTCGAAAAAATTAAGGTGTTTAAATCCCTCCACCTAGTATAACTAAATATCTTTTTAAAACTTCGTTTTTTTAGGACTTTAATTTCAAAGTAGTTTTTGGACAGAGCACTAGAATCGCCCTGACCGTAACATTTTCATCGAAGTTAGTCGGAAACTGCGTTTTTAGAATTTTAATTTCAAAACATTGGGTGGAAGGGTGATGGATTTCATTCGAGCAACAACTCAACTCTTCAGCAAATATAGCTTTTAAAATTTCAATTCGGTAGGGCATTGGACTCGGGGCCGGAGGGCCTCGGGTTCGATCCTTGCTGGTCGAAGACCCACCGTCGTCATTAAAGGGGACTGGGCGACGTTAAATATGCTCGTGGTCTCAATGTCCTCCAAGTGAAACGATACCTCTGGGGGTGCTAGTACCAGGTAGCTATTAGCTCTTGGACTAGTTCTAAATTCTCATTAACTGCTTGATCCGGTGATGGTGCTGCCATCTATCGGTATATAAAAACAATGGAGGCAAGGCACTTAGTATGCAGTCCTCGACATAAATGCAGTTGAAGTCAGTTGTGACTCTTGAATAGAATAGAATAGAAAATTTCAATTTCTAAAAATTTCCGCAGAAGGCCCCCGGCATTTTACCTCCCAGTAGCATCACCAGAGACTGTCTAAAACTGCGTTCTTGGGACTACCATTCCAAAACATCATTTCCCCCAGGATCCCCTCCTCCACCCACATAAGCGAGAATTAACAGTGCCTTCCTATCAACTATCAAAGGGACCTCTTGACCTCAAACTATAGGCGCCTTGCCTTCAGAAGACAACACAATAGATGGTGGTGCCATCTATGGACAGGAGGAGAGTGCGAGAATTTAGAACCAGGCCAGGAGCCGAATAACTTTCTGATCGGGTACCCCCAGAGGTATCGTTTCACTTGGAGGACATAGTGATCACGAGCATATTTAACGTCACCTAGTCACCATTAATGACGACGGTGGATCTTCGACCAGCGAGGATCGAACCCGAGACCCTCCGGCCCCAAGTCCAATGCCTTACTGATCAGGCCACCACGGCGACAGTGCCTTCCTAAAACTATTTTTTGGTTGCACAGTGCTTGCGTTTGACAAACCTCACCGATCGACCTGTGAGCAATCGGTTACTAACCGCAGCGTTCTTGAGAGCTAGGGGTTAACTGGTTGCTTCCGATGTCGTTTTATGAGCCTCACTGGTTGATCTACCGGTCGACCGCAACTCTAGCTGCTTGATGGAACTACGTGACAATTTTGACCAATTGTATGTTTTTTTCACCTGCGTGTTATTCGTCTGCGTCATGTCTGTGCAAGTGACCGGTGATCAACCGAAAGCGTTCGATGAAGTATTGGTCCGTGAAAACCCGGTTAGTAACCACTGAAGTTATTGCTGTCACGTGATTGATCAACCGGTCGCTACCGGTCGTGCTCGTCGAACGCAAACATTATAAAGTCCTTGCCCCATTTCAAAAACAATGAGCAGATCAGGGCACTGTTGCCCCCCCCTTCAAAATAATTGAAATTATTTAAAAAAAGTGTGGAGGGGAAGCTAGTCTTGGTTGTAAGGGCCCCCTCGAAAATTAAAACATATATACGCCACTCCGATGATTAATCCAGTTATTGTTCTGTGCTTTGGAAACAATAATGGTTTGGCGTCCTGACTGAAATTAAGATAAAAATCTAGCATCCGATCCTGAAATAAAAACTTGAGATTCGATAGCAGCAAAAGCTGCTTCTCGAGTTATTATTACTAACAGTTCGAGCAGACGACCGCGACGGAGAAGTGAATTATTCGAGCAACAACTCAACTCTTCATGCGACATATCGGGATCCATGGGCGATCTTGATTAAAGTTTACTGTTGTTGACAGATGAAATGGGCGTGACAGAAACTGTGATTGAATCGAAGCAACCCCAGATATCATCTATTAACCCGACCTGTTACCTACTCAAAATGCTGAAATCCTGTTAAACCACAGAAATGCTTCTCAAGAAATCATTTGCAAAAAATATTGGCATTCTTTTTGACAGTGTGTTTAAAATCTTGAGCTTCAAGATTTCCTATTCGCAACTATGCGGAGGTTAATTTCTAATCTAATTTGTCTGCAGTTTGAAAGAATCATTCATCTGATCAATGTTCTGGAGAAATGTCTTCATTTACTTGTTGCATGTCTCTCCCTCTTCCAGGGGTCTACGACCTCTTATCTACCATATGACTAACTAGATTCTCACACTTTTCTCTAAACAGCTCTTGAAGGTATCATTTATTTAATTTTTACTTGTTGGACACTTTTTCAATTGCGATTAAAGTGCAGACTTGTTACCTTTTTTCTGAAATTTTGTCATATCCAGAATAACTGTATTCTGTTTAACCAGTTTACGTTAACAAAACGTTGATGTTGTGCAATGAATGTCTCTTAAAAATACAAGGGATTTCTATCTAGATTTTGTGCAATTACAAAAAACAGCTCGCACAAAAATTTATGAATTTTGCATTTCTTCTCTGTTCTTCAAGTTAATTTCAACTCGTCTTTTCATTTGAGGGTTTTGTATGAAATGAAAATAATTTTGGAAACAACAGTTTCAAGAGAGATTTCTTTGGGATAAGATTGGTTTCTTAATGTTCATAGTTGTCAAGTGCCTAAAAATAATGCTAACTATAGATAATTGCTCAAACTTTACTTCCAAAAAAAAAAAAAAATAATAATAACTTTTTATATTCAATTTATATAGCTAATTTGTATAATATTTTCTCATGTTTTTTTTTTATCTTTAAGATATGGATTATGTTTATAGTTGGGGCAAACCTAACCTGACTGCATTGTGAAAGCTATGTAGGTTCCAATCATAGCATTCATTACAATGCTGCCAGGTTAGGTTTGCCCCAACTATAGTAGTTAATTTTGCTCATTTTTAATGTAAAATAGTGGTAAATATGGTCCATTAATGCTCTTAACACTGTGTTAGGTTCTCAATTATAAACTCATCTTTTCCAAATAGAATTGAAATTCCGAACTAAAGATTTGATTCTTTCAGAAGAAATTCCTTATATTGAAACAGGTGATATGTTTCTTTAAATTACATCAATGTGCCAGTCATTTAAAAAGGGTGAAGAAGGGGCCCACTGCTCCTGGTTTTAACAATCAATTCCCCTTACTTAAATGTGGGCAAAGTGTTTTTTGTTTTCAATATAATAGTACATATTGAGTAAATACCAGGGGTGCCCATGTGTGTGGGGAGGGGGAGTGGGGGCTAAGCCCCCCCCCCTAGAAATTAGAACTTCCTTGTTTTTAGTAGTACATTTTTACTTGCAAAAATGTAAAAACATTTCTTCTCCAGCCATTAATGAATAAGTTCTTGAAAATGTCAAATTTTAATAACTCTTACTGAAATTGGTTTCCATGGAGAAAATATCCTGTTGAACTATGGGGAAAATATTTGAGCCCTCCCTTACAATTTTGCATATGGGCACCCATGGTTATTGACTCTTTGCTACTATAAAAATTTTAAATTTTAGGCCTGTGTATCATATCTGATTAAAATACTGTAAATTTTATTACATGCATTTTTAGACAGATAAATATTGCAAGATATTTTATAAGTATATTTTGCTCTTTGAGAAAAGCTGCAATTTTGCTAAAAAGGAATTATCACCTGTTAATACTGTTGTTACATTTTAAAATGAGTAATTTCAGCTTAATAAAAAATTAAGTTATAAGCTAGTACAGTGATGCTTGATATAATATAGGACCAGTGGTGTTCCCATATACGCCGTATATTCTCAAACATTTTTTTGACATATAGCGTATAACCCTCAAGCTTCATAAATTTTCATATTTTGACATATTATGTATAGTACCTGGACGACCGAGCCTCGCTCGGCTTTAAAAGAGTTATTTTTTGTCAACTCGTGTTTTTTTAAGGTTCAATACTTTTCCAAATATACTTGAAAAGCTTCACGTTAACGAAATATTAAGCACTCGACCTTTTTATAACACTAAAGTACTAAACAAAGAAGATTCTGAACGTAATTAAATTAACATTTTGCTTTAAACTATCTGTTACTTTGTTTCTACAATACAATTTTCTTGTCAGTAATTAAAATATTTAAGACCTTGGAGCCAGTTTTGCTATGGTGAAATCAGTTTTTAACCGAATACTTCCTTTCAGGGCAGTTCTCAAAAGGTGGGAACAAACACAGACCTCAACTTTGAAGCTTCAACACCAAATAACTTTCATTTTAATTAACTCAAAAATTTTTGAGTTAAACTATAATACTGTATAGAGACAAGAATTGACATAAATTATGGAAAAAATGCTCTTCAAATGCCCTTAAAAAAATATTTTCTTTGCTAAAAGGCACAATTTTGGACATACCAAAACGTTAACTGAGCAAATGTACCATTAAAAAAAAAAATTTTTAAATTATTTCCATACGTTTCAAAAAAAAAATTAAAGGTATGAATCTTACACTGAATAACTTTTTGTTAATATTTTACACAGATAACAAAAATAAAGATAGATTATTTACTTTGTAAACGATTTTAAAAAAACGTAACTTTGAAATTTGATGTATGTCCAAAAGTTGCGATCTTTAAAATGCTATTATTTGAGAACTAAGTATATGATGTTTTTGTTTTAAAGGTATTTATCGATCCTCAGAATCAATTTTTAATTGTTTAAAAGTGTTTTCATAAGCTTTTATGCAGTATCTTAGAAGAAAAATGATTTTTCTTAAACATACATGTGAGATGTCCAAATGGCGTTACGATCTTGATGCCGATAATTCTGTACGTTTATTCATAATTTTTGATGATCCACTGTCTTCTAACCTCAATAAAAAAGGTTATTATAATGTTATCTTTTTTAATCCATTGGTATTTTGCATAATTAATACGTTACACATTGAACAATGCATAAATTACAGTAGTAACATGGCTTTCTATGATCGAACGAAAGCCATTTTGCGCTAACATCGCCAAGCAAACTTCCGCTGGCGACATTGGCGACAACACAGTATACGATACGCTAAAGGTTACCAGAGGGGAATTCCAGTCTGACAAATGTAGTTTATCGTCAGCTGTACCACTTTTGGCGACTTTATCACCTGCGCTAGCAATTTTTTTTTTTTTTCCCGCTTTTATTATTTTAGAATTCTTTTTCTCTTCTTTCTTTTGGAAACATAATTTAACGATCTCCAAATAGAAATACGAATTTCTTTCTTCAATAATTTTTTTAGACATCATTTTAATTCTTATGACATTAGAAAAAATATTCATTATTAAAACTGATGTCACTTTTTACAATTGTATTATTTTTAATTTGAAGCTTTTTTTTAACTTTGCATCAATTTCTTCAAAATCATTCCAAAACTTTATTAAATGTAAGGAGCAGCATGTATAGCCATTCAAGTATTTCATTAATATCCTCTTTATTATTAAATTGCAAAATTTAAAAAGTAATAAATAAAATTTTCATTGGAAAAGTTAAAAATCAGATTATAAATTGTCAAAAATGATGAAACCAGCGGCGTACGCAGACAAATCAGTTCGGGGGGGGGGGGGGGGCTGAGCTCGAAAGTCTTTGAGCTGGGGGGGGGGGATACTTATGAACTGTAGCTAAGAAAAGTTCATGTATCGCTTTTCTGATATCAATACGAATGTAAGATTTCAAAAATACATCATTAAAAAAAACTTGTTCTTTATTATAATTTTTGTAATTAATTTTGAAAATTTCGGGGGGGGGGGGGGGCTGTAGCCCTATCAGCCCACCCCCTGGGTACGCCACTGGATGAAACTTACGTTATGATGATGTCCAAAATCCGTTACCTACAGGAAAGCAATGTCCAAAATCTGTTACCTACAGATTGCTGATTTAATTTGCTAATTAACAATTTTTACAAATACCTGCTGTCTTTTCATGTTCATATATTGTGTTCTAGGTATGCATACTATAGAATAAAATCAAAATTGATGTCAAATTCGAAAATTTTTGAAATTGCTCAAAGTTAACTTTTTTGTTCCCACCTTTTGAGAACTGCCCTTCATACTATGATGCATTTCACGATTTTATCCCAATCGAGATTTTCTTTTTGAGTAAGTGCTTAAGCTGATGAAAAACATGTTAAACTATTTGAAGTGTAAAAAGAAAATAAATAAATAAAATAAAATAGGACGGTCAAGCAATAGTTTCACTTAAAAAGAAAAAAGCCTTACATGGACTTACATAATGCTTTTGAATTTGGTTTCAGCCAAGTGTGTTTGAAATTAACCAAAGTGGCCAATTTCAGCCAAGCCTGGCAACCCTAAGCAAGTTTAAAATTTTAAGCCAGAAGAGACAAATTTTCATTGTTATGGTTGCAAATCGTCTGCCTGATGCATCAATTCCAGTGGCGTAGCTAGACCCGACTTTCGGGGGGGGGGGGTTACTTCTTATATATATATATATATATATATATATATATATATATATATATATATATATATGTATAATCGCTTGGAATTTTTCCCTTTTCTTCTTTTTTTTTTCTTTCTCTTCTCTCTTCTTTTTCTCTTTTTTTTTTGAGACTAACTTCTCGGGGGGGGGGGGGGGGTTTGTCCCCAAACCCCCCCCCTTAGCTACGCCCCTGATCAATTCAGTTTACTTCAAGGCTTAACTTAATTAGACTTTATATTAAAAAACTGTTTTTTGTAAAAAATCAAGTTTTCACAGAAAAAACACTGATGTAGATGAAGAATGCAAAACTATAATTAAATCCAAAATTTCATCCAAATCGTTAGAGCCGTTTCCGAGATAAGAAATATAAATATATATACCCACAAGAATTGCTCGTTTAAAGATATAAGATATGATCACATACACAAATTGTGCGTTATGGATTACTGGGAGCATACCCTCTGAAAAATTGATGTGAACATCAGTTTTGGACTGATTCAGTGCCTGACAAAATCAGTTAACTTAGGCGGTTAATTTTATAGGTTTTATTGTAAAGGTTTCTGTATAAAGCAACTGTGTTTCAACTTAAAGAAGTATTAAATCATGTCCTCGATTCTAGATGACTATCTGCTTTAAAGTCAACAAAGATCGTAAGCATTGGAGTCGCACAAATGGATGGTCTCCTCCTCTCCACCCTCTTCAGATACTAGCTTGGATTTTCCTGTTCATGTTTGCTATTCTTTATTTTGGTGTATTAGTTCCTAACATCCCAGAAGGAGCATGGAGAATCTCAGCCTATATTGTATCCTTTCATCTTTGCATTTTTTCCTTTTTTGCCGTGATCAAACTTCAAAAGACAAGCCCTGGTAGGTGCTGCTAAATAGCATGATTTTGAAAAACTTTTCAATGAAAGCCTACATAAGACCTGAACTTTAAACGTGCTTCACTCAAAACTTGAAAATGTTTACTTACATCCCTCTACTTCTCACTGCCTCATATGCTTCCTGATTTCAGTTGCACAAAAATTTTGAAATGTATTTTAAAATTTCTTCAGAAAGTTTTAATTACTGATTGTTGGGAAATATGGGGCAAAGAGAAATGGTGAAAAATTTACTCTGCTTTTCACGCCACCTGCCTAGTAATATTTTAACTTTTTTAGTTACACCACATGTAGTCAATTCCAGTCAAGAAAAAAATTACCTCTGAAAACAAAAGAATATGATAATGCAAGCAATTTTCAAAAATTGATACTAACATTTTAATATTTTATTATAAGTCAAAACTTATTTTTGTTATTATTAAACAATAAAGTTATTTTATTAATATTTTAACTGTAATTGAAACCTAAAAATGTACGGTGCTGTATTTATTTGCTTAATATTAAACTTATTTGTATTTAAAATGCTTTGTACAGTTAGTCAAAGGCATGCAGGACAAAGTGAAATAGTCCATTTCATTTACTTATTCAATCTTTTATAAAATCATTTACTTATTAGTTAATTAGTTGTTCCATTTACATTCTTTCATTTAAAAATTCCTTTATTATTCATTCATTCATGGACTTGTTTTCTTATTCATTCACTATTTAATTCATTCATTTAATTTTTCTGATATATTAATCTATTGATATATTTAATTATTCGTTTATTGTTTCATTTTATTTTCATTTATTCATTCATTCTTTTACTTGCTCATCTATTCAATCAAAAACATCTTTAACAATCTAATAAAAAATATTTCATTGGAAAAATATTCTATTTTTTACTTTGTGCCATGTAAAATAGAAAGGAATTTCCACCTTTTTTTGAAGATACAAATTTACTGTCAATAATAAAGTATTTTTTCAGTGCAACGTAATTTTCAAAACAAATTTTCAATTTGTTCATTTTTAAAAAAGTAAGTAATCTTAACTATTTCACTTTGCCCCACATTCCCCTACTACATTTGTCTTTAATTTTTAATAGGGATGCACCGGATAGTGATTTTGCCGGATACCGGATATCCGATGCCCCTTACCTGCCGGATTCGGATATCCTGCATTTCGATTGCATTGCATGTTCGCATATTTTTCTACAACGCCGTTTCAAAACAATAAATCAAACGTGTTCCACATATAATTTCTTTAAAAACATGTTAAGTACATTCAAATGTACTTTTTTAGAGTCTCTATATTTTAATTTAGGAATTGTGCTATATATAAAATGAAACATTAAAATAATGTTTTATTTCGACAGATTTTTTCGAAAGCGACAAACTTTCGGCAAAAATTTATTCTGTATGTAATGTACACATGGTTTAAACTTTTAATTCTTCATAGTTGAAATCTTAAAGGGCGTATAATGAATCGTATTTGTTATTAGATTTGCATTACGTGTAGAAATTTTTTTAAACTTCATCATAAAGTAATACATTTTCTTGTTTCCAATTTAGAAATAACAAAAAATAAAACTTTGCTTTGAAATCATTTTTATTACAGATAATACTCGTGTAAAATTTTTCTAACATACAAATTAAAAAAGAAAATATTAAAACAGGGCCAGTTTGACTCAAAAAATAAATAAATAAACTTAAATAATCAACTTAAAATTTTACTTTAATTCCAGAAATAAAGGTACATTTTCCCTAAAGATGCAAATTAGCATCGTAAATACAGGGGTGCCCCCCTAAGAGCAAGGGCCCACCCCCTAAAAATCATAAATACCCCCCAAATAGAAAGCCCCCCAAAAGAGAAAATTCCCCTAACCCCCCCCCCTCCCTAGGTGGGCAACTCAGTTAACAAATTAATAAACTTATGCTAAAATAATCAATTGAAAATTTTACTTTAATTACACTTCAGTATCACTGAAAATGGAAGTTTCCACACCGTACTACTCTAAACATTGCTTTGTTCAACTATTCCGCATTTTTCATTAGTTTCTTTCATTCTTTGTTTTAATGATCATGAGATATAATGGCACCAAAGCGTGCATTATTAAATTATTAATACACTGTAACTATATTATTGTTTTATTTACATGTCTCTCTCCCATTGACCATTAATTTTGTACATCGTAACAGAGTTTTATGTTGAATAATACAGCTTTTTTTATGCAAGAAATGGTAATATATAGTTAAGAAATGGTTCAAAATAGTGTGAGAGGTGTTTACAAATGCCTAAAATTTTTGAGTGTGTTTCTAAAAATCCGAATTCATACATTTTTCTACTACGCTAAATTTCAACTTACGCGAGAGGAGTAGTGGAATGCATTCCTCCCGCAAGTTGGAACTTGACTGTATTTTAATTTTCAACACAGCCGCTCCTCCAACTTCAAGCACTTTGATATGAACCATTTCAAGGTCGACTTTTCACTTCAGCGTGTTAAAGCAGAGAGTGAGAGAGGGAGGGAGAAATTATTGGCAACATACCCTCAGCAGATTCGCGAAGGAGAGGGGGGGGGACGCGGGGAATGCCAGAAGCTAAGTTTGAAGAGGAATGGTCGTTTTTGAAGCAGCAATTAAAAGAGAAAGCATCATCGAAAAGTTTATGAAACAGTGAAAGCTTTAACTGGAATTTTTGCAAAAGTAAATTCAAAATTAAACCCTCATTTCGTACCGGATAACCTCAAATCAATCCCGGATATCTCTCACATTTTTACCGAATAACTGCCCGGATGTCCTGCAAAAAACTGTCGGATATACGGATTCGCAGTGGCTTGCCGGATCGGATACCTCATAGTTCGGGATAGTTAAAAAATCAGCTGGATAGGCCGAATACTGGATAGTTACCGGATATCCGGTGCATCCCTAATTTTTAATAAATATTTTTTGTTATTTTGGATCAGTTGTAGTCAATCCGATTCTTACGGCTCACTCTATTAAAGATTGATTTTGAAGCTTTAATAGTGTGATGAAAAATGTCTTGTCTAATGCTGAAACTTGAATGTGGAAAATAAAAAAAAAATTGCAATTTTAAAAGCTTAACGATAGCAATTTGATCTCTAAGAAGTATTATTTTTTTCCCTTTTGATATTTTTCAGACGAACATTTTTCAAAAAATTAACAAATGTTTTCAAAAAAGAAATTTTTTTCCAAGGTTTTTTTAAAAAAATTAAAGGTGTATTTTATATTGTTAATAGGGAAGTTTTCGATTTTTCAATTTTATTTTTATGTGATAGAGTAACATGTATGAACATCATAGGTGAAAAAATTTTTGCGATATGATAAGTAGTTTTTTTTAAATTAATTTTTAAAGTTCAAGCTCTTGTGACGTCAAATGGCATAGGAAATGACGTCATGCCCTCTTCCGATAAGGGAGAAGCCGAAGGTCACGCATTCGACTTCGAAGACGAAACGTAAAAGGCTTATCTCCTCGCGTTTCTGGAACATTAAACCTCTCATCCTCTCGGAAATATTCGAATAAAATCATTGATGTTACATGAGGAAGATTATTTAGATTGTGCTTTAACGAATCCGGTCTCCATAGTGTGTTCAAAAGGATTTTTGAATTTCAAAAAAATAAAAATATCAGCACGCTCAAAATGTTCCTAGTGAAAACAAGGGATCTTCGGCGGAAGGCTGCCCATTCGCGCCCTGTGACGTAGACTCGTGACATTTCAGAAACGTGCACTTTTGCTCGTGGATTTTTAAAAATTCATTAAAAATCAACCACGGTGTTTTAAAATTTGGCGATGGTGAATTTTTTAGTTTTGAGGGTCAATTAACAATATCCAATAGCCAAAATATGAACATTTAATACGTTGCAACTTCCCTATTCAGGGTTCGTACGCTCCGGGAATTCCGGGAAAACCGGGAATTGTCAGGGAAAATGACACTTTCAAAAATGTCAGGGAAAAGTCAGGGAGTTTTCAAATTTTGTCCTCCAAAATTTTTTTTTTCCATTTTTTTCCCAAGGAACTAAGTACCATGAGATCTAGTCTTCGTTTTTATTGTGATTTCACGAAAAAAATTGTAAATTTTTATCTAAACCGACGCTGGCACTTAAAAACTGCAATCGAAAAATAAACGTTTTTTTTTCACAACGAAAAATGCGCCAAAAGAGCGAAGATTTTCTTACATGGAGTCAGTGAGGGGAACGCATGTCTTTCTACTGCCTAAAGTTTTAGATGGGTTGCTACAACATTCTATTCGGTTCAGGTTTCGTACGCTCCGGGAAAACTTAGAATTATCATTTAAAATGATATAGTCAAAAATGTCAGGGAATTTTCCAAATGTGTCCCCAAAATTTTTCTTTTCCCATTTTTTTCCCAGGGAATTTGGTTTTATGAGATCTAATCTTCATTTTTATCGATGTATTTAAAAAAAAATTGTAATATTTTAAAGCAATGGAAAAAGTGGCGACCCAAAAAATCTTCAGCAGCCGCCATTTTTGGCTCTCAGTAGTTCCCAAGGAAAAAAAATCAGGTGAACAGCAATTATGCACAAACTCAAAAGGAGAGAAGACAATTTACTGCTTCGGAAGCACAACCTGTAGATGGGAGGGTCGATCGGGGAAAATCGTTTTTTTTTTTTTTTTTGATCGAAAATCATTTCAGCTACATGTGAAACGTAGTCGCCATCTTTGGTCATTCACAAGATGGAAGTATATACGACCCTAAAATGCCTAAGTTTCTAAGATACGACCCTAAAATGCCTAAGTTTCTAAAAACAAAGCAGAATTGGATGTTTTCTTTAATTGAAAACTGATGAAAATAACAAAAAATGGTCTACAAATTGTTTTTCTATTGTTATTTAAAATAATTTTCTTGAGAAATGAAAAATTTTGTTCTTAAAACTTAATCTTATCCTCACTGCCTCGGACACAAATGTAATAAAAACTTTTCAATGAATTGTAGTTTCATGAAGATTTATTATTTTTTAATTGTCTTCATGCAACAAATTAAAAAAGCTATTTCTTATTTTTGGGCATAGCCGCCATATTTGGTCATTCCCAAGATGGAAGTACTCAAGACTTTTTAAGTGCCTAAGTTCCCGAAAACGGCATTGGATGTTAATTGCAAAGCAAACTATTGAAAACAACACAAATTGTGCCTTTTTTTCCGGATAATTTGTAATCATTTTCTGGAAAAATGCAAAATTTAATCTTCATAACATTTTTTTGTTTTAATTGATTTTGACTCTTATGTGCTAAATACTGACTATTTTGCTTTTATTGTAGCTTCTTAAGGATTATTAATTATTTATTACTACTTTTATACTACAAATCCAAAAATCTACTTATTATTTTAAATTTTTCACTTTGTCGCCATATTTGATCGTTTGCACAATGGAAGTAGACTTAAACTTCGAGAAACAGAATTGGATGTTTATATCAATGAGTAACATTGAAAATAACATTAAATGGGCAAAAAGTTATGAATTTTTGAAAATTAACTATTACTTTCTGGAAAAGAAAATTTGAAATTTTAATGTAAGTATCTTTTAATATGTGAAAAAAAAAAAAAAAAAAAAAAAGATTATTGGCATTGGCCTATGATCGGCGGATGTTGATTTTTGTTACTATGCATTACATGGTATGCCGATTGATGCAACAAGTTAACCATATTTATACTGAAATTTAGCTTTGCATTTTGCTCAATATGTTTTGTGTAACCTACTTATAAGAAAATAAAAAGTATTGTAAACCAAAAGCGGATGCTAAAAGGTTGCTGCAGGACTACAGCAAAACGCTATAATATTACGCGTGACATCAAAGAAACGCTAAAATAAGTTGAAAGTACTCTGTTTTCAACAAATAGTAAACAAATTAAAACAATTTTGAACAAAATGTTTAAAAAAAGCTTAAAATTTTGACAGAGAAAACAAAGGAAAAAAAATCTTTTTTTTTTTTATCTAAGGGGAGAAGTTTCAGTTCTTCTGCATTGCTACTTTAAACAATTTTAATTATTTTGAAAATATTACTATTTAAACTTAAATTTTGAATGAAGCGAGTAACCTGGAATTTTCTAAAAAACAACATGGAAAACCTGGAAAAGTCAGGGAACTTTTTTTAACCAAAAGTGTATGAACCATGCTATTGGTGCAAAATTGGACTGAAATAGTATCTTATGTTTTTCTTTAGGCAAAAAAAAAAAAAAAAAAAAAAATCACTATATTTGGGACAAACCTTTCCTGGTAGTGCATTAATGCTGTGATTAGGATCCAAGTAGCCTCTGCAATGCTGGCAGATTAGGTTTGCACCAAACAAAAGTTTGTTTGACCAACAATGGATCAGTTAACTTTTAGTCCATTTTTAATACCCATAGTAGAAGACAGTGGGTAGCCTTGGTCATGCAATACCTAGAACACTGAAAAGTTTGAATTTGGAGTTGGACTTGGCTCTGATTTGTAGTAATTTTGCAATTCAAGATTTCGGTATCTGCTTTGAAGGTATTACTATGAAAACTGGTTTTTAAAACATTGTAAACACTGTATTGGTGAAAATGCCACTGTAATTCACATTTTTTATTCATTATTTTTTTTTAAACATGAATGCAGATGCGTTTCTGCACAAAATGCAGTATTTATAAAATTATTACACATTTATTATACCTTGACATAATGACAGATCAATGCAACTGTTTTTGTATTTCATATTGTAATTCATTTAATTAGTGTGTCTTTGAATCCAGCTGACATCAATGTTCGTGCCAAAGCAAACAGTGGGCCTTTGCCTTCATTTGATCGATCTAAACATAGTCATGTCATAGAAAATGAATACTGTCATATATGTGAAGTAAAAGTGTAAGTTGCTTTTTAACTAGTTTTGTATCACAAGAAAATTCATTTTTATGTTTGTAAATTTCTTACTTAGCTATTCCGGAATTTATTTTTTGCTAAATGAAAGGAAAGGGACTTGTGGCTGGTACACCAAACAATTTTGTGTGTGTGTGAAATTGGGCTATATGACTGATTAAAAGTTCTACTCCTTCAAAGCTGATCTAGATTTCTGAAAATTCATTTTTTACTTTTATATTTAAAAGAAAAAGAAAAAATCCACATTTAAAAAAAGATTTTGTGCGATCATTAATTTTGAACTCTGAGAAGTAGGGGAACAAGACTCCTTTACTTTGGGAAGTAAAGTGGTAGTTGCCCCACTGTATATTACACCCATTATTAGCCACTTATGCTTTATTCATTTAAAAAATGCAACTTTTACCCATTTTTTGGAAATTATTGTTCATATGAACATTTGTATGTTACATATAAATAAGGGTTAATGTAAAGCTATGTTTGTTAAATTTGTAACTGAGCTGTATTCTTTCTTTCAGTGGTAGGAAGTCGAAGCATTGCAGTGCTTGCAACAAATGTGTTTCAGAATTTGATCATCATTGCAAATGGCTCAACAACTGTGTTGGTGGAAGAAATTACCGGTATGAATTCATTAATTTTTGATTTTCTCATTAGGATATTCATGTGTTGTGAAATGTCAAAAAAATCACTTCAAAACTAAGTGTCACATTTGAAATTTAATGACTTTCTTATTTTGTTTTTCCATTTTGCTTTTGTTGCAGAAAATAAATCAATAAAATTTAAGATAGACGTAGATATATGGTAATGCTTCATCAGACTTAGAAGTTTAAAGTTTTATATGTGCGTTATTTTTAGCAGCTTGCTGAGGTGCTTATTTCTCAATGAAGTGCAGTCTGCCCAAGCGAACTAAGCCTGCTTGGATTGGCGTCGTAGAACCATAGAAACTAGGGTGAAGTTGGTTATCATGGCAACAACCCTTCATTCATGTTTCTGCTTGGCTTAGGCTTGTTGAATTCTCATAGTTTGCTGTAAGCCAGATGGGAGAAATGTGCATGTTGGATCTCGAATAGAAAGTGTATACTCTCGGAACAGAAAATATATACCATATTGCATGTCCATAATGAGAATAAAAATAATGAATTATTATTGTTTTAAAAATTTCTTCTTAGGGGTGCCCAAGCATTGCTTGGTTTGCTTGGGTGAATTGCATATCACTGTTATTTATAATAAAGTCCTGTATTGTTTAGCTTTCTGGCCAGATTTATTAAAATTCTAAGTTAGAAAGTTCATTGTAACCTTTAGCATATATGCCCTATTTGTAGGTCATAGAGTACACAAGTGCACTTGATGTTCTCACATTTTTGTAGTTATTTTTATGGGGAAATATCAAAATAGTGTCATGAATTTCTATGAGTGATATATTCTTTTGTATGTGTCAGTTATCACACAACTTATATTCTGTCATACAATTTATTGCTTTACATAATAGAAGAAATCAAAACTTAATTTTAAAACTGAAGAAAAAATTTAGATAAGAGTAAAATCTCGTTTCTAAAGAATGAAATGTAAAAAAAGAGATCTTCTTATCAGAAATTTTCTCTAGACTGTTTTTGTAAATGTAAATTAAGTTTGAAAATGATTTTTTTTCCTGTTAATGATAGGGATTTTTGCATAATTAGCAAACAACCAGATATAATAATCAGTAAGTGAAATATATTTTATAAGAATAAAATAATTGAAACGTTTTAAATGGTTATGACTGATGTTTTTCTAAACGAACATTCATAGTTTTGTGAAAGGCATTTCTTGTGACGCTTCAAAATTTGTTATAGCCATGTTTAGTGATGGGTTTAATGCAATGTTCTTCAACCTTATTTTAATAAAGAACAAAATTTTCTTTATGGAAAAGCTTGCTTGCCACATTGATCAACTTATATAGATACTTCAATTTAGTGGATATGTGAGTGGGGACAATGTAAAGTTTTAAATTTAGTTTTCATTTTGTTTGAAAGCTAGCGAAAAATATCGATATTCAATACAAAGTGCAATTGAAATAGCGAAGCATGATTTTAAAAAATATACTGAAACTTCTTACAAAACACAAAACTAAATTAAGTTATCAAGTAGATGATTTTTCTTTAGTTCTTGGAGAAATGTAACATTCTTTCGCTTTTACTAATCTGTCAACAATGACTTTTATGTGTGATGATGCAATTCAAAGAAAACTCTTGAGGTGAGCGTTAGATGCACGATTCTTTATATCTGACTTAACATTCTTCCTAATTCCTCACAAATTCAATTGCTGCCCAAAGGGGATGATGTGAAGAGAGCATGAGATCTGATTGCTGGAAATTGATGTTTTTAAATTTACAATTAATAAAATTCCATTGCAGGCAAACTCGCTTTTAACGAGTGCGATGGGACCGCTATATCTGCTCGTTATAAGCAATAACCAAGTGCTCGTAAAAAAGGGTTCGTGAAAAAAATCATAATTCATACATACTTGCTTTGTTATTTTTATATTTCTGTACTTTACCAAAGAAGCTGGCTATTTGATTTGAAATATCATGTTGTATCTTTCTTGTTATTGTTTTTGAGGAACATGGGGTCCAAAAAACATCTTCATTTGCATCCTTGGCTTCAAAATAATTTGAAGTTTTTCTGTGCTTTAGGAGACAAGTATATCGAGGGCCATTTAATTTCAAATTCTTCACATTTGTCATTATGGTGGTCACTTTTATTTTTTCCCATCTCTCTTGACTTTCAGCTACAATATCCTTGGAAGGATATCTTGAAAATTATATCATACTCTTCAACAAATATATGTTTAAAATGCTCCATGAATTAAAAAAAGGCCTTGTCATCACTTGTTCTCATGATTTATGTTTTACCTCGAGCTTTCAGTTGCATTCAAAATATCAATGGATTTTTTCCAAAAATAATAGTAGAATAATCTTTTCTGAGGAGAAAATTAACAGACATTTTATGAATTGCAAACAAATTGCTTTAAATAGGGTTTGCTTGTTAAAAGCGAGTTTTGTTCACATAGACTTAACATTGTACCAACCAAATCTTTTTGATTTTCGAGTTCTCATTAAAACGGCTCGCTATCAGCGAGTTCGACTGTAGTCTAAATTTTTTAACTTCTCCTGTAAATCGCTATTACATTGAAATGTAATAAATTCCATTTGATGCACTAGTGATTATTGAAATGCCAGTATTGAAGAAATGTATTAAATTTAAATTGTTGGGTGAACCATTGAAATCTATACAGCGGTCATCAAGCAATCCACAGGCTTCAGGTTGTAGATCAATCACTAGTTTAATGCTAGACAACAAAAAAAAAGAGGGGTCTAAGCACAAAACTATAGATTCTTATGTATATGCACTGGAATAAGCCAAAATTGTAAGACTGAAATTTCATAATTTGATTATTGTGATTTATGCATTTCTTCCTTTTAATATGCTTTAAAAGGGAGATGTGCTTCCGATGTGTTTTCAAATGGGAAAAAGAGTTAAATAATTATTTACTTCTTTCTAGGCTCTTTATATCTTGTGTCAGCTCAGCCCTTCTAGGATGTTTAATTATCTTTGTATCTGCAATAGTGTTAATTGTTGCTTATTTCAACGGAGCTGCATGGTTGCTTAATCCCCACAGTAAGTTAATTATGTATGCTTAAAAATCCTTATTTTTTGGCAATAAATTTTAAACCTTAAAAAAAATCATTATTTTTTTTCTAAAACTGCCCAGAGATCATTAGTTTTTTTTTAATTCTAAAAATGCTTAAACTTCTTGTTTAGTAGGATAGATAGAATAAAAAATATTACTTTGGCAATATCAAACAAAATTAGTCAACTATTTTGCCTATTGTTGTATTACAAGTTTTCCCCAAAAATTTTCCATAGATTGTGTAGAATCAAGTATTAGCTACTAGAGTAGGAACACAGGAAAAAATCATATTTATTATTTAATTTTCAATATTTTCATGATAAAGATATGATAGACATTTGACATTATAATTTTTAAAATACAATGTTCATGTCATCGATTAAAGTTCTGTGCTGGCCACGACATACTAGTTGTGTTGTGTAATGGTAATTTGGTTTACAGTCAGGCTCTGAAAAGATCAGTGGCACAGCCAGGGAGGGTGTTTTGGGGTCATTACCCCTTCCAGAACCCTCAGTTTTAACACACGTTGCAATCATAATACTGTAGTTTATACATATATAAGGTCCGTTATGACCAAAAGCCCCACCCAGAAGGTAATTTCTGGCTGTGCTACTGGATTAAGATGTCTTCCAATGGGCAAAGCATTAAACAATTCTATTTGTTAAAAAAAAGAACAATGAAATCCAGTTTGTTTGTCTAATTACAATTGTTGCCGCTGTGCCAATCTAAGAATTTTACCCATTCAATCCAAGCATAAATCCACTTGTCTAAGGAAAGCGTCTTGTTATCAGAGCTAATCTGTAAGTGTCCTGATATGAGGGCCTGCCTAACTAAAAGTGAGGCCCTGAATCCGCAATAGTTTGAGGTCCCTGAAAACTCTATAGCGGAACAGAGGTGATTGGTTGATTTACAGGTTTGGGGCAGGTTGGAATGCATTTTGGAGAACCTCTTACTCTATGACAGAACTGTGTACAAATCATTTATCATGTTCATTCATGAATACTCTCGATACCCCTCATAATTGTGTCACAGTAAATTTGCTACTGGTAAAATGAATAATAATTCTCCTTTAAGAAGTTTTTTTCCAATAAAAAGTCGTAATTGCTGATTATGATTTTAAAAATTTATCAATTTTTCATATAGTGTAATGCTATACATAATTATTTATGTCATTTGGAACCCCCATGGAAGATGGTGCCTTAGTCGGCCTGTGCAGTAATCTTGCCCTGCCTGATATTATTTCTATATGATTGTATAGGGCTGTAGTTGTAAAAACAAAATTGGGGGATTTCACCTTGAGGTTTAGGGAGACTCACCAAAAAAAAAAAAAAAAAATGGTGTTTGAAACCAATTTACATTTGCATTATTTTTCCAGTAAAAAAAAAAAAAAAAAAAAATTCGGGGAGCGGCCTTCCTCCACCCCTCTGACTACAGCACTGGTTGTTTTATCATTTTCCTTGTTTTTCTGCCTTGTGTTCTATTTGAAGCAGGCCATGTCCAGTAAAATAGTTTAAAATCTTGTTGTTTGCTTTAACTTTTTTACAATTGCTGTGGTGAAAAAAAAAACTCAATTTTAAATATAATGTTACAAATTCATATTTTCTATCAATTATTAATTTTTATTTATTTATTTGACAGATCATTCCGTGGACCATCATTGGACTACACCAGTCAATGTTGAAATAAACTCAACTGATACTATTGCATCAGCAACTTCTAAATTTTTTCCAGAAGCATCATTTTCATCTAATATTACCCTACCAGGTGACTTATCTTTTTTATATCATTTAAGTAACATGTTATTGATTGAACCTGTTATCTATTAAATTATTTTGAATGCTTAATTTTGAGGTAGAATATGTCTCACACATTAAAATCAGTGTGGTGCGCATGTGCGTTATAAAATGTTTTGACAATTTCTAAAATTGTGCTTTTTTGGAACTTCAGTTTCAAGGAATTACCAGAGGAAAGTCACTGAACCCATTTCTTCCCCTAATAACACTACTTGAGACATCTACAATTGCTTCTTTAAGACTTAAATTTTGCAAAGTGCCCAGGAGAAGGCCTCTGAACTCTTCCTCCTATCATCATCAAAAATAGTTTGAAATTGCCTTTTTGAAACTTCAATTCCAAAAAGTTTCTGGGAGGGAGATTCGAACCTTATTCTTTTCCTTGACATCATCAAAGATGGTCTACACTCGCCTTTTAGAACTTCAATTTGAAAAAATTTCCAGTGCAAGGTCCCTCAAGAGATGAGAGGAGATCATCCCCTCATCAATAAAAAATGCCTGAACAATAATTCTATGTGTAATATCTTTTTGCATCTCCCTGTATTTGGAAATTGATTTGTTTATTTCTTTGTTTTGAAACTGCCCACAAAAATGTTTAAATTTTCATTTTTTCTTAACAGTATTTAAATTTATTCCTATCATTTAAAATATGCAGTCCCAAGATTTTTAAGTGAATGAACGACCTTTTATGTACACTACTTTAAAAATAGAATTGCTGTCTTTTACGATTTTGATTACTTTCTACTGACATTGCTAATGGTGCCCCAATAGAAGATCACTGTGACCTCCTAAAATACTTATTTGGCAAATTTTGCCTGACCATTCAACAAATTTCAGGGTGGCAACAGATCAGGGAAAACTCAGGAAAGTTTATTAATCAGGGAATTTTGAAAAAATAAAAAAAATCAGGGAAAATTCATTAAATGAAGGAAAAAAAATATTTCTTTTTGTTTTGCAAAATTCAGTACCCTAATTCCCTATGCATTTCCAATTATCTGTTAAAAAAAAGTAAAATTAATGAGGCGTGATTATTCACTGCCACATTTTTGCATCTTTTTTCCTCAATGCCAAAGTTTTGAATCTTAACTTATTAAAAACAGGATGAACTTCCTAAAATTGCTTTTGTGTCTGTAAAGTTTTTTATTTTACATAGCTTGAATTTTTCTTTCACGTGTTCCATGCTATGTAAAATAAACAACCCTACAAGCAAAGAGGAAACCGCCATTAATGCCTTAGCTCCCTTGTCTTTACTCATTGTCTTGAAGTAATTAGCATACTGTAATCATGGTTTCAAGAAGAAATCTTTGTTTTTTAAATGAATACTGATAAAATCTTAAAAGTTATTGCTTCTTCGCATTTTAAATTTAATTGCTAAAATTGAATGTAAAATCAAAATCAACTTCGTTTGTTGCCATCGTATTATTTGCTGTCACTGTATGAGATTACACGAAGGGTTTTTTTTCCAGACTTTAAAAATTCTTTTATTTTAAAGCCTGTATATATATATATATATATATATATATATATATATATATATATATATATATATATATATAGTTTGAAATTAATTGATTGTTTTTTGCACTTCAATGTTTATTACAAAAGTAGTCTTAAGTTTTTTTTAAACAAATAATGAAATCACTTGAAATTGAGTTACCTTGTGTACATAAGTAAATATTTTTATTTTTTTTAAATAGTTAAAATACTGTTTTCATTCATGAAAACCAAAGTTCTTGATTAGAGAGTAGCTGAATATGACTGGTTGTTAAAGGGTTTCAATTTGTTTTACATAAATATTTGTATTATTTACTTAAGTAAATCTACATTACTTCTGTAGTTTCGCTATTACTTGTTATTGTTGCAGCAATAATTATTACTGCTTGAAAATTTAGTTAAAAATTATTTCCATATAAACTTTATAGTTTCATCATGATTAGATATTCCTTTAAGAGTGATTTTAATAATTTCATAGAATTCTTATGCTAACTGGTTACTGGAAGTAAAGTATTTGTTTTAGAATTCCTATAATATTTCCCTGTAGATAATTTAATGTACTATTTTTACTAAAAAAAGGACCAACTTTTCAAAATATATTTTTCACTAACAGCTTAAAACGTTTTAAACACTGCATTTTATTAAATATGCAATGATTTTCAAGTAGGGCAAAAAAAAGGAAACCATTATCATTGGTAACGTAAATCAGGGAAATTCAGTGAACTTAATCAGGGAAAAGTCAGGGAACTTTTGTTCACAGTTCCTGTCTCCACCCAGAATTTATAAATAGAATTACAAAATGATGCCTAATGTCTCTTCCTTAGATGTGGGTGTGTGTGTATGTTCGTATTTTATCATGTGGTAAAATTCAAAATTTCATTCAGCAAATTGAGGAAATTTCTCCACTCAAAAATTTAAGTTTGGGGCTTCGTAGCACCCCTAGGCATTGCTTCCCACCCCCCACCCCCTCTCACTGCAAAAGTTAAGAGTTGTGGAAACATTTTCTCACATGTATTTTCTCTGCAGGAACTGTTGTTATTCTATGTTTTGAAGTTCGAGGTTCTGTGTGGCTTGGTTTCGTCTTTCTGACATTAGCATTATCATTACTTGCAATAGCTCTCCTTGGTCATCTATTAGGATTTCATATATTTCTAAGTAAGTTTTAATAGCATTTCTTTTCTTCTTCTTCTTGAAATCGTGTTTATCCAAGTTTAACTTTAAAGATTTTTAACTGCAGGTCAATACTCTTTATGTCTTGGGAGTATTATTCAAAATCACTAGGAAAGATGTAATACTTGTATTTATATTTCTTCTCTTTTTCTCGATCAGTGGATCTTGTTCACTTGGATCAAGAATCTATTATTTTTCTAACATTGGCAAAGCAGTTGGTAAGAATTTCATTAAATTTATTTACTATGACAAGAATGGAACAATGTTCAGTTTATATCTGCTTGAAGAGTGTGAGGTAATGTTTATTTTGAAGGAAAAAAATGCATTAAATTAATCCCATCTTTTATTTTTCCCAAATGGAATAGTAGCAAGACTCTTCCTCAAGCAGGGGTAGGGAGGAAGGGGATGTCCAGGCTAAAAGTAGCCAACAAGCGATCTGAAAATAACTTTAATTTTTCATAGACGATCACACAAACACAAAATCAATTGGATGGTAAAAAACATCTTTTTAAAATGAGAGAATAATCTTAATGTTCAATATGTGAATTTAATTTTGAACATCAAAAGGGGATCCAGACCCGAAGACCAGGCTCTTCCTGCGCCACTGTTCTAACCAGTGGTGTTCCCATAGGGTATACGCCATATGCTCTCAAACGCCTTTTAGACATATAGCGTATACCTTCTTGCTTCAAAAATTTTCATATTATGACATATTACGTACATATCGTATACACATATTGTGCATAGCTGATTACTTGGAGTATACCCTCAGAAAAATTGGTGGGAACATTACTGGTTCTAACTATGCCAATCTAGGCCACTGTTCTTTTTTTATTTGTGATAATAACTTAATTGATGTTTTATGAATTTAGATAATAAACTTCTAAATTTAAAAATAGTCAAAAAGTAAAATTTTCAATGTCTTTGAAATTAAGTTTAAAATAAATGTAAGTAATCAAATTAAAAGTAGTTTTGTAAAAGCAATTTGCACACCTAACATAACACTGCCATTAGTCAAAAATTGTCGATTTTGAGTTGTGTTCATGTCCTGCTGCATTTTTATTAGTTCTATTAAAATGCAAGAGAGCCACAAAAAAAAAAAAAAAAATAAATAAAAAAAAAATAAAAATTAACCTTATTTTTGAGACGTTCAGTGTGTTACTTTAAAAATTTAAGCTAAGGTGCAATACATTTAAATTGATTTTTTTCGACAAGTATTTTTTGCAAATGTGGCAGTGTTGTACTAGGTGTGTGAATTATCCATCAAAGATAAATAAGACATGCTTTAACTAAATAATATCTAAATAACATTTTAACTTGATCCGCCCCCTTCCTCCTCCTTTGACTGTCATGAGTACAAACAAGAGTTTTTAATTTTTGCATTTATCTCAGTAGTGAGAATTTAGAGGACTGAATAACTGTCTGTTAAGGAATCAGGCATTTGTCACACCAAAATTGGGTCAATATATTTTTGAAAAATGCTAAAGCAGCTACTCTAGCAGCTTTAAAAGAAGCAGTAAAGCTGAAGTAAATAACTTTTTAAATTATTTTTTAAAACTTGTTAACTTAAAACTACAAATGTTATATTTTGTGGAATCATTTTTCTATAATTTATGTTTAAGAATATGAAAATTATCCTTTTTGTGCTAGCAATCGTCTGATTCCAAGGTACAAATATTTCTCCTACTTTTTTGTTTTGTTTCTACTGCTTTTTCATTTTGTAAGGTATACAAATCTGCATGATGAAAAAATAAAACAAAAACATAAGCATATAAATTTTTTACAGAGGAAAGCTCAGATGTAGATTTGTGAATGAGAGTAAGTGCTTTTATTTATTTATTTATTTATTCTTCCAGTGTGCCAAAACTTTTCTACTTATGACTACATTGTTCAAAAGCGTGATCCTCCTTCATCATCAAGCGTAAGGACTGAAAGCAAAAGAAAACTGAAGCCAAACTTCAACTGTCATTTTCATTTCTTGCAGCACATAAAAACTAAAAAGGTGAGAATACATTTCAGTTGCTCAAAGTCTGACTTAAACAAACTATTACCAGAAGATTCAATTGTTAGAAAAATTACAACTTTCATAAAATATATGCATTTTGTCCCCAAGTAGCCCGTGAAATGATTTTGATCATAAATTTTGCGAAATTTATTTACCAAATACTTGTTTTATGCTTGCTTGTTAATTAATTATTAAAAGTTTGGTTTACTCGACTATTTTCATTATTATTTTCAAGTTTTTCAGTTTATATTAATGGGAAACTGAGAAAATGCTTGATTTATTGAGAAATATGTTATTTTAATGTAGTAAAATTTTAAATACAGATTGAAAGTTGAAAAATTTGACTGCACGGTTTCCCCTTTCTATAAACAAATAAAAATAGTTATTACTTTAGTTAATCTCTTGCATTGAGTAAATGCTTTAACAGAATGGAGTTCAAATACTACCTGTCTATTCTTGGACCTTGAACCAATAATTTCTTTGGAACTTATGCTTTAAAAGTAATGAAGAGATCTTGTTTCAACAACAACTGTAAAATTTCAAACCCTCACATCAGAGAACAAAATCCTTACAAAACATATACTGTACCCCCTCCCCCCCCCCCCCCCCCACACACACAAACAGGATGAAAATATGAACCATATAAGGCTTTCCATTTTTGCCAGACCTTCAAGTAAACGTAAATGATATCTGAAAGTTGATTTGGAATAAAGGATCGAAATAAAAGTGAAATTACCAGCAGGAAAAATTCAAAAATTGCGACACCTTACTTTCATCAGCAGTTCAACATTTGTGCAATTATTAACTTGTGTAAAGTAAAAGAAAAGAGTGTTCTAAAAATTTTAAAGCTGGTTTTCTCAAGTTGTCATGTAATATCTGCACCCATTTAGCTCATTGAATGTGAACCAAAATAGTCTTAAGTGATGCCAAATGGCTTAAAAAAATACAACTTATAAATCAGGAAAGATTTAATCAAGTTTTCATTGTATTAATGTTTATTTCCAAACAGATATCAATACCGAGCCTGCCTAAAGTGAAATATGGGATTCAAAACAGTTTTTCTTTTTTCTGAACTGAAAACCGTTCAATAAGCGTAATCCTCAAATAGTTAATAAGTTTGCTTCACACATTATCATGAAAAAAGACAATGCTCAAGAAAAAAAAAATTCTAAATGTATTTTTCCATAATTCAGTTTTTCCCAAAAATTAACTAGCAAAATGAAATAAAGAATTAAATGCAGTATAATAAAAACTTGCCCTTTTCTTTTTTAGGCCAATCAAATATCACCTAAGTCACAAGAAAATAGTGCTAAAAATGATGAAGTAGAAGAATGGGAATTGCAGACGCATGATCTTCCAAAGTGAGTTGCTAACTGTTTATTGGTAAATGCAAACTAAATTGAACTAGGGGATATTTGCCAGATGACATAAAATCAAGCAGTAATAACCATATATTTTTACTGCTTCATTTTATGTGATTTAGCATCTGTGAAAGGAATCATTGAAATAAAATTTAATGTTTCAATTTTATTTTACTGATTTCTTTTTAAATTCTTCCCCTGAATAAAGTTTAATCCTGCTTTTTTTTTCAACTCAGAAGTAAATTTTTAACTGTAGTTTGGAAACATTAAAAAGTGTAATAGTTGTCTTCCCAAACAAGAAAACCTTTATTGGGAAAGTGAAGAAAAAAAAAGCTTTGCATATGTAAGAAATTATATGCTCCACGCGGTTACATTGCCTAACACTTGACAGGGATCCCAAGATTAATAACTTGGGTTCTCCATAATTGCGTAATGGGGCTTTCCGCGATTGCCTACTGCGCAGCTGCATGAGAGCGCCTGAGTTATATGGCTATAGACAGTCATGAAGGCATGGCTGCAAAAAAAACTTCCTGACCGAATAGCGGGATACCTTTATGGCATATCTCTTGACCGCTATTCGGGGAAAAAGGGCAAATTGGCTGCCATCATGTATAGTGTTTCAGCGTGTAGAAAATAAATTAGTTGTGTGTTGTGAACATGGTCTCTTCAATTCTCTCCCTCTCCAAAGGTTGATACATGGAAAATATGAAAAAGAAGAAGGGGCGAAAATCCTCTGCAGCATATACACTATTTAGTAATTAAACTTTTATAAATAAACAAATATATTAAATTTGGCTCAAAAGTAAAAACATTTAAAAAAAAAGCACACACAGGTTTGTTAGACATAAAAAAAAAAAAAGATGCAGGTGAAATGTGCATAATGTTTATAGCAGAGTGATTCCACTTCAATTGACCTGATTTTTCAAACTGTCCCCGCTGGATCATTTCCGAATGGATGAAATTTTATAGAGGCGTAGAGATGTCTTTGAAACTAACCTGATGCTAATTTTCAGCTTTCGAGATCCAAATCCTGAGGATCTAGGAACTCTAAAATATAGTGCTCCAAAATGGCGGATCAGCTTTGTGAGAAGAATTGCCATGTTGTGGTCAAGGTTACAGGAAACTTTATTGCACTGGAAGCATGAAATTTTGGGAGCTTCAAGTACATTTAGCAGTTGATTCATTTTAGTATTCATGTGAGTTTGAGCTCATAAGATTTTGAGTAGCAAGCATATAAACTCGTGAAAAAACGCTCTTTTATACTGAAATCATCGTTTTTGAGACCATTTAATTAAGATGATTAGAGCTCATGATTTTCTGACATGAGTCTAAAACTACACCACATAGAGCATATTTACAGCTCTTGTTCAAAATTATTGACTCAGGCTTATAGAGTAATTGACCTAAAACTTTGATTCTTTCTTTTGTTGTTTCAAATTATCAACTTTGAGACCGCATAATTAAAAAAGTTAATTAGTTGCCATGGGTTTCTAACCTGGACCTTAAACTACACCATTCAGACTGTAACTGCAGCTGTGTCCCAAAGTTATTGACCCATCGCGATCAAAGTTATTGACCTCTAGACTTGGCCATTTTTAAAAAATCATCAACTGTAAGACCGTTTAACTACTAAAGCCGAGAAGCGAAAGCTATTTTATATTTTTATTAGTACTATACTGTGGTAAGTAGTTAATCATATACTTATTTTCGAAGGTTACTCACAGCTTTAGCAGATATCCGGGCCCAAACAAGGTAAATAAAGTTTAAAAAATTGCATTTTCTATTGTTCTTTGCCCTCAAAGCCATGAGCGAGTCCACAAAATATTTATACTAGAATGTACCTAGTATCAAGTAGTATCCTTATTTAAAAGAATTGGCTTGATTCACGCATTGCTTTTGAAGCAAAGTAATCATATATTTAGCTCTTTTTTTTCATGACCTTAAACTTTGACCCCTACTCAAGGACAAACAAATCAGTTTTTAAAAAACAAAACTTCACTTTTTCTTTTCATAGCACCACTAACACATCCTGAAATTTTTACGAAAATTGAAGACATCAACTATTAAAAGTGTCCAGCTTTTTAAAAAAAATGACTCTTAAATAGCCACAAGGAGTGGCAAGGCAGAGAGAGTTCATTGATTGCAATGATCCTTGATTTTGCGACTTGTTTGGAATCAAATTTGTTATCTGTTTAGTATGCAGTATATTGTAAAAAGTATTAAAACTTTAATTCCTTTGTAACATCTCATTCTTATCAGGTTTTATATTCTGAAATGATGCTAAGTAAACTAAAAAAGTTTTTATTGCAGATGCAAATGAAATTACGAAATATATTTACTATGCATTTTCATATAGAACGGCAACATTCTTCTCTTTTTGTAAATTGTCAAATTTATCACAACCTTCTTAGAAAAAAAGCAATATTAACATAGTTGATGCTTTGTATTGAAAGACCGTCCTACAGTTCTTCTACCAATTTTATTAAATTTTTACTTCAGTCGGTGAAGAGTTGACAGTCAGAAATTGCAGCAACATTTCGAAGAAAATGCTTTTAAAAAAGCACTATTTTCAAATTTTCAAACTTTTAACATTGAAGTTAATTTAAGTCAAATGTTCATTTTCTTCAATCTGTTACCCCCCCCCCCCCTGGTCAAGACCTTGAACACTTGTGCGGAATTTTCAATAAACGTTTTCAATTGGGCAAAATTAGAGAAAACTTTATTCCCTTTTTTTAGCATATTAGCATGTTTGGAGTTTTAAAGAAAACATATAAGTGTATTAGTCATTGTACTCACTGAAACGTAGTATTTTGAGGAATTTGGCGTTAACACATTGCAACACTAAACTTATTCACATTGTTTAGTACTGATATACTGATGTCATTTTTTTACTTTTCATTTGTGTGAATTGTCATGTTTTTACTAGCAATGTACCCATGCTTAATCATTCTAGTACAACTTTATTCCCTTAATTTAGGTTAAAGTTTTGAATCAATATAATTATTGCTGCATCTTTGTCAAATGTTTTTTTATTACAATAGTCATTTACTGATGCTAATTTTGATCATGCTCTATAATATGATTTTCAATTCTTTGAAAACAAAGTTTCAAGTAGCCAACATGGGAAAGAAGATAATAAATCTCTTCTCTGAATATTTATTAAATTCCTATCAGATATCTTGAATTTATTAAGATATCAAATAGTTCACAAATAGTATAGGGTATATAGAAAATATTTGACATATAAGAGTCGATCCAAAAGTAAGGTTCCCATCAATTTGACAAATACACTATATGACCAAAAATATTCAGGTAATTTCAAAAATTCTCGTTTTTACAGATTTTTTGAGAAATTAAAGACCAATTGCTCTGTAATTTTGTTCACACAAAAAGTATGATCTAGCTGTCATTTTCCAATAACAATTAAGTCTGCTATTCATTTTGAGGACCAGCAACAAATTCAGGTAATAAAAAAAGGTTTTTGATCTTTTTCATTGTAAATAGCTGGGAATAAGCTATAAATTTCAGAAATAAGTTAAAAAGCTATCAAAAATTTATTTTTATATTTTCGTGAAATTATCTGTTATACCTGCGGAGACATAAGCATTTCTTTCAAAAATGCAAATTGTTTTTGAAGGTTTTTGGCTCATATCACGCAGAGTTTTTCGTCAAACATTACTAAACTTTCAGAATATTTGACAGCATATTAGAGAAACATAATAATAAAATTTGAAGTTAAAATATCAAAAATATAATGAAATATGATCGTTTAAAGCAATTAATTTTTCACTACGCCTGCAAGAAAGATAGCAATTTATAACATTTATAATCCAAACCTCAGATATATCCTACAACTCACAAAAAATATTCCACTTCAATATATTTAAAATGTGTAACAAGTTATGTGATCTAATGAGCCAAATTTCTATAATTCTTGGATAGGCGTCAAATGGTAAGGGGTTGTTCGCAAACTGGCAACACTTCCTGCTATCGTTGCAGAGTGATTCATGATAAGAACAGATTATTTACGAACGATCCCTCATGATTTGTCGTCTAGCCAAGAATTATTAAAATTCGGCTCATTAGATCGCTGTTAACTGTTTAGATTTTAAAGATATCATAGTGGATTTTTTTTAATGAAATGTAGGATATATCTGGGCTTCCAATTATGAAGGTTATTAATTGCTATCTTTCGTGGATGTGCAGTGAAAAATTAATTGATTTAAATGTTCATATTTCATTAAATTTTCCATATTTTAACTTCAAATTTTATTATTATGTTTCTCTAATATGCTGTCAAATATTCTGAAAATTAAGTAACTTTTGACGGAAAACTCTGCGTGATATGAGCCAAAAACTTTCAAAACAAATTTGTATTTTTGAAAGAAAGGCTTATTTCTCCGTGGGTATAAGAGATACTTTCACAAAAATATAAAAATAAATTCTAGATAGGTTTTTAACTTATTTCTGAAATTTAATGTTTATTCCCAGCTATTTACAATGAAAAATGATCAAAAACCTTTTTTTGTTTCCTCAGTTTGTTGCTCGTCCCCTAAATGAATAGTAGACTTAATTTTTATTGGAAAATGGCGGGTAAAGTATACCTTTTATGTGAAAAATATTACAGAGCAATTGGTCTTTTATTTCTCGTGAAATCCATAAAAATGGGAATTTTTGAAAGTGTCCCAATATTTTCGGATATATAGTGTGTACAGCACTGTCTATTCTCTTAAAATTTGCATCATAAGAAAGAAAAATTGTTTCTTTATTTTTATACATAATCACCATCTTTTTCTGAGCATTATTGTCGATGGTGTCTTAACTTCTGTATCAAGTGTCATGAAGTAAATAACTAATAAATTACTTTGTAAATTTTAGGAATTCTGAAGGTAATAAACCTGGTATGCCTGCCGTCACAGAAAACAAATGTGTAGTTACCAATGAAGAAGAAGAATGCTCGCTGGAAAGTTATGTTGGAAACGTATACATTGGAAGTCCACATCGAAGACGACATTACTTAGAACCTATTCATATGCAGCAGAAAAATTCTAAAAACAGAAATACAAAAGTTGAGGTACTTGCAAGTGTGAATGTTATGAATTATTGTATAGATTTTTTTCTGAAGTGTATAGTTAAAGTTTTTCTGGTAATTTTTTGTTAGTTTTTCTGCAAAGGATAGTGGGCATTTATTTTTGTACAAGAGCGCCCATATGGGGGGGGGGGGGGCATGTGGGGGCTCAAGCCCCTCCCACCCTTTAAAATTAGAACTTCCTTGCTTTTAGCACTTTTGTCTTTGCAAAAGTGTAAAAACATTTCTTCTCCAGCAATTAATGAATAAGTTATTAAAAATATTAAATTTTAATAACTCTAATCTGTACTGAAATCGGTTTCTATGGGGAAAATATCGTGCTAAACCATGGGGAAAATATCTGAGCAACACCTTAAAATATTGCATATGGGCGCTCTTGTTTTTGTATGAGACTATAAAATTTAAAAAGTTAGCATTTCTCCTGGGCAACCGACTGTACTTAATACAAAAAGTTCATGTGCCGTTTGCCTTCAAGAATCAAATTTTGAACTATATATTTTAGCTATCACAAACTATTTATATTTTTAAATAAATCATCAATTTCGTATTAATAGAAACTTGCTGATCTATACGAGGCATTTGTCCTCAAAATTTCTAGCCCTGTTGTAAAAATGCTGCGTGAGATCACCATGTATAAAATTTGACACCATGTATAAAATTACATTCACAAGGTAAAAACTACTAGACTCAATAATTCATGAACAAATGGAGACAATAACTTAAAAACACTTGATTTAAAAAGGCGGAGAACGTTCCTGCTGTATACCAATCCATAGATACAACAAAAACTAGAAGTATTACTTATGAGCCTACCTACACGAAAAGCATTTCAGTTATATTTTACTAGAATTAAAAATAAATGTGTGAGAAAGAAATTATCTATGGTGTAGAAAAGTAACAGAAAATATAACTATGTTGAATCGCTCAAAATTTGCAGCCTGCAAATTTTGTGTGATTAACATTGTGATATATTTTTCTTTCAACTTGGGTCTCTAACAATGTTTCTTTATCTTTTCTTTTCTTTTCAGTAATCTGCAATTCAGTTTCTGCGATATAACTTTGTCATATTTTCTTTTAATAAATGCATCGCTGGGGCTCTAACAATGTAGGGCAATGTTTAACTTTTTTTATTGTTTTTATTAAAATAATTTTCATGCTCTTTCAAGTGAATTTTCACAACTTACAAACAAGATCTGTTCACTTGTTTTGATTTGTGATAGTTAAGGGTACAAGGTTACTAGATGTCCAGAAAAGTGAAATTTGAGTGTACAGCTGGAATTCACAACAGGAAATATTTAGTATTGATTGTATCTAAAAAAAAAGATAGTGCAAAGAAGATTTTTGAGAAAGAAGATGGAAAGCTCAGATGTGCTGACAGATAATAAGCAGGTGCAAAGCAAGAAGTATATAAATTAGTGAGAGTTTGCTCTTTGCTGTAACTCAAAGAAAGTAACACTTGTGTTATACAAAGTTATGCAGGAACGGAATGAATCATTTTTTTGTACTCTACTACAACTCTTCAAATAAATTTATCATAAAAAAACAGATTTTATCAGTATCTGTCACACTTTTCTTTTTTCATAAAATGTGCCACTTGTTTCACTTGAACCATTAAAATAACTTTTCAGATTCTCTGAAACATTAGACCACTAAAAATTAGAATTTTCTTCAACCTTGAAGTTATTTTTAATTGGAATTTTGAGCATTGTTACAGCAATTATTTAATTACATTGGTTTTTCTGTTCATGATTAGTTTCTTCTTGATTTTTGTGTAATGTAACTCATTTTTCTGTCCCCCTTCAAACATCGCCTCACTTGGTGCTTGCTAATCTACCAAGTACCAAGAGAGGCGATAAGTACTAAGCACTAAGAGAGGAAAGGGTTTGGCCCTCGTCTAACAAACCTTTAAGGTGTTTCTCTCTCCTGATATCTGAACTTCAGTTCATTATGGTTATATTCAGCACAATTTTTAAAACCAGTAGCAACAAGGCAGAGCTTCATAGTAGATGTAGTTATACCATACTCCATTTGTCATATCTGTGTCAGGGTCGTATACAAGGGGTAAATTTTTAGGGTTCAAACCCCCTCCAATATTTTTAAAGCATTCCAAAAAAAGCTTTTTATTATACTTTTATTTCTAAAAAAATATTATTCCTTTTTTTAAAATTTAAATATTATTTTATTTTTTTTTTTTTTTCCAGTTTCACTTGAAAAATGAAGCTTTCATTATTGAGAAATTGTACAAACTCAGCACTGTATCTGCAGTATTAGTTTTTTTCTTAGTTATTGCAAATATCACTTCTTACAAAACAATACAGAGTTTTCCTTCTGAATTCAAAAAGTAGATAATAACAAAAACTTTGAAATTCTTAAATTTGAAAAAAATGAAACCTTATATTTAAGAAATTTTTATTATTGTCAAAAAATATGAATTTAAGTAGTATTACTTCAAATGTGTGCATATGAAAACATGCATCTAGTCTTTTAGTCTTTCGAATTATCAAAAAGACATCTATTATTTAATGGGAGTACAAGGAAGTTACGTGGCGTACACTTCAGATTTTTTTTCTTCATTAAATAGATACATCATCTTTTACGTTTGCTTTAAATTACCTATTGTGAGAAAATCAATTGACTATATGAATGAAATCAAATTTAATTCATATAGATTTCACGAAATATGTGTTTGGAAAAACTCTTCCTGAAACAAAACTAGATACGGCCCTGATCTGTAAATATGAAATTTCTTAAATTTTGAAGTTTCTGTGCACCAAGTGGGGGATGATGCATTTTCACGTTGAATTACTTTTTCTGATTTTAAAACATTCCCATTGGTGTTTTCATATTCCATATGGGACAAGTGCCCATGAAGATAGGAGTCAATTATGCATCAATATCATCAACAAATTTTACTTCAAACAAATGATACAAGCATTTTCTTTTAGTCATTTTGATTGAGGCAACACAAAAGGGAGACACTAATTGTAATATACAATTTAAGCACCCCTCCCCCCCCTAAAAAAAGCAGTGTGCAGAGTAAATAATATTCTTCAAAAGCAAGTAGCTTTTGAGTTGAGTGACTGTAGAGAATTTCATTAAATTGAACACTTCATTCAATGGAAGTTGTTTGAATAAAACTGAAAAATTTCCCCCTTCAAATTTTCATTTGTGGGTCTAATCTTGGGTAATGCTTTTGATTTATATTTTAGGTGAGCCCAGCAAAAAGCAGCAGCTCTGAAGACATTGATGAGAAAGAAGCAGAAAATTCGCCAAATAGTAGAAACCAAGAATCTGGTTCCTCTCAGAATGCTTCTTACACTCATGGTAAGAGTTATTCGTGTGTTTTAATTTCTCATTCTTTGGTTGTGACTATTTTGTGTTTGTATTTTATAACTGCATTTGTTATCTGCAAGTATAACTTCCTGTCTTCCTAACTATATGAATTGAAGGAATATTAAACTTTTGTCTATACTTACACATACGCATTGGCTACATCAGGGCCTTACTTAGGGGATGGCAAACTGTGCGACCACACAGTGCCTCAAAAATATTTTGAAGTTTAGGGGCCGCTAAAATACTACAAGAGAATAAAACATTTCTGTATGACATAGTGCCACTTGGTGATTGCGATTGTATTCTGGGAAGATAAAAGAGATAGAAAATTTGTCTTTATATATATATATATATATATATATATTTTTTTTTTTTTTTTTCACATTTTTTTTTTACTTTCAAGAAAAATTTCTAACTTTTAAATTTTAGTAAGAAAATTGTAAATTATCATGCAATAAATTCCTTTAGTGTTATGGATTTTTGTTGATCATTTTGTAACGTTTGATATTTTTCATCGCAGTGTCATTGTTTTAACTCTAGCTTATAGGCAATATAAAACATTGTTTTTATTTTAAAGTACACACTTATTTTCTCCGTGTGCCATTTGCTTCTATAATTGCTAGTAGAAAAGGTAAGTGAAAAGGCAAAAAAAGGTCAACATTTTTCAATCTTTTTCCGAACGTTGTTCCGAAGTTAGATTTTAATTTCTTATTTCATACCCCCCCCCCCCTCGACTGAAAATTATGCAGTTTGGATACGAAGTTTCATTTCATCTATTACACCTCTTTTGGATTCTAAGAATTTTCTTCACAATTGCAACGATATTTTATGTCATATTTTTTAACAATTTTTTAAATCCCTTATAAAAATCTCGAAACAACTTATACAGCTGTCAAATTGTGTTAATGCAAATCCAACCTCCCTCCTCCCTCCGCTAAAAAAAATGAATGGAAAGCTCTCTTCCTGAATTGACCACTTCTAAAAATAGTCATAGCAAAGTTCAGCCAATATTTTTTCCTGTGACATTTCTTCGTAGAAGGAGTGTAAAGAAACAATTTTCTTACAAGTCAAATAATGAGCCAATTCATGAACCAGAAAGAAATTACTGCATTAATTTTTTCAACACTCTTCTTGATCAAGTTATTATGTCCACTGAGGAACGCTTTCAACAAATAAGACTTCAACGAGAAATTTGGATTTCTTAGCAATATTCCAGCATCAAAAAATTTGGAAGAGCATGATTTAATAACTAAATGCAATAACTTGATGTTGGAATTAGACGATGTGAATGGAACTGATTTATACACAGAGTTAAAAGTTCTTGTAAATTTTATTCCAGAAACTTTAACTTCAACACTAGGTACACTTAAATATTTGTTTAAAAACGGTTTCCAAAATGTTTTATCAAATGTTGTACCTAATTGCTTTCATTCTCAAAGCTTAAATTAATTAAAATGTGTTAAAGATCAACTATGACTAATGCTCATCTTAGTGCTCTAGCACTAATATCAATTGAAAATTATTTATGTATTTCTTTATAGATTTTGTAAACTTGATTGATTTGCTGCTCAGTAAGCTAGAAAAGTTAATCTTCAGTTGATTTTTTTTTAAATGTATACAGGGTTTGTACGGGTCATGGAAATCCTGGAAAGTCATGGAAAAAAAATAAACAAATTTCAGACCTGGAAAAGTCATAGAAAATTGAAATTTTCACTGAAAGTCATGGACATTAATTTCAAGTCATGGAAAAATGTCCTGGACAAAGAGAAAGTAACAGTGACTGAAGGAGCATTAGAAATCTTGAATGATTTAACAGTATAGCACATAAAAGCTATTAAAAGTGGAAAATTGAACGATCCGAAAATCAAATCTGAATTTTGAAATCTCATTGCATCCACTTCTGTCGCAGCCGCTTGCCTTTTTTTGCGATGTGATTTTACTGCTTAGACATCACTTATTTTGAATTTACTTTTATTTTCAACACTTCTTATGTTTCATATTCTGTAGTAGCAAAATTTACGTTCCTAGTTTTGTCCCGCCCACTCCAAAAAAGCTATTCAATTGCATCGGAGTTCGATTCCATCACTCGTAGGAACTTTATTATTAAATTTATCAGAGTTTATCTTAATTTGTTGAAGGTTTTAGAAAATAAAGATCTTTAGTCAGGCGATAGAATACAGAAAAAGAGGAATTCTAATACTCTAAAACAGTAGTGCTCAACATACGACCTGCAAAACTAATCCATGCGACCCACTGCTACGTTCAATGTTGGGAATTAAACGTGTTCTGGAATTTCTGAACCTATTAATTTATATGCATTTCAAAATGTACAAATAAGTGAACAAAACAAGTATACTTTTGAATCAGAAGGTTGATTCATTACTGAATGGTTTTTTTCAAAAAAAGGTCTGGTTTAGAAACAAAAAACTAAACTATGTGGCTTTACTTTAAAGAACCAAAATACTGTCAAGTTTCGTGGATGATTAAATGCACTGTTGACTTTAAAAGGCAACTTTTGAAGCAAATTTATTGAAACTTAGTGATGACTCATTCAACCTTTGTCCCATTCAATATCATTCTGCCTGTTTATAAAAGAAAAAAAAAATTAAGCATCATTATATTCGTTTCACTGCATTTTTACTTTGCTTAAATTTATGATGAAGACAAATAAGAATAGTTTAGTTTTTTAAGTGTTCACTTATATTTTTTCCATTATGAGTAAGTGCTTCAATGAGGCCATAGCATTCCATGTAAACGTTTTGCTAATGCTCATTTCCAAAAATTAGCAAGTTTGAGATCAAATAGTGCTATTCTCTTCTTGTAATGAGGTCATGAAAAAGTCTTGGAAAAGTCATGGAATTTTTTCATCCAAATAGAGTATGAACCCTGTGTATATCATTATTTATTTTTCATCAGAATTTTCTTTTTACAAAAAAATTTTCCATTTTCAGCAAATTTTGTTGCGTTTGTTTCTTTTCTTCTTTTCTTTCGATTTTTATGTGCTGGGGTTGGTGTGGATTGTAGTGTGTGATAATTAAATGTGTTATGTTTTAGGAGAGAATAAATAATTAACAAAAATGGCTATTTTTCAACTATTAAAACAAATTTTGCACAGAGCTGCTAAAACTCTAAGCACGCCCCTGGGCTACGTGGTGCAAATAAAAGGGGAGAAAATTTTCATCCTCTAATAATTACAAAATTAAAAAAAAAGAAAAAGATATAAAAGTATTTGAATCATAAGAAGTGATTACATTAATTTTACAACATGAGTCTTATATTGCTCATTAGTAATAATTACCATGTGATTAATAAAAATTCACTGAGAGTAAAATATTTTTCAACAATATAAAAATTATGAAATCATTAATCATTTTGTTATTTTTTGCCTGGATTAGTAATAAATAGTAGGTGATCAATAAAATTTCACTGAAAGTAAAACATTTTTTCAACAATGTAAAAAACTATGAAATCATTGATCATTTTGTTATTTTTTGCCTGGATTAATTCATTCCTTATATTTTGAATTAATATATATCACTTAATATATTAATACGTAACTTTTGAGAATGTTTTCTGATTTCCTTCCAAATGAAAGAATCTAGTTCCAAAAGTCAGCAATTAAAGCTGCAAAAACAAAGAACATGGTGCAAATAGTTTTGCAATAAAAGACCTAGATGCACGTAAGGTTTTTCATTTATCTCGTCAGTGTACTATCATTACGAGATCAAAAATTACCTGACAAATTTTTGTACTTGACTAAATGAATCAACAACCAATGTAGTGTAAAAGTTGTGCATGACAAATGACTTATTATAACACTAAGGCAAATTTCATATATTTCAAAGAGTTATGCATTTTAGAGGATCATCTATAAAGTTGAAAGCTGTTTTAGAAATATTTCAAATTTTACGTTTTTAAACTATGAGTTTTTTTTTTTTGGTAATGTTAGTAAATTTTAAAATTTTGATGTATTATCCACAATATTTTTAATTTGTTGCTCAAGTTAGTATTCTTTTGTATAATATATCAAAATTGCTTGTCTAATTTTTGCTATCTTCCTGTATAAATAAAGATATATACATCTTTTTATGTTTTCTTTTTATCAATTTTTTGTTAGGACTAAAATGTATAATTTCAGAAACTGAAGTTAATACATATTTATATTGTAGTGTTTTGCTTTACTAAAAATGTTCATTTCCATTAATGTGACTCTTCAGAAGTTTTTAGGGGAAAATTCCCTCACAATGTTGAACTAAACCATTTCCAAGTTCTTTTTTTTCTTTATGTCAAAAAAGCTTTCTCTTTGATATCAAGTTATAGGTTTAATTTTTTTTTTTTCATCATTTAAATTAGGTGCATCTAGAAGACACCACCGTAGTCCATCTCCTGCCCCCTTATTGTCACCAATATTAGAATCGGAAATATCGTCTGGTTCTGCGATTGTTAGTTGGAAGCACAGATCTGTTTCTGAACAGTCTCTTCATACACTAGAGGAAAGCGAAGAAGAGCAAACAGCTTCATCAACAACTTATATTGTTCAAATTGAATCTGCAGGCAGCTCGGGACTTGGGAACCGCGAAGACAGTGGGAGCCTAAGTAATTTATTCCTTTCCAAAGATCAACTGGATGAAGTTGAAGAGGACAACAACAACATTCCCATAGATGATGACAATAGAGTTCATGAAGTGTGTATCATTCCACAAATGGACTTTGAAAGCAACCACAATATTTCTAATTCTCAGGAGATTGAAAGTTATGATAGGAGTGATCCATTAATCAATGGAGAAGTGTGGGCTTATGCCCCTAGAAACGGTTGTCAGGTCCGTGATGGCATCGTGTCATTCCGCAGGAGTTGTAGCATGCAGGAGAATGAACGTCTCAAAAATATTTCGCACGATCCTTTGACAAGGTGTTGCTCGGAAGATGAATTGAAATCTGCTTCTAAAATAACTAAGCTGCAGAGAAGATTGTCCGAGGATCATGAATTGTGGATGTTAAGGGGTTGCAACAATATTCCAAAAACGTGGACAGAACATTCTCCGAAAGCTGGAGTATCGGCAACGGCGGTTTTTTGTGTAGGTGAACCGGAAGACTCGTTTAGAATACCTGGCATTCCATTTGGGTTAAAAAGAAAATATAACCACTTTTCTGTTCCAAACCATATTGTCTTGCCATGTTCGAATTCTGTTCATCCAGAAAGTCGTAAGAGAACTAGACCTGTTGGTTCCAAACCACCCAAAGCATTTCATGCCTAATACTTTTACATTTTATTCAGGAAATCGTTGTATAGTTTAAGTTTGATTTCTTTTGTTAGACCTTTTTTTCCTCATATTTGTTTTGTATTAATAATATTCATTGGTAATGTCAAGAACTAATTTTAAAACTTCTCAAATTTTGAGTTTACCAATATTCAGTTACAAAATTATTAATCATTGGCATTTTAAATCACAAGGACAGCCCCGCTAGGTCTAAGTTGAACTAATCAGTTGTCTGTCTGTAATAAATAGGATGTTGTTATCAAGTTGCTGGACTAATTGAAATATTGTTTTATGGAGAAGTGAAGCTTTTAAATGTTGAATGGTTTTTTTTATTACATAGTTTGCATGTTACAAGAATAACTAAGGCAAATGATGCCAAAACTTTTATTAGCTAAACATTTGTTTTTCTATCCTGAAAAAGATATATTTTTATACTGGACAACGATTTCCTGAAGTGTTTTCATGCTCAGAATATCATATTTTTTGCATATTGTAGCTAATATGTTGTTGTAAAACATTTTTGTTTCTCAAATGACGCGATATGTGATATTGTAAAAATACTTACTTTTTGTATTATACATATTTAAAAGATTTGTTAAGTTTTTAAAGTGTACAAGAGATTATAATTTTTATTTATTAAGCTTTTATATTTTTATCCATATTTCTCAGAACTCACCAATCTAGTCATTGTAGTTACTAAATGTGATAAATTGAATTATTGTTATACAAGCATTTATTTATTAATTAATTTTTATATGTATGAGAAATATGCCATATATAAAAAAAGCATTTTGTATAGTTGTATGAAAACCAGTAAGCTTTCTAAATTTGATTACATTATCTATTATGTTAATTTTCACTAACTTATGTACTTGTATTTTGACCATCCGGGCAGTGGACCATTTTATTAAGGCTGGTCTGCACAGTTTAAGGGTTGAGTGTACGCATCCTTGCTGCAAAGAATTAATACACTCATTACATAAAGTTTAAAAAACAAAACTTGTATTACTAGCATGTACTAACTGTCTCAAAATATTTCGAAATATGAAAGTTGCTACTAAAAAACTTGATATCACTAGAAACATGCCTATGAAATCATGCAGTCAAATGGCTATTCATTTATATGTATTTGTTATTTAATTATGTTAATCAACTTTGCTAACTACAGTCCAAAAAATGAAATTTATCAAAATTGAATATTTAATTTGTTTTTAAAGTATTATAAAAAAATCATTTAGAACTATCAGGGCCGTAACCGGAAAATAATTTTGGGGAGGGTTTAAAAACTTTCATGTGGAGCTTTGCGCTAATGTTCGAGTCGTCAGGTTATCTGTTATGAAAGCATTTTATGCAATTAAAATACATATGAAAGACATTAAAACGAACATTTAAATGTCAAAAGAAACTTTTTGGAGGGGGGAGGGGTTGAACCCTAAGACCCCCCCCCCCCCTTGTATACGGCCCTGAGAGCTATCATTGCAAAAGTTTTTTGCATGAACTACACTGTAATAATGATATTACTTTCTTCAAATGATTTCATTTTGCTTTACATGTTTTGAAAGCATTCCTATTTCTTTTATATAATTAGTTGAACACAATAAGTAGAAATTGTTTGGATATTTATTGATTCTGTTTTGTTTTGTGTTTAAATCACTGCAAAAAGATTTTTTTTTAGTGTTCACTCAGAAATCAATTATTTTACTCTCTGAGCTCAAGTATATGAAGTTTATTCTCTCTCAAATTCTCTTTCTAAAAATAATATACTAATATGAAGAAATATCTTTTCAAGAAGCTATTATTTATCTCTTCAGCAATCTTTTAATCTAATGCTAAAAGAATATCAGGCTACTAACTGAAAATAAAGCTTCAGGCTTATTAAGGGATTTGTATTTTAGACTGGAAGTTGTATAATTCAGTTTTTAAGCCCCTACAAACATAAGCAAAACTCCCTTTATCATTCTACTTTACTTGTACAAAAAAAAAAAAAAAATCACTATACTTGAAAACTGCACAAATATTCATTCTTGAAATTAGTTAGGAAACCGTATAAATTATAACATTAATTAAAGTTAATTTGTGTCATTTTTACAGGTGAATTAGACTTTTAAAAAGGTAAACGTTGACTTTATAAATTTAAATGTTTAATCCTAACCATCTTTTTTTTGTAACTTGATCATGATTGAATTTAATAAAATACCAGCTTAAAACACTTTTGGTTTATTCCAGCAAAAAACATAAAATTTACCTTGATCTATCTCAAAGAGTAACATTCATAGTCGCCTCAGAGCAACAGTAAGATATCTAATCTTGAGAATAACAGTAAGATATTTTACTGTTGCTCTTGAGACGACAATATGCTCACAATCTGTAGCAAAAAAATCTGCACCCAGAAAAGCTGACTCATGACCATGACACTTAGCAAGTGTGATGTTTGCACTGATGAATCAATGTTTAGAAAATCATTTAACAAAAAAGAAAATATTGTAAATCTTCCTACATTTTCTAGGGGTTAGGCTTGCTGTCTTTTACCCCAGACCCAATCCCTGATGTGAAAAGTACATATAACTTCTCCACTTTATGGCAACCCTGAGGCTAAAAGGTGGGAAATTCACCATTGCAGTCTTGAGCTATCAGGTCCCTCAGGTCAATTTTGCTATGAAGGTGGTATCTGATGAAGAAATTAGTTAGTATTTTGAGACCTAACGAATTTAAAACATGCTTTGGAGCAAGACCTGGTGACATGAGGCTTACAGTCGTGGAAGAATTTTAAGTCCTTAGCAAAAAAGCTGTTCTTCCTCCTTTTGAAAAATAATAATACAAGCCTAGGGCAATATACCCTTATAGGTAGCTTCAAAACTCTTTCAGTATTTTTTGGGTGACTTGATAGCATAGGCAGTATCAAAAGGTCATCAACTTGCCTTGGTTCTCCAAGGTCTGAGATAACCTTTCTCCTAGTTGGGAAACGATTCATCTTAACCCTCTGGAACCCTGAGGCTTCCACTTTAAATAGAGATCTTACTTTCAAAGTATGCACCAATCCAATGAAATTTATTCAGACAAAACACTATAAACTGACTACAAATATCATCCTTGATAAATTTAAAGATTAATATTTGCAATTAATCAACACATTGCAAATATTTTATTATTGATCAGTTAATGCTATTTTCCCAAGAGGGCAAATTACTGCATTGTTTAAAATGCTTAATAAACAGTTTTCTTTGAGGTAAGTAAATATTTTGTTATTCTTCACCTTTACACTATGGCCGTGGGCTGTTAAATAAGTTTTCAACAATAATTCCTTAAAAATTGAAAATATATTGTCTGTTATATGGAGCTTGCCAAAAAAAGAAGCATTTGATTTACAAAAGCCATTTGTATCCATTAATTTTTTTTTTTTTTAATCCTTTTTTCCCCTCATCAATTAGAAGAGTACTTTTTAATGCTGCCTGCTGTAGTTTTAACGCACATTGCAGAATTTCTAATTAGTCATTAGAGCGGAAATGTTAATTATTCACCTAACTCACCAAACTACATCAGAAGGTCAAATTTTGTGCTCTGGCTTAATTTTTCTGGGTGAGCAAATTTTTAGCGGCAATATATTATGCGGGTGTATATATGTCTATAAAAAAAATGAATATCCTTTAAGCAGTTATCTTAAAATAATGAAGATGAAAATGTTTTTCTTAAATTATAATATACAAGGAAAATGTAAAATAAAAACACCACAAACGTGACCAAACTCCATTTCAACATGCACCCAGGAGGGTGAAGAATTGTTAAAAAGAGCCATTTTGTGTATAAAAAGATACAAAGCTTGAGAAATGAAATCACATTTTTGCATGAAATGCATTTCTGTCTTTCAGGTCATTTATCTATATTTTCATGAATTTGCTCTTTATGGCTTAAGCACAAAAGACATAAGTGTGTAATAATACATACAGCGAAATAGCAGTTATCTTTTCTTATGGTGGGAAAAAAAGTTTTTTTTTCTTTTCAAAAATTTTTTTTTCTTAAATAAAATTAGTTGCAGCTGAATATGCTGTACTTTCTCTTGATGCTCTATTTCACTCTTAACAGGTACTGGAATATTGTATGCCTCAAAACTACTCATTGACTTAGATGAGATTACATGTAGCTTTTTAAATGTTTATACATATGATGTGAATTGAAAATTTCAACTACAGTGAAAAATGTTTGCACAAAATTGAAGGTGCAATATATTTTCAAAACCTACATATTTAGTTCTTACACATGCACATATTTCAGTGCTGAATCTATTGAATTTATGTAATGCTTTGCTTTTCCTGACTGACTTAAAAATGAGTCACCGATAGATACATTTTTAGACTGCCATTGTTTCTTTAGTTGGAATTCCTAAGCAGTTATGAAAAGTAAACAAATAAATATGTGTATCACAGGCAGCTGGTGCACCGAAAAATTGGGAGGGTCAAAGGAGGTGCTGAAGGTGGTGCCCCTGAAGCTGGCTATTTTTTTTTAACTAGGCAACTGAACTTTAGAGTAATTTTGATTAAATGAACTTCTTAAAAAAATTAAAAAATGGTCTCAAAAATTGGGACAGATGTACCCCCTTCCCCATACACAGGGGATTTCCTCCTTCCCACAATTCAAAACTCTGTTTTAATTTTAATTACGCAATAACATGAGAAAAATATAAAATACACACTTATTAAATCAACTCTTCTTGCTTTAAACAATGTGAATTCATCAATGTAACTGCAGAAGGCAGGTTGTTTTTATTCATTCAGAGGAACAAAAACTTTTTGCCATGTTTTATGCTTTAAAAAGAAGTGCGTAACTCCTCTCAACCTGAGCAACCAATTTACTCGGGGCCTTTTTATACTAAATATTTTTTACTGTACTAACTACAAATAAACATCACATTCCACAACTTAAAATTCGACTATTGACTGTTTTAAGTTAGTTTCATTTTATTTATTTATTTATTTATTTTTTTTTTTTGCAGTACTCTCTCTATTATAAAGTAAATAATCTGTAAAAAAAACTTATCAAGTTCAGTATTGTACAGTCGAGCCTGCTTAATGGTAATTTTCAGCATAAAAATATTCTTATGGGGGGTATTTTCTATTATCCGAGATTAAAATTGCATGGAAACAAAGTACAATTCTTTGGTACCTTAAATTATTACATTAAGCGGGATATTCTTTGCACCAATATTCCAATTAGGGTGTTTGTTATTTAAAATATGCAAATGTATGTATATTACAATTCTGTGCATGCATGTAGCGAATGTGTGGCTATAGAATAGTAATTTTGATTTTAATTAAAGTATGAATGTTTGAGAGGTGTTTTGTGAAAGAATGTTATTTATATTGAATGAATTATCAATATGGCTTTCCTCTACTCTCTCGGTGTTTTAATAGCTGTTTCCATACGATAAAACTCTCTCACCATTTGTGATACTGGTAAGAACCCATTTGCAGTTTTTCAATTTTATATAATCAATCAAAAATTTCTATTGTAAAGTTTTTGTACATATTTATTAGCCTGAATTTATATGTAATTCAGAATATTTTATACAGTTTTTCTTCTGAATAAAAATTAAATGTTAAAATATTTGATGATTTCAAAAATTGTTTAAAATCAGATAAAATTGATCAACTGCTTTTGTTTAAAAGATGGAAACAACAAAAGTAACTTTTGTGTGGTGTCCAGAAAAATATTTAACCCAATGCAAAATGTTCTCTCCTGTCTTGTCAAATGAGAAAAATTGGAATCTCAGTGTTATGTATCTTTCTGTGAAGTGCATGTTTCTTTGTAGATTAAAAAATACATTCTCTCAATGTGTTTAATCTGAGTGGAGTTATTTTCTTGAAAAATGCATGCTGAACTTGTTCCCCTTAGACCTTTTTAGGAGATTGCGGCCATTCAGTGTTAATATTCCGTGCGCCCTGCCCTCGTTTTTGCATCAATGCATTCTCCTTGCCCCTTTTAAGTTTTGACAAAATTTCATTACAAAGACAAGGGTTTTTTTTTTTTTTTTTGACCATAAAACACATTTCCCTTACAATATGATTAGAATATAAATCTGAATTGTCTTTATCATAATCTTCTAAACTAAACATTAAAAAGATTGTTAGTAATTACTTTAAAATAATTACAATAGTAAGAATAAAAAAATTACTATTGAGAATTACTTTGATTTTGTATGCATATAAGCACACAAAAAACACCCTTTTTGCTACAAAAATTCTGTTCAAAAGTGTCCTTTAAATTGAATTAAAGTGCCCTTTCCTCATGCCCATTTTTTTGGTTTGAGAGAAACACTTTCTATAATTTTTTTCAGTAAGTTACCGCCCTATAGCCGGGGCTAAGGCAGAAATACATAAAATACACCACCAGCTCAGTCAATCTGTCCGAGGACTGCAGTTTCCTGCATATTAGCACTCATCAGCCCAGAATAGGAAGTGACTGAGCTGGAGGTGTAAACCAGTGGCGACTCGTGCCTTAATTTGACGGGTGGGTCTGCTCTGTAAAGCTTTCACAATAATATTTATACAGATAAAATGAAGAGAGCTATAGTAAGTAATGCTGAGCAACAAAATATAATCCTTGTGCAGTTTCTTTATTTCAAGCTTCTCTTCAAGCGTCAAAGTTTGAAATTGGTGTTTTACTAAATAATTCACTTGATTAATATTTTTTTTTTCAATTTCAAGGTAAACAACCTAAATTTAAAGACAACCAACCCATGCAACTAGTAATAAACAACACACAGCATTAATCAAACTACTATTACACTCTTTATACCAACAACAATCAAGTTGATCGCGCAGTAGTATTAATTTCGATTTAGCCATGCTTCCTTAAATCAAATTAAGAAATCGGCAACAATATTTTATCTAGAAACAGTTTCATTAATTGACAATTTATTCTTCTTGATTATAAAAATCCTTGATTTTTTATTGTGTGAAACCACATTACAATACCTAGGGACCACATCACATTCATGGTTCAATTCTTTTTTTTTTTGCATTTAAATAAAATGTGTAATTTTTTGAAATCTTTGCATGCGCTTACTGATTAATCAATAAATTTTTTTAATGCCATTAAAAAATTCAAAACACTTAAAAATATTTCAATTAAAAAAAAAAATTATAAGGCTTTTTTTTGTTTTTGCACATATTTCAGAAATCGTTTTTGCTAAATGATCATAATAATCATTTCTTAAATTCATTATCCTATTAAAAATGTTCTGTCGTTAATTATGTAAAAAATCATAAAAGTTCCATAGTAAATTTTGTTTACAAGGATATAAAAACTCTCAACATTTTAGTAATTTATAAAGTGCTTATCCAATGCACAATTTTGTTAAATAGTATATTGTACTGACAGCAAAACGTATTACTTTGAAGCTGTATCTTCACTATAAAAAAAACCTTAACTATTTCAATAACATGGAAACGCACAAAAAAAAATTTGAACTTTGAGAGCTTGAATTTAAATTATGCTTTTCGCAATCGCAAATTGCGATAAGATCCTAATGCTCGTTCGGTTTCTTGTTTCTACTAATGGCTTTTATCGCAACCGTAATTTGAGTTCAAGACGTCAAAATTCAAATGAATGTCAGGGACTGGATGTTGTATGCTGGTTACTTCTTTCATGTGAAAAGGATTGTGTGATTTCGAGAAGGGTCGTTTATAAATAATTTGATTCCGAAGCACATGGACACCTACCCTATAGGCATAGAAAAATAAAATCAAACGACGGATGTAATCCAACGGTCAAGTGAAAACAATAAGCAATTTGTGATTGCTCAAAAAGAAGTTCATCGAGAAAACGCACACCTAGCGTGAGTGACTTAAAGCCAATATTTTTTTAAAATAATTAAGTTAGTGCGTTGAAATTCCCATGATTTGTGAAACAACATGAAGTTTTCAAATAAACAAAACTCAATAGTTTTGTCATTTTTGAGGTAATGTAGCCGCTATGTCTTTTAAGAACTGAAAGCGATGTACCGGGTCTAACAGAAATAATTCAAGTTTGTTCCGCGATAGAATACTTTAACATAGAAAATAAATTAATAGAGGCTATTTTACGATTAGTACTTATTAACTTTAGCCAATTATCAGAACAAATCAGAAAATTGAATAGATCTCACCGAATTGAAGGATTTTTGTAAAAGTTTCAGACAAATTCAGAGCTTTTAATTAGTACCACACTTAAAACCGATCTGTGCTACTCGAAAATAAACTGTCCATTCAGAAATTCCGCTCATATTAGTTCCAAGCAGAAAAATAAATTAATAAAAATCTGCATTAGATGCGATAAATCCATAAAATTGTAAATCCCTTTCCGGATTCAAGACAAAAGATGTACGGAGGAAAAGAAACCCTTTTTTCATTCACGTGGGCTCTCTTTTTTCTGCCCTCCGAGCTGTTTTTTCGTACAAGTGACGTGCTTAAAATCCTTCCCCCCACCTTCTGCTGCCCTTCCATGGGCTAGAGAATTCTTGCCCACGGAGGATTAATTGGGGTGGTGCGTCTTGCGGTTTTGGTTTGTCTGGTAGAGTCGTCGTGATAGGTTAGGAGCGAAGGTGTGGCTGGGGCAAACCAGTCGAAGCCCCAAGAATCATTCTCAAAGCTTGCAAGCGCCAACGCTAACAGATGGAAAACTCCTAATATTTTATTAGCGATATGAAAAATGTTTTAGAGATTTAAAATCTGTTTCACGCCCCCAATTCTTTGTTTTCTGTTGTTTTTTTAACTGAGATACAAAACGTTATTTATGAATAATTTATTTTTCGGTGCACAATTTTTCTGGGGGGGGGGGGGGGGCAAGCCCACCCGGCCCATAGTGACGAGCCGCCCCTGGTGTAAACCTCATAAGAAAGCCAAAAGTGCCAAATAAACTGGTAGCTAATATAGAATTAGCACTGACCAGACGAGTGACCGAAGCAATGGTTCGGTTCAACTCAAAGAAGGAGGTTATCCTCCTCCAGCTCAATCACTTCCTATTCTGGGCTGATGAGTGCTAATAAGCACAAAACTGGAGTCCTTGAATGGAATGACTGAGCTGGCAGTGTATTTTATGTTTTTACTTTCTATGATGTTATAGAAATATCTTTACCATTATAAACATTAGCAATACAAATATTTAAGAGGTAAAATGAAACATAGTTTGTGTGTTGCTGCAAAAGCATGAAAAAGTTTCTTCTGGTATAGTTTGCTTGAAGTAGAGGGCAATAGTTTCTAGCCAGTTGAGTTAGAAAAGAAGATGACACCTGTATAGGAGAAAGCAGTGTATTATGGTTAGCCGAAACAAAATCAACGATAATCTTACAAAGATATTTCTGCCAGATGTACTATAAATATGAACAAAATGTCACACTTGGTGGATATTTATGGTTGAAAAAAAAATTTCACAGTTATCAGTGATTTTCTTTTGGCTAACCGCAACCTGGTGTGTAGCAGGAAACTCCTCAACTGCAGTGTCCAGCTTAAAAATAGCTAACTCTAATACTTAGAAATTAATAGAACCAGTCATATGATCCTAATTTTATATCGACAGTCATACAATCAAAAAGGTAATTGTGTGATGAAAAAAGTATTTGAAACAGAAAGGAGTAACTTAAGTTTTAATTATTGGAGTTTAATTTTGAGCTTCAAGGGAAATGGCCTCACTTGAGGATCACTCCTTTTCCTATGTCACTGACCACAACAAACACTGAGCTTTTTCCTGTACAGTCCTAGCTTTCTTTTAGCTCGCAACAGAAATGATAACATGATTGCAAAACATAGAAGTACAAACATTGCTACAAACTAAAATGATAGGCAAGCAAATGAATGCATATCAATTTCAACTAAAAAACTGATTATTTTTTGTTGATCTTCAATCATCTTCAAAAAATAAAAAACCCTCTCTAAATGATATATTAGTGGCGCAAAAACGCTTAATTTTTTTTAATAATATCCGACAGTTTCACTTTTACATTAATCTGTAACACTAAACCAAAAGTCAATTAAAGAATGATCTCCAAAAATGTCTTTCAAAGAACTTTTCCAACTAACTAAATGATCTTTTTTATTCCAAAATATTAGAAAGATATCTAAATTTATGCCTTCTTTAAAAGGACTACGAGTTCAGCTGTTTGATAAGCAGGGTTCGTACGGGTCATGGAAATCCTGGAAAGTCATGGAAAAATAATAAACAAATTTCAGACCTGGAAAAGTCATGGAAAACTAATATTTTCATTAAAAGTCATGGAAATTTATTTAAAGTCATGGAAAAATGTCTTGCGAAGTAAAAAAATAACAAAAGCTAAAAGAGCCCTAGAAATATTGAGTGATTTAGTAATATTGCATGTAAATTGAATGATCTCAAAAACAGATCCGAGTTTTGGAATCCAATTTCATCCGCTTCTGCAACAGCCACTCGCTTATTTTCGTAATGTGATTTTACTACTGAAGCATCACTAATTTTGAATTCACCATCATTTTCAGCACTTCTTATATTTTATATTCTGTAGTAGTAGACATGCACGTTCTTGATTGTGCCACGCCCCCTCAAAAAGTGCGATTAGATTGCATCCAAGTTCGTTTCAACTACTTGTAAAAAATTCATTAGTAATTTCATCAGAGTTTATCTCAATATGTTTAGGCTTTAGAAATTGAAGACTTTAGTCAGGCAATAGAACATGGAAATAGGGGAATTATACTACAGTCAAACCTCCATACATCGAACTTCCACATACCAAAATTTTCTATGTATCAAAATCCCAGGAAATTTCTATGTTCGTTATAGAAAAATTGTTTCTATATATTGAAAAAATCTCTATATAACAAAAATAATTTCGAGACATTCGTAGATTTTTTTTCCACTTTAGACTTTGTCTCATGAAAAATGAAAATTAGGGGAGAAAATTATGTTCTCTAAATATTGCTACGAAGCTCATAACGAATTTGGGGTTGAGGGGTGTGTAGATAGGTTGTTGTTCCGTTCTGGAGTTCTTAACTTCCCTCAAGTTTATTTCAAATCTAAGTTGTAACCAGTAACACTGTAAAATCATTTTCAAGTTATCTTTGTCTGTTGATTGTCATTCCTAGTCTTTTAAGCTTCAGTAAAAATCATTCAAGTTAAGTAGATTGATTTTTTTCTTTTCTCTCGATTACATTGTCAAAACAAAACCCCCCTAATGTTGCGAATCAAGCTAATTGCCGAAGAATGAAGATGTACCACGGCGCAAAAAATGTAATTTCTGTTAATTTTTTATTTTTCAACTTTCATTTAATCCGATGCTCATATAAATTAGAAATTGGGTTTTACATGAAAATTAGCTTTAATTTTAAAGGTTTTAGGAGATTTGTACGATAAAATAAAATCCTTTTCTATATATCGAAATTTCTATCGAATTTTTTTTCCGGAAATTTGCTACTTCGATATATGGAGGTCCGACTGTATTCTAAAACAGTGATGCCCAATCTACAACTCGCAAAACTGATCCTTGTGGCCAGCTGAAATATCTGGTTTAGAAAAATGAATTTACTGAAAAACGTGGCTTTACTTTAATGAACAAATATACGGTCAAGTTACATGGGTAATTTGTGCACTATTGATGCCAAAGGGCAATGTTTTTATGAAGTGAATTTATTATTGGAAACTTAGTAATAATGACTCCTTCAATTTTTGTCCCATTATTACTATTCTGCCTTATTTATCAAATATTTATCATACATTTAAACATCAGTGTATTACATTTCACGATATTTTTACTTTACTTGAATTTATATGCTAAAGACAAACAAGAATAATTTATTAGTTTCTGCAATTTGCACTGATATTTTTTCATTCACAAGTAAGTGGAATGAGGTAGTGACATTCACGTAAAAGTTTTTCTAAAGCCCATTTCCGAAAATTGGCAAGTTTGACATTAAAATGGTATGCACTCTTCGTATGCACTGGTTTGACTCTTCATATAATAAGGTCATGAAAATTTTTATGAAGTCATGAAAAAGTCATGGAATTTTTTTATCCAAATCGAGTATGAAACCTGGATAAGGATATACTGCATACAATCACTTGAGTGCTGAAGAATTTTCTTATCCTTGTACTAAATGTGCGGAATAAAATGCGTACAATAAACTCCTGATCATCCGCGGACTTGGGTAGCACAAATGCTACATATGGTAAAAATTGCGGATAAGCCACAAAAAGGCTAAAATGAGGGAATATAATAAAAACTGTTCTTCCTCAAAAACTTGGCTGTATTTATGCATCATAATTTCATCAAACAGTGAAAATATTGTTACACATTCGTTGCAACTTCAAACTTTCTTTAAATGGCGACACAGTTCTTGAGAAAACACAGGAGATTTATTTACAACTATTTACAAAAAATATCTTTAGCAACTGCAAAATTAACCATAGCAATTAGGCAAATATTAATGAACACCGTAAACTCAACCGTAACACAAGTATTTACATCAAAATACGCGAAAACACAGCGCGAAGGCTAATACACGTAAAAGAGCTCACGGTTCAGACGAAACTCGGACAGTTCAAAATGCAAAAACTAACTCCTCCAAATGCCACACTGCTTTTATACCGCTTTGGAAAAATCGACGAAATTCTTCAACTTTCTACCAACTTTTCATATTTTCTTTTTATTCATTTATCATTCAAAAATGGAGGGACCATATACTTCATTCGAATGTAAGCGGGTTGTATATTCATAACAAACTATTTACAGGCTACTTTACTAAGATAATTTTAGGTGAAAGATAATGGCCTAAATGCCAAATTTAGCTAGATTACAACAAATTAATCACAAAAACAATCACTATTTACAGAATTTGTAACATAGCCCCCTTCCTAAGGACTGCACGTCCCGGGCAGTACAAACCCCAGAAAGGAGGCCAAACTGATATCACAAGTTTACAAATACACACATTAAATAATAACCAAAAAGAAACAGAAAACACAGTAATAACAAGAAATATTACTAAACATTAAAAGCAAAAATTATCTACAACTTTTATGCTATCAACCATGGTTGTTTACGTAATTACTCATGAACTATGGCCATAGTATGGGGCTAACCGATCATAATGTACAACCCTAGGTTTTGCATTAGGTGATTTTTGGATCCTCACTACCACATCATTCAGTCGGTTAAAGACTTTATAGGGTCCATCCTGATGTGACTTCAATTTGGGTGAAAGAATATCTGCAGAAACCGCGGTGCCGAAAATCTGCAGTGCAGAAAATCTGTAGAAACTGCAGATATTCCTCAAATATCTTCAAACTCAACATAGAGTTTTGCAGAAATTCCACAGGTTTCTTAAACGTAAAGAAAATCGAAAATTCTCGCAAATTACTATAATTTGACAGAAAGCTCACAATGCTGAATTCGATGAGTCTAAGTAGGGCTTTCCCAATTGATCTTCATCCACTGCAATTTCCCCCATACATGTGGGTTTTGTAAAAATGCCAACATTGAATCACGTCCATCGCCGGAAATTGCGTATCTTGTTTGAGATTTCAATCCCTCTGCATCCAGAAAATATTTCAATTATTTAGAAAGTTTTGAATTGTTTTATTATAAGCAACCCAAACTCGACTCATTTATTTATTATTTTAGTAATTTATTTAGTAACATTTTAATTGCTGCTTTGTGCCATGTAAAATTAAGCAAAAAAAAAAAAAAATGTGGTTTGACAAAGCGTATAAACTATTTTTGGAGAATCTCCATCGGTTTAGGTTTGACAGCTAAAGTTTTTTTTTATTTTATAGTTTTCATGATCAACTAGTTTTCGAAGTTCAGTGCTCTTTTATTAGTCATTTGGTTGAAAGCTGTGATGTTTTTGGAAATATCTCATTTCCACAGAATAAATAGCAACAGTCCAGTTAAAAAAAAAAAAAAAACTCTTATGTGAAACAATTTTGATTTTTGGGACCCAATTTGTGGAAAATGTCACTTTTTTTGCGTACAACGCTTGAAGTACTTATACAAATACAAAAGTGACGACCAGTTACAGGCTCTGAGCCCAGCTAGGCTGGTCCTAGTCAATCTACAATCCCCAGTGAAAATCAATGGCCCTCTTAAAACTATATACTCCCTTGCTCACCACCTCTTCCGGTAAGCTGTTCCGAGGTTCCACTACCCTGCTAAAATAATAATTTTTCCTAATATCCATGTTAGCCTGAGATTTAAATAGCTTAAAACAATGACCCCTTCTCCTGTTTTCAGTGCTTAACTTTAGCCCTGTAACATGTTTCATATTAATTAATTTAAACAACTGAATCATGTCCCCTCAGTCTCTTCTTTGCTCAAGACTACATTTTTAGCATTCTAAGCCTGGAATCTTAGTCTAAATGAGAAAGTCAATTTATTAGCCTTGTAGCCCCCCTTTGAACCCTTTCCAATACATTAATATCTTTCTTAAGATAACGGGACCAAAACTGAACAGCATACTCCAAATGAGGTCTTACCAAACTTCTATATAAAGGCAGAAGAACTTCTTTAGATTCGTTTGAAATAGATCTATTGATGAACCCAAGCATCTTATTGGCTTTGTTACTAACTATGCTGGATTGTTGACTAAACTTTAAATCCTGACCTATTACAGGGTTCGTACTCAATTTCAGAAATAAAATGAAGGATTTTTGGAGGAGTTTTGAAGGAGTAAAATGAGATTTTGAAGGAGTGCTAATGGGCTCTCCTTAAATGGCACTTTTATTCGTCGTATTTGACCCCCTTCCCCTTTGTCACAAAATGTTACACTTCACCTTACTACTCTTCGTCACATGTCATAACATAGTGTTGTAACAACTGTGTGAGGTCACTTTTTATCACTCTTTCTCTTACCCTTGTCACAATTTCATGAACCCGTCTCCCCTCAAGGTTTGACATCAGACATGGATGACCCTTTTTACATTGTCCGAACTGCGATTTACTAAACAATTGTTTTCTTTAACACAATTGCTTAATATAGTACAGCAACTTATGTATTTTAAATATTTAAATAATAATTAGACAAACCGACTTTTGCTGCTTAGAGTGTGGTGAAGGGAAAAGCAATAGTTATAAAACTTGAAAAAATAGCCAAGCACCATTTAAGGCTCTTCTAAACCTCTCCGTAAAATCAGATTCGACGAAAACACGAAATCTGTGGCAACACAGGGGGTGTATCTGGGAGGGGCTAACTCGATTTTTTTGCACTGCTAATTGGTCAGATTTCATGATGGACAACGTCAATCATTGAGTTGTTGAAAGGACAGTCGTAAATCTAAGCTGTCCCCATGAGGGCAGAGAGCGAGCTAAGAAGGATTCTGTTCCAAAACATGTCCCCCACCCCTCCGGCCTGTTTCCCACCACGACAACAGATCGGGTAGAAGGGTGTAGTATGAGGGTGAAGAAAAAAGAATCCAATTCTCCTATTCTATTCTACCACCCTTCTCACTTTTACTTGAAAACTTTGGAACCGCGAGACAATTCTACACATTTACTCTTCGAATCGAATTCTGTATTTGTTTTGCAATTCATGGGCGGCATAATCTTCGTTTTTTTTATTTGTTTTATATTTATTCGTTCAGTTCATTCATTTATGTATTTTTCAATATATAATTGAGGGGGAGAGGGCGAGCGGAACACTGATGATCTTTATAACTTTATCGATAAAAGATTGCTTTACTTTTTACAGAAATTTCTGAAACTATTCTTGAAAAGAAAAGCAAATTAATCATAGAAAAATGTCGAAGAATTTCTGCGGATGTCGGTGTGAGCATAAAATAAAAACATTTGGTAGTTGTGTAGTTAGGTTTGCTGATAGCTAGTTTGATGAATGTTACAATTAATAAAAAGGCATAAATAGTAAATCTTTCGAAAACAATCGCGCCCTGTACAAGGATTTTCTGTGCAGTTTTTAATTAGAAAATTATGCTTTTGTTTTGTCTGTGAATTTTCTGCGCATTAAAAGAGGAAATAAAGAAACTGACGAATCTGCATGTTGGCACGATAGAAAACAGGAAAAGAAAAAAAATGCTGTTGTCTTGTTAGTGATCAGAAGGATACCATATTACCAGTGGCGCACATGAATTTTTTAAAGGGAGGGTCCAAGGTCGAAAGTCTCATTCCATTATTACGCCGTCAAACATATTGACTTGATTTTATCGATTCCCGAGAACAAAAAACAGTAAAAAATAAGCTAATGAATAAATAATTAGCATTAAGTAAAGAAATAACCAGAAATTAAATAATTTACGCTTTTATTTTTCTCATAATAAAAAAATGAATTCAAGTTCAAAGGATCTCATTTCAATTTGTAATCACAAAACTAAAAACATACTTATTACTGTCTATTCATTTATAATCCCTATTCTTCTTCTCATAGGCTAAGTGCACAATATTTTAAAAAATCTCTTAACATGCGGGTTTTATTTTTTCACTTATTAAAACAGAAGTTATTGTAGCCTTTGTTTGAAATTATTTCACGCACAAAATATAGAATCGTAATCGATCGGGGAAAAAAGCAAGACCTATGGGAGGGGTCCTGACCCCCTGGTCCCTAGTGTGCGCCAATGATAAATAAATACCCACTAAGGTTTTCATTATTTATACACGTGTACTAAATAATTAGAATGAAATGACACTGCTCACTGAAACAAGCAATCCTCTCGCTGCCTATCTAAAATGAAAAATTATTGCCATGTTGTGTGTCTAAACATGCTTTTCAAGAGTGCAATCTTTTACACTGAAATCACGTGATGCTAGTTAATTCATACATCAGCATTTTTCTTCTTCGTGTGGAGGCGTGAATGCTGTTTAGGGTTAATAGTACACGAAGCTGAACATATGAGGCGCGAGAAATTTTCTATTCTTCATTTTGGATCTTGAGGAGAATATGTTGTACTATAATTTGTGCAATATGTCTCTTTTTGATTTTAAATTATTGCTCGCGGAAATTCGACTATTTCATTTTATCATACATAAAAATTATGGTAAGTGTATTTGCATATATTTTACTTGTGCGTAATATTTGTATATTGTAGACTACAATTTTGACTAACTTTTTAGTTCCAAAAAGTAACGACTTGACCATAATTACTCGATTCCTCTCCCCCTCCTTTTTTTTAAACTATTTGTGTGTCAGAAAAAGAGCTTTGGACAATGTATTTGTTTTAGATATCATATTCAATGCCTTCCGTATTTTAGAATTGTTAATATTTAAAATATTTTCTTTTTCCTAAACGCATTAGCATATCAGAGGAGCTACTGAACTCGAAATAAGTTCGAGATATGAAGTGAAACTGTAATCACACACGTGCACTGTAATCCAAAATTAAATACACATTTTTTTCAAAATCAATTAAATGACAAACGTATTTTTTTCTACGTCATATTGGTCTACAAAACGTCAATCCAGCTGTTAACTATATTTTCGCCGAACGCCACTGCATAAAGGCGCTCAAAAGACATTTGCACAACGGCGTTGATCAGGCTTGGCGCGGACCTGAGTAGAGCTCTTTGATCTTGGTTATGCGCAAATGATTAAGACAAAAGTTCAAGCAATGACAATTCTTGAAATATGTATATGAATCTTCAAACGAGAAGACTCACATTTTTTCCCATTATAAGATGCAGTAATTTACACAGATTCTTTAAACAAAATAACTTCTACACTCAAACGGTGTACTTATATTAAAACAGCATTGAAAAATATATCACCTAAATAATTTCAAAAACTTATCGAGGAACTCGAAAAAATAAAAAAAAAAATGCGTTTTCTTTTTAGAACGGATGTCACCGTCGAGTCACATAGATACAAAAAACGACAAAGAATGAATGGTTTATTGCCTGGCGAGGCCTGTGGCGAGGCAGAGGGGAAAAGCGGAGAAGCAGCCAAAGACCCTGGGGGAGAAGAGAAAGTGGTCCCTCAAAGTGGGGTGTGGGGGGGAAATGGGTGTGGTCTGGTGGAAGGCGTGTTTTTCGCAGTTTTTCTCAATTTTTCGAAAATAAGGCTTTACTCCGTGGAGAATATCAATAGAACAAATTGTCTCAGAAACAAACTCAAAATATGTTTTTAAAGAGAAATGTTCAATCTCTTGCGCTCCTTTTTCCGTTTTTCCATATCATTTTTCAAACGTGTGAAAATAGTCGTTTAAAGTTTTAAAATGTTATTAAAAAAATTTCAAAATAACTACAGAAAAAATAAAAAAGAGCATCTCTAGTTCTAAGTCATAGCCATCGTTTAAAACAAACCGCATGAAAATATTCCAGTAATTTCTCGTGTTATGCTTTGTATAGGTAGCAGATTTTCCCGTAGAGAAAGCATTAGCGTCGAAAACCAAGATGGACGGTATAGAAGAGCCTTAAGCATGTTTTACTTCACTTATGAAATGTCTTAGTCAACTAATAATATTTTCACCTTCAACTTTTAGACTCCTATGCTCTATTTGTAAATCACATCTTTATGAAAAAAATAAATATACGAAATTACTACATCAGAATCGTAAATATACCTTTGCCCTAGTGACGATGTTAAGTTGTCGATTGAAGTATTTTAAGTCACTGTCATAGAGAAAAATTATGTAGTCTTGAAAAAGAAAAAGAAGGAGTTTTGAAGGAGATAAACCCAAAATGAAGGAGTTTGAAGGGCCCTTTAGGAAAATTTCCTGAATGAAGGAGTATTGGAGGAGTTTTGAAGGAGCGTACGAACTCTGTATTAAGACGCCCAAATCAGTAACTTTTTCCACCTGACTAATGACTGAACCTTGCAAATAATAACTTGTACATTTATTTCCATGCCCTAAATGTAGCACTTGACATTTCGCAACATTAACAGCCATACCTCACCACTCCATAATATGATCTTGATCCTCTTGCAGCCGATTTGCTTGTTCTACATTTTCTACAATCCCCATAACTTTGACATCATCAGCAAAACAATTCATGTTCCCAGAAATATTTTTATGAATATTGGTGCAGAACAATTTTGGAATGGTGCAGAGCACTTGCAGAACAGTTTTGGTCAAATGATTTTACGTTGCAGAACATCGTAAAGTATTCTGCTTCGGGTGTTTACTGTACATTGAAAAATAAAACACCTGTAATTAACTAGAATTTCTACACGAAAGGTCATTTTTACCAACATTTTTTGGCTCACTTATTGCAAAAGAAATTTGTTCATTTTTTACTGACAGCGCAAATTAAGTTGTATATGGTAAAATCCCGTTGATTTTCATATCTCCTGTGCTATTTTTGGGTTGCTAGAAATTCTTTCTCTGTTTTAACAGTAAAGCTTTAAGTAAATTGTAGTCTGTACAGTGCAAACATTGTAGCAACAAACAACAGCACAATCTTATTTCTGTGCGTTTTCAGCACACCATAAGAGAAGTGCAATAACTCTTCATTGCACTCAAATAATAAAGAAACTAAACATTGAATATTACTTTAAAAATATTTCAGACGCTCACATCTGCCTTATGTAATGTTTCCATCATGTTTAATCGAATTTTCAATCATAAGCATCCAAGAAAACCAAAGTATTTATATTCTTTCATCTGAATACATTGTATTCCAAAGTGGAACTTTTTCGACATGGATTCTATTTTCTATCATTCTCAATTAAAGTGGGCGAACTTACGTTTTGTAATCACACTTTAATTTTTTAAATGCAAAATGTGCCAAACCCTCCTCATACCTCTTGCAAACCACTGGTTGGGAACCGGTGGTTGTTGGAATAAAAACCTTTTTTTTTTTTCAAAAATTTTTCACGCAATTTATTACATTCTAAGATTGGCAACAATTTCATTTTTGGCAGACAAGAAAAGTAAGCTTGACGATTTAAATTTTTTTATATTTTACCAGTTTTTATTTGTTAACAACTAAAATATTCATAGTTCATTTTGGCACTTAAGAAAGGCTTTTAAAAGGATTTTCAATTTTCCCTCTTGATTCTGCTTTTACGTCTAGTCAAAGTAAATAATTACAATTACCTTTTCTTTTACATTTTACCTAGAACAAATAAAGTATTTAAATTTTACATGTGTCCTGACCAGTGGCTAGAAAAAATAATTTTTATTGTAGCAAATTACAACTACAGTGAAATCCTGTTACAATGAAAAAAAAAATTCAGTCTGATTTAATTTCCATTTAATGCTTGAATTCAGTTTAAACAAAATTCCTGTTGCAATAGTCAAAATGTGTCGTCCCTTGAAGTTTGTTGTAAAAGGATTTCACTGTACTTTATTACAATTGTAATTAAGTACAACTACTTTTTTTTTAAGGAACAATATAAATTAATGTAAATTTTAAGGTTTTTTTTCTCATGAATTTTAACTTCAAAAATATTTTGTTATATGAATCACTTATTCTTTTGTCTGAATTTGTTTTTCTACTTGTAATAGAAAATGACAAGACAGTTTACATAGTTGGAAAATTTATTTAAAGTGTTATCAGGTGGTTTTATTGCATTTTACTATGCCTAAAAAGTAACAATTCAGATAAGTCTTTTCAGTATATTCTTCATAATACATAAACCTGTAAAAGAAAATAATAAGTTTTACAAAATTACATAATCACACTCAAAATCTAAACAATTTTGTATACATATTTGCATATAAGTCGACCCCCTACTTTTAGGGGGGAAATCAGGAAAAAATCGAAAACCCTCACACAAGTCTAGTTTCTACTTTCTGAAAAAATTAGGCGTATGTTGCCAGTAATTCTGAATTTAAACATTATAAAAAGGAGAAAAATTCAATGTAATGAACATTTCTATGTTAAAAAAGTCTAATTTTATTCTTTGCACAAAAAGGGGTTGACTTCTGCAATAGCAATTTTTGTAAAGGGTTTGATTTCGCTGTCAAGTTTTTTGTTACTTGTTAATTTTATTTTGATTCAATATCAATAAAATTTTACGTTGATGCTATATAACATTAAAAAAAGATACATAAATAAATAAAATATATAAAAAAACATTAATTAACTACTATTGGAAAATTCACGAAAACAGCGATTCCTGAACTTTACTTTAATAATTGGTCTCATTTCGCATCTCCCCCGAGGGTCTCCTGTTCCTCTCACACGTGGAAATAGTTTTTATTTCACTCAAACCAAGTAAAATTATAGCGTATAGTATAACTTTATTTTGAATGTTTGTCTTTTTTTTTTTTTTTTTGAGGAAGTGTTCGGAAATTTTGCCTTGTGTATAAGTCAACCACCCTCTTCTTTTAACCTCATTTCTTATATTAAATTTCTCGATTTATATGAGAGTCTGTACAGTATGGTGATGAAGAGTGGAAACACATAACAGCATTTGAAAAACTATTTAACTTTAAGTTTACTCACTGCTAACTGTCCTTCTAGTCCAGGATCTGAAGGGGGTTGAGCATGCACGGAAAGGCTGACGCAATATTATTTCTGATTATTGTTACAGGCACGATGGTGATTACGAAACCACATGTTGTCGCCCCCCTGGGTGGTCGACAACCCCGGGGGAGGGGGAAAGCAATGGGGGAGCCGTTTGCTGAAACACCCATAACTCGCAAACTATTTGAGATAAAACACTGAAAAAAGTGGCAATCGACGCTACAAAACAAGGGCTTCATAAAAGCTAAATATGATTATGGACCTATCTTTGTTGGTTTTTGAGTAAAATTTCATTTTTCGCAAACAAGCAAAAATTTTGAATAAAATGCGCAAAACAAACTTTTTTTGACCAAAATAAATTCCAAATCAAAATTGTTTGATTTTTTTTTCAAATAAAGTCCTACACATCATTATTCAGTTTATTAAAGCTATTTAAATACTGTTAATGCGTTGAAAAGCAAAATGACAGTAGCAAGCTCGAACACTATTCCTAGTATAATTCAGGATCTGAAGGCGGGTTTTCAGCATGTATGGAAGACCTGGCGCAAAATTATTTCTATTTATTGTTACAGGCACTATAGTGATTATGAAAACACATGTCGTCGTCCCCCCCTGGCGGTCGACATCCCCGGGGGAAGGGGGAAAGCAGTAGGGGGACGCTGTTTACTAAAACACTCATAACTCGCAAACCGTAGAAAGTAAAGCACTAAATATAATGGCAAAAGATGCAACAGAACAAGGGCTTGAAAAACCTAAATATGTTTATAGTCCTATCTTTGTTGGTTTATAAGTAAAATTCCTTTTTAGCAGCCATGCAAAAATTTTGAATAAAATACGAAAGGCTTTTTTTTTTTAATAAGTTCTTTTTTAAAATTATTTAACCGTTTAGGGTATCAATAAAATCTGAAACTTCATCATTCTGTTTGTTTAAAACTACTTAATTATTACCAACGTGAGAGTTAAAAAGCGAAATAGAAAATGCAAGCACTGCCTAAGTTAGCGCATTGAATAAAACGACAGTATGCTAAGGAGAAAAAATAGCCTTATTTATTCTGAACTATTCATTCTTCAGTGTAGTATTATGTAATCTTATTCTAATTGCAAAGTATTCACTTATGGCTTTAATTTTGTTATATACTGCTTTAAATTTGAGAGGAACTAGGGAACGAAGCCCACAGTAGTTTCAATTCAAATTTAATTTTAATTTATTTATTAATTTATATTTTCAATTTGCACAAAAGAATATTGCGGGTATTGTTTTGCGGATATTGTTTTTTATAATTTACCCAACAAAGAACAATGATACAAGAAATAATATGTACAGGGGTCTGGCCAGAGGATATTTGGGTCCGTTAACGGACCCTTCACAAAAATCCGATCAACCAAAACGGACCTTTCACAAAATCCCGATCAACCAAAACGGATCCTTCACAAAATTCTGATAAACAAGATTGGATCTTTTACAAATTGTTTATTGAAAGAGCAAATCTGAAAGCGAAATAACGCATATTCCAGTGTATAACCTTTTCTGAAGTCAAATTAGCGGGATCAGCTTATACAAAATCTGCTAATTTTGCAAAAAAAAAAAGGCACTAAACGATAAGTAATTGCTACTGCCAAATAAAATATAATGCTTGTTTGTTTCTTGGAAAGAAATTAACAGCTGAAAATATGTTTGGTTTTAAATAATTCGTTTTATCACAGCTAATTAGCAGCGGTGTTGTTGTAAACTTTTCTGAAAAGGCATTTGTAAGCACTTTTCTCCCCGCTCATGATTTAATAAACAATGATAATAATAATATATATCAGCGAAATGAACTTAGAACTGCAAAGGGATAGTAAGGGTGGGGGGAAAATATGATCGCTTCAGATAGGGTAACCAACTTCAAAATTATCAACACTTAGCTTCTCATCATTTTACCAGCTTCTCACTATTTGCGTTTTTATGGTGCGGTGCTATGTTTAACTGTTATTTTGGAAGAGAATTACATGGGTCTGATTTTTCGATGCTAACAAGGATGATTAACTTTAAATAAACTTTTAATTACCTTTTTTTTAGATGTCTACATTTTGAAAAATGCAATCTTTTAACATCCGATATGAGAATCACATTTTGTTCTTTTTTCAAGCTAACTTCGCTGTATTAGGATGCAAATAAATGAAAAATCTCTATATTTTTGTTAGAGTTCTCATTTCAAGTTTTTAAAGCAAAATTCCATTTTCTTTTATGAGTCAAAAATTAAAATGCTGAATTGATGGTTTATTTTATTTATTATTATTATTATTATTATTTATTTTTTGCTTCAACTGTGTCCACTGATATTAATGAAATGTTTAACATAGGACTCTAAAATTCAATTTTAAAATAATTTTATCAATATTATTTCTTTTACAAGCCGTTTTTATACTTTTGATGCCTTCACTTTGAGAATTGCGATCTCTTTGCATCCGCTATGGGAATCCAATTTTTCGAATTTTTGATGTTTAGTACGCTTTGTTAAGAGGTAAACAAAAAAAATCTCTTTTTATTTTTGTTAAAATCACGGAATTTATAAGTTTTAAACAAAATTCTGTGCTTAAAAAGCACAGAATTTCATTTAAAACTAAGTGTTTTTAAGTGTCTTGGGTCAAAAAGTTAAATGCTGAACCATGTCTGAATTTTATTACTTTTTTGTTACAATTATTTTAAGTACTGTACAGAAATATTCCTAGTATAATTTAACATAATGTAGAATGGTAGATAAATATTGATACTTGAGAGAGCAATGCCGCCCCCCCCCCCCCCCGGCAAATAGTAGAAAAACACTCCAGAATGATATTTTCGACATAGAAGAGGAAAACACTCAAATTAAGTTGAAAAGATGCAGTTTGTGCCATCTCTAAATTCTAAAATTTCGTTTTAACAAAAAAAAATTTTTTTTTGCGAAATTATTTGATTTTTTACAAAATTCATTCATTTTTCACAAAATTATTTGATTTTTCACAAAAAACGGACCCTGTGAAAAATTCTGGACAGACCCCTGATGTACTAAATAAATATAAAAAATGAGAAGCATCCTTGAGCTTTTCTGAAAACGAATATAAATATAAAATTATAAACTAGAGTTAAAAAACTAATTAAATAAAATTAGTAAAATAATGCGTATTAAAAAATAATTGTAGAATATCAATATGCATACATAAAAAAAGCATTAATATATCAAAAATTCTGAAAGCTGGATCATACTCTTTTTTGTTGACTTGTAATTGTTCTATTGAATCGTTCTCTTCCAAGTATTTTGTATTTTTTGATTTAGCCTTAAAAGCACAGTACTTACAGCAAGACGAATTATTAATAAAACATTTACAAGATTATTTACAGTTCTTGCTTGCGCAGGGTGAAATTAAACTCTCTGGTAACACTGGCTGCATCATTTGGTGTGGCTTTATTGTTTTATTTTCATCCAAGTAAAACCCAAACTTGGTTACATCTAAAGACATTGCTAAGGTACAGGGGAATTGATTCAATAGTACAGTTGAGCAATACTTCTTAGCACATGTTAGAAAGAATTGCAGGAGCATGGTAGAGAGTTGATATTATATTTATTTCTGATGGAAATGGAAAAAAGTATTGTAATGGTTGCATTCGCAAGAAATACCTATTTTCTTGACAATTTTTTTATAATACAGCTTCTAACAGTTGAAATTCGGAAGCACTCAGATATTGTTTTAATGATAACTCTAGTGTACAAAACACAGTTTCCGACTTTTTTGGTAAAGTGAAAGCATACTTTTTTTGTTCCTATTTTACTTGTTGAATCGCAGGCGGAAAATGCATCAAAAGCTTGTAAAATTTGAGATGTTTTTTCCGTAAGTGCTTCTGAAGATAGATGCCATCCTAAAGCTCTTTTCCTTTCCACAACACTAGCACATAAAAGGGCAACCTCTGTCCTTTGACAAAGATTGCCAATAAAAAGTCATTAGTTTCTGATCTATAAACTATTAGTTACTTTTTCCCCTATTTTTCACTGATCATATGCAGGAAGATAGATTTGTTGCTTGCTTCGTCCTAGTTTTCTTTAGCTGTTTTGCAGTCGCCATTGAAGACATTGCCATTGCAGGACTTCTCTGGATAAGAGAGACTAGTCACATATTCTTTAACGTCAAACTGAATTTTGATGCTGCTTATGTGGCACTAGCCTTGCTCGCTGTGTTTCATAACTCAGGTGTAAAATATGTAAAAGGGTTATTTTGATCATTTATCCTTTCTGTAATTACTTCGTACTTGCATGTTTTAATTTTTAAAAAAGTGCCATTGTGACCTCATACTAAGCAGCTATAATGCGTTAAAGGTTAAATAATTAAGTAATTATTTAACTGGGACATTGTTTTGAAAATATTACAAAATAAAACCGCCAAAACAGGAGAGCCATAAAATTTGCTTTGGTTTATGTCGAGTCTTCAAAGTACATTCCACAAACTTTTTTTGTGAATTACCACAAATGCTTTTTGAGCTTGCTTTTATTTCACTTTTCAAGGCTTTGATAATAATTAAGTAATTTTAAACAAACTGGATAATGATATTTCAGATTTTATTGGTTCCCTAAACAGTTAAATACTTTTGATAATTTGAGGAAAAAAAAAGCGTATTTTATTCAAAATTTTTGCTTGTTTGCGAAAAACAGAATTTTACTCAGAAGCTAACAAAGATATGATCATAGCCATATTTAGCTTCTATAAAGTTTTAGTTTTGTTGCGTCGATTGCCACTTTTTTCAGAGTTTTATCTCAAATAGTTCGCGAGAATAGGTGTTTTATCAAACGGCTCCCCCACTGCTTTCCCTCCTATCCTGAGGATGTCGACCGCCGAGGGAGGGGGGGGGGGGAGACACGTGTTTTCATAATCACTATAGCGCCTGTAACAATAATCAGAAATAATTTTGCACCAGGTCTTCCATGCATGCTCAAAACCCGCCTTCAGATCCTGAATTATACTAGGAATAGTGTTCGAGCTTGCTACTGTCATTTTGCTTTTCAACGCATTAACAGTACTTAAATAGCTTTAATAAACTAAATAATGATGTGTAGGACTTTATTTGAAAAAAAAATCAAACAATTTTGATTTGGAATTTATTTTGGTCAAAAATAGGGCTCTCCTCTGATATGCCCCCCTCTTGGCGAGATTTTAATTTTTCGCTCGATACGAAAATCGCCAATAAGGCGATAACTTGGCAACCCTGGTTTTGCAACTTGAACGCTGGAAAGTAGTTTCTCGAAGTCTGTCTTTTTGCACGGGGGTAGGAGGTAGGTGCTCATATGTTCCGCTCTTAGGGAAATTTTAAGTTGAATACTCTAAAATAAAGTTTCAATTCAAACTTTATTTTAGAGTATTCTTTTTCTTGTTGTTTTTTAATGTTAATTTAGTTGAATTTTCTATTTTAATTATGAGTTCGGTTTGTGATGTTGTCCAAATGTATCAATTGAAATTTTTGAATGAATCTTCTTTTTCTTTTTCGTCAGGTCGTCCAACGTTTGGACGTACCGGAGTCCTAAATAGATTTTTTATATTTAAGCTAATTGAAAATAAAGAGGTTTTTTTAGAATTTTTAAGGGAAATTGGTTTACTTAAGAATGAAATGTTATGTTCTAGATGTAATTCTGTTATGAAAATTAAAAAAACTAAAAAATGTTCAGATGGGTTAATTTTTTTTTGTAGAAAGGTTATTGGGGGTGTTGTTTGTGGAAAAGAAGCAACGATCAGGAGTGGGTCATGGTTTAGTTCTAGCAAGTTGAAAATAGAGGAGATTATGAATTTTTGGAAATAATTCGCGAAATTAATTGGGTGGAGTACAAAATACAAGTAAAATAAGGTTGTTTTTTTTGGAATTTTTTTTGTCAAAACAAACATAATTTAAATATTTTTGTAAAGTAATGATAATAAAAAATGGGATAATTTCCCTAAGAGCGGAACATATGTGCACTGCCTCACGTGAGGAAGTAAAAGAAAAGTAAAAAAGGTAAGTGAACATATTTTGAATTATTGTGTTTTTAGTGTGTTTCTGGTAGTTTGTATTTCGGTCTGGTTGGCATTTTTGTAGCACAAAAATGGTGTTAATTTCACATAAAATCTGTGACTTTATTGTATACTGAACGGAGGAGATCTGTGACTTATATCCGACTGTGATGTATATTAAAAGTCGGAGGGATAACGGACCGAGCGGCAGCGAGGTCCTAGCGAGCCCGAGGTCTCATAGTACTTTCGTAATGAGACCGAGGCCGAGGTCTCATTACGAAAGTACTATGAGACCGAGGGCTCGTATCCCGGAGAAACAACGGAAAAAAATTAATGCATTAATTTCATTAAATAATTAATGACATAATTTGAATTTTTCCTGTTGGCGCTAAAAAAGCATCGCTAAGAACGATGTATGACATATGACGTCATACATAGTTTTCTTGGCGACGCTTTTTTGGCGCCAACAGGAAAAAGTCGCCAAGAGGGGGGTATATCAGATTTGTTCCAAAAATAGTTTGTTTTGCGCATTTTATTCAAAATTTTTACTTGTTTGCAAAAAATGAAATTTTACTCAAAAACCAACAAAGATAGGTTCATAATCATATTTAGCTTTTATGAAGCCCTTGTTTGGTAGCATCGATTGCCACTTTTTTCAGTGTTTTATCTCAAATAGTTTGCGAGTTATGAGTGTTTTAGCAAACAGCTCCCCCCACCGCTTTCCCCCCTCCTCCGGGGTTGTCGAAATCAGAAATAATATTGCGTCAGCCTTTCCATGCATGCTCAATCCCCTTCAGATCCCGGTCTATTCATCTCAAGAAAACTCAAATTATTAAACTGGACCAATTACAAAAATAGTTCAATTTCTAATCGTTTTAATTTCTAGTAATTTCTATTTGTCTCAATCTGAATTCAACAAAAATGAGTTTTATGTAGAGTATAAATGTTTTCAGCAAGTGGGGGAGGGGAAAAAAATAAAATGATGAAAAGAATAACGTTATAGTTAAATTTGCAAAATATGCAAAAGTGAAAAGTAAAATAACATAGCTGACATGAACACATTTATAGAAATTACGAAACTTTTGGCAACTTAATTATCTCCGATGAATTAATATTCAATTAATTTTAAAACAACTTTTTCATGGCAAATTTTTGGGCGAACTCTTAAAAGAAATCTTTAAATATTAAAATAAAATAATGATAATACCTGTGGAAGTTACGCTTTTCATTTACCAATGCCACGATAATGCTTGACGTGACACAAAACCCAAACAGGGATAGCTAATATTCCTCCAACTATAGTAAGACCATGAGCCCATGTTTCTGCGATGGATAACTGGTCCCTCGCTCTTCCAATATAATGGTAACTTCTAGACGGTACAATAAACTTGCGAAGAGCTGCTGAATTCTTCAAAGTGGAAAGCATTGTTGTTTTTTTTCCTAACTGAACCACACCACAACTTAATTACCAAAATTCGTAGACTTTATCCTCTATCAATGCAAGACGCAAGATGAAGGTTACAAAGTTTATTTCATTCGGCGCGATTGCACAGAAAAGAGGAGAGAAATGAGCTCGAAAGTCTCTCCTCTTAAAAGCTTAAAGAATGTTGCTTGCTATATAAAAGCTAGATTCCCTATATGAAAACGTTAAAAGCTCTACCTCTGTTCTCAAATATGTTAACCATAAAAAGTTTCCAAATTTTATTTGTTAATAGGCCAAACCAGGAGAGACATCACGTGACATCAGCTTATGCTAAAGCATTGGAGGTGACGTCATTATTTAAACCGGTCAGCTACGGTTGCTCATCGAACGCAACCCTACTGTACTGAGGACAGGAGGCGAAAAAAGAAAAACCTGTGAAACGTGAATGATTTGATTATGTTAATAAGTAAACGTACTCCAAAACTGTAATACAAAAATTAAAACATAGGAATTCGCAAGATACTCTGAATTCAAAGGTCATAACAAGCATCTAGTGAAAAGTAATTTGTTGTCTCTTATATTTTTTGAAGTGATGCTTTTTTTCTCTAATTTTACCATGTAAACAAATAAAAAAATCAGTGTTGACAAAATGCTGAATGCTTATATTATTTTAATTTAATATTTCTTGCGTTTTGTGGATGAACATCTATTGATATCTTCGCTGACAAAGTCTTCAAAAGCTAGCTTTTATAACCAAAAAAGAATTTGTAGTATTATCGTGGTATTCAGTTATGTACATCGACCATTGACCCATCGGTTCCCAACTGGTAATTCGCGAAAATAATATTGGAATGACGGAATTTTTATATGATTGTTTGTGATGAAGTCTGTAGTTGAAGCGTTTTTGTTTTGTTCATCATTGTCTCATGCAACCGCAGAGCTTGATTACCGCATAGGGCAACCCTGGGCCTGGGGCAGATCTGGAGGGGGGGGGGGGGGCATGGCCCCTCCCAATACCCTGTAATTTTTTAAAAAATTTTGAAGGGGAAAAAAAGAAAGAGAATATTATGAGAAGATAACAAAATTCAACTTTTATGTGTTTTACTAGAAAAGAAATTTAGGTCTTAATTAGGAGGGAAATTGTATCTCTGTCCTCGAAACAGAACTATTATTTCCGAAATTTTGTTCCAATGCTTTCATTTCTTGATTATTTACATCATTTCTTGATTCCAACTTTAGTATGTTCAACTCTAATATGGTCAAAAATACAGGGTGGCGACAGATCAGGGAAAAGTCAGGGAACTTTATTAATCAGGGAAAAGTCAGGGAAATATCAGGGAATTTTGAAAAAATTACAAAAAATCAGGGAAAATTGATTTTAAGAAGAAAAAAAATTTTTTTTTGCTTTAAAAAATAAAATGCTCTAATTCCCTACGCACTTTCCGCCAATTATCTGTTCAAAAAAAAAAAAAAGTAAAATAAAAATGAGGTGCGATTATACACTGCCGCATATTTGTGCATCTTTTTTCCTCAACGTCTAAAGTATTGAATCTTACTTATTAACCACAGTATGAACTTCCTAAGATTGCTTCTGTGTCTGTTAGGTTGTTTATTTTACCTAGCTTGAAACTTCCCTTTACGCTTTCAATGCTACATAAAATAAACAACCATACAGGCAAAGAGGAAGCCTTCATTAATGCCTTAGCTCCTTTGCCTTTATTCAATTGTCTCGAAGTAATTAGCCTACTGTGATCACGATTTCAAGAAGAAAGCTTTGGTTTTTGAATTAATACTATAAAAGCTTAAAAGTTATTACTTCTTTGCGTTTTTCATTTAATTGTTAAAATTTAACTTTCAATAAAAAAAACTTTGTTTTTGCCGTTATACTATTTGTTGTCACCGCAGATTATAAAGGTTTTCTTTTCTTCAAACTTAAGTAATTCTTTAATTTTATAACCAAGTTGTATTCTTTTTTTATATATTTTAAAATTAACTAATTGCTTTTTTTCTTCTTTTTTTCTTGCATTTCAAAGTTGTTTATTACAAAAGCAATCTAAGATTTTTTTTCGTTACATACTGAAATCATTTGAAATAGAGTTAACTTGTGTACTTAAGAAAATATCTTAATTTTTTTTATTGTTAAAATGCTGTATTCATTCATTAAAACCTATGTTCTTGATTAGAGAAAAACTCCCTATGAATGCATGTCAAATGGTTTCATCTGTTTTGCATAAATATTTCAATTAGTTATATAAGAATAACTACATTACTTCTATTCTTCCACTATTACTTGTTATTCTTGCAACAATTATTATACTGTTTGAAAACTTAGTTCAAAATAATTTCAATTACTTTTTAGTTCTATCATAAATACACATATGTTTTTAAGAGTAATTTCAATAGTTTAATTCTTATGCTAAGTGGTTTCTGGAAGTAAAGTTTTTTTTTTTTAATTATCTCTAATCTTTCCGTGTAGAAAAATTTAATATCCTGTTTTGTAGGGTTTTTTACCCAAAAAAATTGACTTGATATGTTTTTTTTTAAACATTTTATTAAGAAAAGTAGCATCTTTTTAAAATATATCATTAGTTCAATAACTTTACAAAACTTAAAACGTTTAAAATACTGCATTTTATACAAACATACAATGGATTTCAAGTAGAGCAAAGAAAGAAAAAAATTATTATTGGTAACGTAAATCAGGGAAATTTGGTGAACTTAATCAGGGAAATCAGGGAAAAGTCAGGGAACTTTTTTTCACAGTTCCTGTCGCCACCCTGAAATAGCTTCAAGTTGGATTTTAGAGCCTCGATGGCAAAATATTTCCAGGAAGGGAAGATTCCAAGCACCCTCACTCTCCCTTTAAGGTCAGCAAACATTGCCTAAAAGTGTATTTTTAGACTTGACAGCAGAAGAGCACCCACCCCCTCTCCTGATTTCTCAACATATAACGGCAGAATATTTCGTTTTCTGAGCTTCACTATCCAAAAGTATTTTGGAGTCAGCACCCAAACTCTGACCTTTCTTCTTACATCAACAAAAAAAAAGCCTAAGAATCGTTTTTATGACCCTAATATAACTCATAACAGGGGAGGTGAAAAAATATCACATAACAGGGGATGTGAGGTCTCAGAGACGCTCTATTTGTGAATTTAAAAAAAAATCGAGTAATTGTGATATATTCCTCTAATTTCCACCAGATGTTCTTTGAACTTTTATTAGCTAGGGGAAAAAATATTTTTCAATTTTTAATTGAAATATATTTTTTCTGAGGAAATTTTGCTAGAGTGGTAAGAAAATCATATGTTATAGTAAATAACTATCTACTCGTAATAAAAGCGAATCAATTATTTATTAATAATTTCATTTTAGTTCTTTAATATATACAAAACATTTTAGTACCAGAAAATTGTTTATATTACATTACAGGAACTTTTTGCCAATCCTTTAACTATTAGTATTTCGAGGAATTATTCAGCTTTCATTGTCCCTAGAACATCATTGGGTAACGTTTGAACATTTCAAACAACTCTCAACCTCATCTAGAATATCTTGCATCTCTTCCACATAATGCAGATAAGATTAAATGAACTTATCTGCGGTTTCTAACGTTAAGAGCCATGTCTACTACTGCCGAAAATTGTAACACTGAAGGGCATGTGCGGTCTCACAGACCGCTTCTAAGAATGCAATGAAATTTAGACCAGATGCACTTGCCTAAAGATACTGATAAGCAAGGGATGTGTTCAAGGTCACAAAACAAAAAGCTATTGGGAAAACCCATTCAATGGGACTGAAAATGAAAAAGAGGTGATCGGATGAACTTTGAGCGGTCTGTGAGACCGCACCTACCTTGTTAAGGGTTAAAAATTACTTGGAAATTTCAATGTCGAAACATTTTCAAGGAAGATTCTTAAATCCATCCTCCTCACTTGACGTCTCTTAAGATAGCGTAAAATTGAGTTTTTAAAACTTCATTTTAATAAAATTTCTGGGGAGTTAGTTCAAAAATTTCGGATGGCCCCTCCCAAAACGATCGGCTAGATCCGCCACTGGCCTGCGGCCCCATCTTCCTAAGGAGCCCCAAATTTTTTAAAAACTTATGAAAAGCATGAAAAAATCATGTATTTTTGTGAAAATAACAAATATTAATGATTTATTAATTAAATCCATACCTCTTTTTAATATTACTAAGCATTATTTAAACATAATTTTGAGTTAACTGAAAGTGATAACATTGTGGGCCTTGGGCTTCACTTTCAGTTAGTCGGGCTCTGCACACAAGTTTTTATCGTTTTCATCAATCATGATAGAATTGAAGCTACACGGAAAAATTGCAACTTTTGAATACCAAGTATTGAAAAGCAGCTTATGAATGACTTGACTTTCTCAGTAGCTTTTAATCAGGACATTTAATTAAGCTTGAAGCTATCACTCATCTCTTATGGTATTCTGAAAAGGAGTAGAAGTGCAACCACACTGCTGTTTGTTGCAATATTTTTCATAATAACTAGACTATAATTTAGTTCCAGGTTTTATTGATGGAAAACAGAAGATATGGTTGGACAACCCCAAAACACCACAATAAGTGTGAAAAAATATTTTTTCTTATGAATCATTACCGAGGTGAAGCTAGCTGTAGTGTGAGGTACCCTGTAAAAAAAAAGCAAAAAAAAAAAAAAAAAAAAAAATCAACCTAATTAAGTCATACAACTTGGTTTGCACTATATGTAAAAAAGGAATTCATGTGCAGAAGGAGTTTGTCATAATAAGTAGGCATACAAATATTTTTGTCGGAAAAATTAGCTTTTATGTAAAAAATTAGAGTTAATTATAGGCATGTCTATTATTTTTCATTAAAAAAAAACATCAATTTTTTATGGTGAGCCTGTTTGGAGCTCGAAAATACTGAGAGGCATTTCTATTGCTGCAAAAAGTTGTTTTTGCTGATGTATATTTTTTATTTTGCTTAAACTATATTTCTTATTTACATATTTTCATGAATATACTTATATTTAGTATTGCTGCTAATTTGATAAGTGTTTTCTTACTATAATTTTTCATTATTACTGTCTAGTTTTAGGTTTTTTTTACTTCACTTTATCATGTAATTTAGTTTTATTGTGTTTTGGGGGCTTATTTTAGCTGTTATTGTATTCTTGAAGTGTTTTTGCATTTTTTGGAGCTAAGCCTAACATGTGGTGATCTCCTGGTTTTTGATCTTGTGTGCTTTATTGGGTGTAGCAACTCTGTTTATTTACTGCTGTTTTTAGTATTTATTCTGTGTTTTTTTGCATTTTTATTTTTCTGTTTTGCCTTTTGGAACATATTCACTGAGTAGAAATGGGTGTTATATGCATTATGAAAGAGGTAAAGAGTGGGAAGGGGGACAGGTGGATCTCTTGTGATTTATGTCATATGTTCTGCCTGTATAAGGGGGAAAATGAGTCTGTTTTTGAGGAGGATTATATTTGCACTAAATGTGCTGAACTCTCAGACTTAAGACTTAAGATGCTAGTTTTGGAAGCCCAGTTAGCATTAGGGTGTAGGCCAGTTGTAGAGGGTATAAATGTTCCAGAGATTCAGGGGGAAGTTTCAAATGAGGAGTTAGATTGGGAAACTAAGGGTGTAATTTTGGGGGACTCTATGGTAAGGGAGGTGGGTAACACAGTTGGGAGAGTAAAGCGTAAGGTGGCTAGGTGTTGTTTACCAGGGGCTCGGGTAAAAGACGTTAATATGGTTGCTGAAAAGAAGGGAGTATTGAATAAGGAGGACATGGTTACTTTGTGGGTGGGAACAAATGATGTAGGCCACAGTAAAAATGAGGAGTTTTCTAGGGAATGGGAATCCCTGTTGGATAAAGCAACCAGCTTTTCGACGAATGTCCAAGTGGTTGGTTTGCTTCCCAGGTATGGAGTGCATAGGAGCTGGCTAAATCAACGTGCGAGGTGTATGAACTTGCTACTGAAGTCAATTTGCGAAAAGCACAGTATCAGGTTCATTGATGTATGGAGTCATTGTAAACGGGATTGGATTGCTAGGGATGGCCTGCATCTGAGCTCTACAGGGGTCAAAATGGTTAGTGGATTAATTTTAAGGGCTTCGGAGTCAAAAAACTAAGTTGGAATGGGGGGCATGGTTCAAGCATCAGGTATCGAGAGAATGATATTTTTTTGGGTATTGCTAGAAATGGAAATAAAGTGACGAACAAGAGTAGTAATGTTAACAATTGTAATTTAGGAAATTTCAAGGTGTTAAATAAAAGCAACTTAGGCATGCTTAAAGTTTTCTATACCAATGCTCGCAGTATTAGGAACAAGATGGATGAATTGAAAAGCATAGTTATGGATGAGAAGTTGGATGTTATTGGAATTACAGAGACATGGGCTACCGAATCTGATGCAGAGTTATTACATATTGCTGGGTATAATTTGTTCAGACAGGATAGAGTAGGTAAAAGAGGTGGTATGGTTTTATTTTATGTTAGAGACAATTTTATTTGCAATGAATTGGTCATAAATGATAAGCCTACTGATATTGATATGGTTTGGCTGGAGTTGATGAGCAGTAAGGGCAAAAAGCTACGCTTTGGAAACATTTATAGGCCACCTAATTCAAACCAGGGACAAGATGAGCAGATGTACCGTATTATTAGTGACATGTCCAGTAAGGGATCCGTTATCATAATGGGGGATTTCAATTTTCCGGGTATTGATTGGAATAATTTTTATCCTGGTAATGGCAAAGAAGAGGAATTTTTAAAAGTAATTGGTGACTGTTTCTTAGATCAAGTTGTAACTCAGGGAACTCGAGAGGAGGCAATTTCGGATCTAGTTTTTTGTGACATAGGTAGTTTTGTTCAGGGGTTGAGTGTAGGGGAGCATATTGGAGATAGTGATCATAACAGCATTAGGTTCCGGGTTAAATTTGAAGTGTGCAAAGATGATAATTTTAGGTTTGTGCCCAATTTCAGAAACACTGATTTTGTTGCACTTAGGCAGAGCTTGAAAGAGGTTTTTTTCGTCAGGGTTGGAAAATAGCCACGTAGATCAGCAGTGGACGGAATTTAAGGATAAACTTGCTAAAACCGTTGGGGACTATGTTCCATTTAGGAGAAAAGGTGTTAATACCAAAATTTGGCCCATGTGATTCTCCAGGGAGACTAAAGAAGCTCTTAATTATAAGCAAGCCACTTTTCGTAAGTTTAAAGAAACTGGTCAGAGTGCGGAGAGGCTCCAGTATGGTAAGGCAAGGCAAAATTTTAAGTATTTGGTACGGATTCAGAAAAGGGAATTGGAGCAAAGGCTGGCAGATGACATTGATGGGAACCCTAAGAGGTTTTTTGCTTACGCTAATTCTGGGAAAGCTCGAAACAGTCAAATTGGGCCTTTGGTTGATGAGTATGGAAATTTAATCCAAAACGATAGGGATATTGCAAATGTTCTGAATAACTTTTTTTCCAGTGTGTTTAACGATAACTGTATCTCAACAGTTGACACTAACAAGACACAAGCTATTATACAGCTTGAGGATTTTGTATTTTCCAGGGAGGAGGTTTTATTTCATTTGAAAAAGATTAAAGCAACTAAAGCTCCGGGACCAGATAATATTTATCCAAAAATTTTAGTTGAATGTGCAGAGGAATTAGTGGATGTTATTTTGAATATTTTCAATGCTTCTTATAACTCGGGGACGGTGCCAGAGGACTGGAAGCTGGCTAACATAACGCCACTCTTCAAGAAGGGGTCTAAAGGTCTTGCTGGGAATTATAGACCTGTAAGTTTGACTTCGGTGATTTGTAAGATTTTCGAAACTTTGATCAAAATTAAGATCATGATGTTCTTAGAGACTAATAGTCTGTTGACTAGTTTGCAGTATGGTTTCAGGAAAGGTAAATCCTGTACTACTAATTTATTGCATTTCTACGACAAGGTTACCTCAGCTTTAGATGACAAAAAATGTGTGGATGTTGTTTATATTGACTTTCAAAAAGCTTTTGACTAGGTACCGCATGTTGCTCTTCTCAGCAAGTTAGCTGACATTGGAATAGGAGGAAAAACTTTACTTTGGGTTAGAAATTGGCTTACTGGTAGGAAGCAAAGAGTAGTTGTGAGAGGAAATCATTCTAATTGGAGTGATGTTTTAAGTGGGGTTCCTCAGGGATCAGTTTTAGGGCCTCTTTTGTTTATTATATTTATGAATGACATCAATGAAAATATTTCTGGAAGCATGAATTGTTTTGCTGACGATGTAAAAGTTATGGGGATTGTCGAAAATGAAGAACAAGTAAATCAGCTGCAAGAGGATTTAGATCATATTACTAAGTGGGCAGATAAATGGGGTATGGCAGTTAATGTAGGGAAATGTCAAGTGCTACACTTAGGTCATGGAAATAAGCGTATGAGATATCATTTACAGGGTTCAGTCATAAATCAGGCAGAAAATGTTATGGATCTGGGTGTCCTTATAAATCAGGACTTCAAGTTTAGTCAACAGTGCAGTATTGCTAGTAACAAAGCCAACAAAATGCTTGGGTTCATCAAGAGATCTATTTCAAACAAATCTAAGAAAGTTCTTCTGCCTTTATATAGGAGTTTAGTAAGACCTCATTTGGAGTATGCTGTTCAGTTTTGGTCGCCTTATCTGAAGAAAGATATTTTCGTATTGGAAAGGGTTCAAAGAAGGGTAACTAAATTAGTAAGGGGACTCTCAGATTTAGATTATGATACCAGACTTAATAGGCTTAACATGTATAGCCTGGAGCAAAGGAGAGTCAGAGGGGACATGATTCAGTTATTTAAATTTATCAAAATGAAAGATGTAAATGGATTAAATTTTTGCGGGGAAAGCAGGACAAGGGGTCATTGTTTTAAGCTATTTAAATCTCAGGCTAACTTGGAAATCAGGAAAAACTACTACTTTAGCAGGGTCGTGGGCACTTGGAATAGCTTACCGGAAGAGGCGGTAATGAGCAAGGGAGTGGATAGCTTTAAGAGGGCCATTGATCTTCATTGGGGACTAATTAATTGACTAGGACCAGCCTAGCTGGGCCCAGAGCCTGTTGCTGGTCGTCACATTTGTATTTGTATTTTATATTTGGGCTCTAATGCTTTTGTGTGTGTGAAATGTTTTTTGAGTTTTTTTTTTTTTTTTACAGACAATGTGTCCTGCAATTTTAAAATTCAGCAGCGGTTTTGCTGAAATAGATCCTGTAGATACTCCTGTGCTGATTCTAGGGTCTAAAAATCTTCTTTCGTCACTGAATTACTCTGACGTAAAATGTAAACTTTATCCTAGAGTCACTGATGAGGTAATTTTTTTTTTCTAATTTTATATTTATGGTTTGAAAAAGAGTTTATTTGTCACTTATTTGTTGTTAATAGATTACCTTTACATACATTCTAAACTCTCCTCTGATTTTTTTGATTTAAATGCTAGTCTATTGTCCACAAATCTTGCAAAAATTGTACTAGTAATTTCTTCAAACTCAAACCAAACCAAACCCTATGGCACGACAGAAAGGGAGGGCTAATGCCTACTGTGCCCAACTCAGATTTCTTGACCAGGGGCTTTGCGGTGCATGTGTTCAGGTTAGGTGGTCAGCCTAATGCGGAACCCCTAGTGTTTGGTTCCCAAGCGCGCTTCGTACTCTTTTTATCGACCCACTGAAGGGATGAACGGCTAAATCAACTGTGCCCAACCCGGGAATAGATCCCGGGCCTGTGGCGCACAGTGGTGCCAGAGTGGAAAAAATTCGATTTTCGAAAGCGCTTATTTCGATTATTTGGTATATGATTCTCACACTATATAAGATACAGGATATAAGAATGGCATGATTTTTTCCGCTGTATCGAGGGTATTCCCATTAATTTAGGTTCAAAGTCAGAATTATGTAAGTTTGACCAAATTCCACCCTGCTCAAGATGGGTGATAAAAAATGTAAAAGAGTTAGAAAAAAAATAATCAATTTTTTCCCCTGTTCTACGATGGTCAATTAAACCTCTCATCAGTCAAACAGTGCAAAAAAATATTACAGCGCTTTACAACGTTATAAGTTACGAATTTTAAATTAGCATTGAGAATAGCTAAGATAACAAAAAAAGCTCCGGCTTCCTCCGCGATGGAGAAGGTTATTTATCAAACTAGGGGTGCTTAAGTAAACATTAGAACACAAATCACCTGCCTTTATCTGCCTATCCGAACATAACACAGAAAAGAAAGGAAAGGGTTAGAGTACATATTTGTTTGATGCACTATTTTGTTAATAGAATTGGCTCAGACAAAACATTTCCCCTCGTCAAAACCTTTTTTATTTGAGTTCAGTCTAGTTGCTAACGTTGTCTAGTCATGAGCTCTATCAAAATTAAATACCGTGATTTGTGTGAGTGCTTGTGGAGTGGTACAAATTTCGACGTATTCCTTCGACAAAATCACCCTGAACTTGACGAAGAACTTCTTTAATGCTGACAGCTCTTAGCAAAAGTTTCTTGCCTCATTTTAATAAAAAAAAAAGATAAAGTAAATCGATACCGGGAGAGGTTCAAAAAATTGTTCAGCGAGTGGATGGAAAATGAATACGTTTTCAACATACCGGAGCAGGAATCTACAGGATGTGTTGGGAGACCAAGTAAAGACTTTGATGATTCTGGTGAACGAAGCAAAAAGAATAAAATACGTAAACTTCAAGCATCATACCAACAAAGCTTGATTAACGCAGCTGCGACACATGAAAAGCACGATAAACCCAAAGCTTTGTCAGCCGATCAAGCATTAGCAATATTCCTCCAGGCCAATCTGACAAAATATCAGCACGAGGTGATTCGACAAACACTAAAAGATCTTGGATGCCATATATTTCCAAGTTATAAAAAATTAATCATCACAAAGAAGCAATGCTACCCTGATATGTTAATTAGTGAAACATCTGCAGCTGTCCCTTTGCAGAATTTGCTTGACCATACAGCTAAACGAATTCTAGAAACAAAACCCCTAGAAGAACTAGAAAAATTAAATGAACATGAATTAATATTGACAACGAAATGGGGATTCGACGGTGCCTCAGGTCAAAGTGAATTTACCCAAAAATATTCGATCAGCAATAACGAAATAAGTGACTCGAATTTATTCATGACGTCCATAGTTCCTCTGAAGCTCACAATGCCAATTGATGTTGATCAAAATGGATCGATTTGGGAAAACGGCCGATCTTCTTCAACAAGACATTGCAGGCCCTTGAGATACAGCTTCCAGAAAGAGACACTTGATTTGGCACGAGATGAAAAAAAAGGGTTGAAGAAGAAATAGAGAAATTGGAAATTACCCAAGTTGTGATCGGCATTAATGTCATTCGTATTCGACACACGTTGGTGATGACAATGTTGGACGGCAAGGTAGCTCAAGCCATCACAAATACAAAGTCTGCAAGTGCCTGCTACATATGCAATGCTTTAGCTTCGGAAATGAACGACTTAGCAAAAATCCAACAGAAACCTCTTAATGTGAATGCTCTCGAATTCGGTATCTCTCCATTACACGCCAGAATCAAGTGTATGGAATACATCCTTCACATTGCATACAACAAAAAATTCGAAAAATGGAGGACTACAAAAGACACAAGAGACATGCACGAAAACGAAAAGAAACGTATTCAACAAGAGTTTCTTGAGAAAGTCGGCATCAAAGTGGACTTTGTTAAGCAGGGTTGCAGATCTTCAAATAATGGCAACACAGCCAGACGTTTTTTCAATGATTGCAAGGTCACAAGTACAATAACGGGAGTCGACGAAATTCTAATCCCCCGGATCGCTACCATTCTGGAAGTCATAAACAGCAATGCAATGATTGACCCAGAGAAATTCCGACTATTCTCAAAAGAAACAGCAGAGCTGGCCATTGAGAAGTATTCATGGTACTACATGCCATCCACAGTACATAAGATTTTGTTACACGGTGCTGAAATAGTGCAGAAGTCAATTCTCCCAGTCGGAATATTGTCGGAAGAGGCACAAGAAAGTAGGAATCAAGATTACAAGGCATTCAGGATCACGAACTCGCGAAAAATGTCTCGTATATCCACCAACGAAGACGTGTTCCACAAGCTACTGGAGACTTTGGATCCTTTTATTACGAACATGAGACCCGAACCAAAGAAAAAGCATCTGGAAATCAGTGAGGCAGCTAAGGAACTGTTAATTTAATTTCCTTGAATTTGAATTGGTATGTATTCTTTCAATTTAAACAACTATTGACTAAGAATCTCAAACTTTATTATTTTTTAAACTCTCCGGGTCTTTAAGCTTCCTTGAAGGAATCATTTTAAGCAATATTTAATTTAAATATATGCTCAAAATATTTGTTGCAACTTTTTTTTATAAGTACAACCTGTTTCGGAAATTAAAAAAAAAAAAAAAATATATTTCCAATAGTCTTTCATTTCCTAATTAGTTCTTCAAAATGTCAATAAAAACAGGTGAACTTTATGTATTGTTTTGTTCTTTTTTGAACGAGACCGGCCCCAGCTTTCTATGTTAACCCGTTCTCGAGATATTGAATTTTTTCCACTTTTTGGCCATTCGGCCCCACTGTGTGGGGTGGGTGCAGGAAAACGCTACCACTGAGCCACCGGGCTAGTAATTTCATCAACCCCTGTAAAATAGCAACATTTGGGTCTAGCATCATAATTTTCAAAACCACAGTTCTTACTAAGTTGAAATTCTAAACATTTGGATTTGTTTGGCTGAAAAATTGGTATGATCATATAACTATCTAGTTAAATTATCTGTATTCTGAGCATGGGCGCCCATATGCAAAGTTGCATGGGGGGGGGGGCTCAAATATTTTCCTTGTGGTTTCGCTGGATATTTTCCCTGTGGAAACTGATTTCAAGACAGGTTAGAGTCATTAAAATTTGACATTTTTAATAACTTATTCATTAACGGCTAGAGAAGAAATGTTTTTACATTTTTGCAAAGAAAAGTACTAAAAGCAAGAAAGTTCTAATTTCAAAGGGGGGAGGGAGCTCAAGCCCCCCTGCCCCCCTATATGGGCACCCTTGATTCTGAGATTAAATTTAACCCTCTTGGCGGCAAGCCCGAGTATACTCAAGGTGATCTATGTAGTTTAGCATTGACTGGGAGTAGTTCTGCTGCTATAGAAAAGGGTTAAGGCATTGATATTTTATAGTTCAGTCAGCACGGTAATTCACGTTGAGAAAAACTGCATAGATCTGAAGATTGATATAGACCCCAAAATACATATATCAAAAGTGCTCATCATTTCCACTTGAGCTGTGCCCTCTAGGTCATATGCCTCTTCTTGATTTCTTCCCAATAGCGAGCCTGCTAGGAGTAGTTTTCATGTTTTTGGCTGTGTTTTTCCATAAGCTGAAATTTCATAAGCATTCTTCATACTTGCCACTGATGAGCAGAATTTCCCATTCTTGCTCTGATAAACTTACAATACAACAACAGCTTTTACAATAAACTTGAAATTTTAGTTTTTTATTTCTTGTAACTATTACATTTGATGTTTTCAAATTAGCTTAAATTTTCACACCTGTAACTGTCCAAAAAAATCGTATATCCAGGTTTCATGGTTTCCCTGGTTGAACTTTTGCCATAGTAATTTTTCAGAAATTGGAATAATATTTTAATTACTAGTTTGTTTTGTATTAGGTTTCATAAATTGAATATTTCAAAGTAATTTCACTGCAAAAAATAAGGTTTTAGCAAAGTATACATTTAAAATACAGAAGAATTCATTATCTTGACTGTCTGGATTACTGACCAACACAGATTTTTGAGGTTGTTCTGCATAATTTGTCTTTTCTATTAGTAGTTTTGCTATTTGTAAACTATGTGGTCTTTACTCTGTAATGTGATTTTCTGTCCAGTAATTATGTTTTTATCTAATTAATTTCTGTGACATTGTTTCTTGTACAGGTATTTTCCCTAGCTCTTGAAAATATAAAACCTTCTTCAATGGAGTCTTACTCATTGTTTTTAAACCAAGCTACATTAGCTTGTCTTCCAAAGGCATGTTCCAGACATAACACTCCCTCCCAGGCACATTCTATTACAAAACTTGTCAAAAGTTTTAGTGTAGAATCTGATGAATTCATTGTGGTAAGCATATTTTCATGAAAAATATATTTAATCCAGATCAAAAATATTTTTAAAAAAATATTCTGCTGATTCATTAATAGCTTGAAATCTTTCATATTTTCAGCAAAAATTGATTATGCAAATGGTTTACTGAACTTATTGAAAGTGATCAATTTATTGTTTCTAGGTTGTTTGTGAGTTTAAGAATGTATTTGCCTCTGCTTGCGCCATTGCCCGTGCTTTTCCTTTGTATAACAGAAAAACAAAAAACACAACTTCACCATACACGGTAACTGTTGAATTTATTATTCCTAATGCAGAAGGTGGAAGAATTAGTTTGTCGAAGTCTGACTTGGAATGCCTCACAACTGCTGCTGAAGGTGTGAGATTAACTTCTAAATTAGTTGACATGCCATGTAATGAAATGAACACAGATAACTTCCTGGAGGTAATTTTTTTTATTTATTTCTGCTTGAATTCAGTATTCAAAAACCTATTCATTATTTTATTTTTTGTAATATGCTGTAATAGTTTTTCAGAGAAAGGGGGGGGGGGCTTCATTTAAAAAAAAATTTGGAGCATATGTGCTCCTTTAAAGATAACTTTTAACTGTTGTTTCAAGTGCTCTCTAAAAGTATCATGTAATTCAACCTCTATAAGTTGACCACTAAAGTAGTGCACCGCAAGTGGTCAACTTACAGAGTACACTGTAACACTGTAGTAGAAAATTAAAATGTTATTTGGTTTGCCTGTATATATACAAATAATGGATTATGAATTTCTTACCGATTTGCTATGTTAATTTGGTCGTCCATGTTATGATAATTTGCTCGTCCATGTTATGGTAATTTACTCATCCATGTTATGATAATTTGCTCGGTAAAATGTTCTTAAAATTGGAATTGAAAAAAAACGAAATCAAATTTTCGAAAAACCGCTTTGAGGTGCTCACCCCTATCCTAAGAACAAATTTTGTGCCAAATTTCATGAAAATCGGGCGAACCGTCTATGTGCTATGGGTGTGACAGAGATCCAGACAGACTTTCAGCTTTATTACTAGTAAAGATCACTATACAGCTAAAATCCTATTCTGTACTAAACAAAAAATAAATGCATTCGTTAGCTGCTATTACTATTTATTTATTTTTAGTAGCATAATTTTTTCCAAATTGTTAATGAGGTTGTTCACAGAAATTGTAAGCCAAAGCATAATCTTTACTAATAATAAAGCTGAAAGTCTCTCTGTCCGGAGGATGTCTGTGACGCGCATAGCGCCTAAACCGTTCGGCCGATTTTCATGAAATTTGGCACAAAGTTAGTATGTAGCATGAGGGTGTGCACCTCGAAGCAATTTTTCAAAAATTCGATGTGGTTCTTTTTCTATTCCAATTTTAAGAAAAAAAAATACCATAAGATGAACGAGTAAATTACGAAATTATCATAACGTGGAACGGTAACATGGGCAGAAGCCAATTGGCGAGATACGAAATTATCATAACGTGGAACCGTAAGATGGGTACAAGCCAACTGGCGAGAAAATTCACCGTACATTATTTGTAAATATACAGGCGAACCAAAAGACCTTTTGATTTTTCTATTACGGGCAAAGCCGTGCGGGTATCACTAGTAATCTATAAAATATAATGCTATGTATTATTTTCTTGTTTATATTTTTGTTCAACACCTAGAAATTAAGCATACATAAAATGCTGTTGTGATATCAGAGATCTCTGCATAGAGCTTGATTTGAAATTACTATGATTCAATTTCTGTGGGTTTCAGTAGCACTAAACTTTTTGATTATCTTTCAACTTAAAGGGTATCTACAGTGGCTCCCAAAAAAGTGTTCGTACACCTACAACTTTCAATGAAATAGGCCCCTATTTATTGGTAAGAATTAATGTTTCGGAATAGGTATTTAGTTATAAGATCTATGATCAATTTTCAATAAAACTCCATAATTTTTTTTTAATATTAAAACTTATTTTTTTAAAAATCAAAAACCAATAAGTGCCGGAAATTTCATCTCACAAAAGTCTTCGTACACTTCGAAAAATGTCTACACTATTATTGAATAATCTAACTTTTTACTAAGTTATTATTTAGTAGAAAATCATGCAGTTTTAACAACACCTTTTGAACGTCCGAGAATAGATTTCATTCTTTTCCTTTCTTTTTTTTTTTGCGTAATTTCTGAGTAAGTGCCAGAGTAAGACCACACTTCGATTCTTACTGTTTCTAGCTCTATTTTCGTTTCAAAGCCATATTTTCATAATCTAGCTTACAGATATCTCTAAATATGTTACATTAAGTTCAAATCTGGAGATTGAAGGGATATTTTCTTGACTTTTTAGGACAATTTTTGAGGCACTAGACGTAAACGTTAAAAACCATGTGCTTCTTATCGTTATCTTGATAAAAACCAAGTTGTTTCCAATAACCAAATTTTTGACTAAGAGTTTAAAATTGGTTTTTAAAATACTTAAATGAACAGTATGATTCATTATTTCAGCAAAAAATTCCAATCTACCAAGTCCTGATGTTGATATGCACCTTTACACAAGAACACCTTCACCGCCCTGATTAACTGGTTCAACTAAGTTCTTAAGATTAAGTTCAAACTTTTTCTTCCATTTACAATTAAACAACAATTTAACCAAAAATGTTGAATTCATTTATATCTGTAAGAAAGATGTAATTTCAAAATGTTTTGAGCTTATTTATCATTGATTTTGTGACGGAAAGCGTAAGCTTTCTGTTTTTAGCACAGCCCAGAAAATTTCTCTGGGAAGAAGTCCCATTTACTCCAGCTAATCAGAGAACTTGGCGAACAATTTTAGGTGAAAATTAAATGTAAAAATTTTCATTTAACTCTGCAGAAACTTTTACAGCACTCAAATGTATTTTTCATAAATTTTTTAACTGTAGATCTCCGATCACGCTTTGTCAACTTCGCCGGTTGACCTTTTCTTACCTTGTTTTCGGTTCGATTCTTTTCTTTAAAGCATTTTATCAAGCACTTTACTATAGAATGGAATAAATTAACTAATTTAGAGACATTTCAAACGAATTTATCGCTAATGTGAGTAAAAAATTCAAATTTCGAATGGTGTTTGTGGTTTTTTACGAATACCAGCCATTTTAAGATATTAAGCACAATATTAAGGAATAAATAAACAAAAACCAAAGCTGAATGACTTTAAAGGGTCAACACAATGCTAAAATATTTAAAAAAAAGGACATATGATCACTTTAATCATGAATTTATTCGAAATTATTTGAGGGTACGATTACTTGTGGCGTATTATTTCTTTATCTCTTCATTTTTTGACCCATTTCAAAAAGAAGATCCGTCAATATTTTGAAATACTACAGGGTTTTATTTAGAATGACATAGAAATGATGTGAAAAATTATTGGACTTCATATTTGAATTCTCTTTCGTGTTATTTTGGGTTTACTAAAAAATTTCAAAGTGTACGAACACGTTTGGGAGCCACGTATATATAAATTTATTACTTAGAAACTAATTGTTGAAGAATTCATTATAATTGCAAAAATATTGTTTTTGTCCTCAATTTGTGTGTGTGGTTCTCTTTTTTTTTTTTTTTTTTCTTTCAAAAACTTTTCAGTAAAATTTCTGATTTAAATGTTTTTACTCTATGCATAAATCTTTTATCAAACCTGAAGTAAACAGCAAATTTCAAAAAGGGCCTATCTCAAAGTTTTTTCAAAACTGACTTTTTCACATTTTTTTTTCGTGTACACACAAGGCAGTGAGGAGCAAAGGGATGTAAGTGGAAATTTTCAAGTTTTGAGTAAAACGCGTTTAAAGATAACATCCTAGGTAGGCTTTCATTGATTTTTTTTTCTAAATCATACTGTAGAGCAGCACCTACAAGGGCTACTAATACCATCTCTTGCCCCAAGACAGAGCAGAGGTTCACCTACCATGTGTGCTGGTTACCTCCAAATTTTTAATTTTGTAACTTACATCCCTTTGCTTCTCACTGCCTCAAATGTAGATTGTATTTTTTGAGCAAGAAAGACTGATATTTTGTTTCCATCCTTGTGAAAAACATGATTTCCTGCTACAATTTTTGAAAATGTCTTTTATCTTTCCAAGAAAAGACCTTTTTGAAGACTTGTGAGTCCGATATGAAGGCCTTCTGCAGTGGCAGACAGATGAGGCATCACAGATGGAGATGTATGAAGATTTTTAATAAAAATTATTCGGGGGAAGGGGGGGGGGGCATAATTTGGTCTGATAATGTAATTACAATGCATAACGATATAGTGAAATGTAAAACAAGACTTGTATTTTTGCTCTTTTAGAAAACATGCATTGTAAAATGCCATTTTACTACTAAAATCACCAAAAACCTTTGTTCAACTTTGAGAAAAACTTATCTCAGAAAACTGTAAGTCATTTTCTTCCTCACATTTTCCTTCCAGGATACTGTTTTGCCTTTTGTAACATGTATTGGTTTCAATAATGTTACCAAAACAAAAACTGTTTCAATTAGTCATATGGTTCAATAGATAATTTTAACTCCTGCAAAACTTCAACTCATATTTCAGCTTTTTTTTTTTTTTTTTGAAATTTCCAATTCAAGTGTAACTTTCTTAACTTTTCCTTTTGCTTCTTACATAAGTTTTCTTTACAGGAAATAACAATAATTGGTGAGAAATTAAACATCAAGCCAGAAGTTATCCGTGGTGAAGATCTTGCAAAGAAAGGCTTTGGAGGTTAGATTTGACTGAAAAATTCTGGATGTGAAACGAGATATTTGTACACACCAGGTGTGGGTCCGAAGGGGGGCTGATGGGGCTCTGACACGTCCTTTAAGGAACCAAAGATACCCTAAACTTGCATTTTGGAGACTTATATTTTGAAAACTTTGTCGCAAGCCCCATATAGAGGCTCATGCCCCCTCCCCCCCCCCCCCGGAAATTACCCCCTCCAAAACCAGAAGTTGAATTCGCTCTTTCTTGGTACATGCATATATGATTAGAAAAACTTTGATTTTATCTTTTTATATGTTTATCATGTAAATTATTAACCAATATAAAAATGTGTTTATACATATTTAATAACAAGAAAAAGAGATTGATTGTAAAAGTTATTTAAATTAAAATATCTTATTTTAGTTGCTTTGCAAAAAAATTATTTAATTATAATTATTTAAGCATTTTTTTAAAACTAAAAGCAAGCGAATTTCTTGCTACCTTAAAATTTGTGCTGATAATTCACTTTTTTGCTTTATCTATGTTGTTTTTATCAATTTTACTTATAACGTAGTAAATGCGAAAAGAAATATTTTGTTACATAGTAGTGTTAAAATACATTACTGTAATATTGGTTAAATTAATATATATGCATCAGCCATTGAATAATAATTGAGTTTATTTATTCAGAAGGGAAAGTAAATAGCATCTAAAGCAGAGCTAGTCAATCTTTTTATACCCACTGCCCACTTTTGTATCTATGAATAGTAAAATTTTCTGATCACTCTCTGGTTCTACCAGTGATTTAAATATTAATGAAGTATTTTTACTTTGTAAAACTGTTAAAGTAAACTTGTAATAAGCTGATGCATGTAAGAAAAAAGGACCTAGTAAGTTTTGTCAGACACTTACTAGGTTTAGTAGAATACATTATTAAACACCCCAAGTGAACATGAAAGCATGTTGACTTAAGTGGGTGCCAACTTACTGTTGTTAAATCCAGTGGAACCTCAATAACTCGACACCCCAAGGGAACATGAAAACTTGTTGACTTAAGCGGGTGTCAATTAACTGAGGTTTCATTATTTTAATTCCTAAAGAGTTTTTGTATCGCCTACTTACTAATGTTAACCTTCACATTATGAAAATTCATTCCAGTATTTTTTTTTTTTTTTTTTAAGTGCATAGTAAAATCACTAATATTATTAGAGTACCTTGTGAGGATTTAATCTATAGTTTTTGAAACCAGGTGAAAAAGCTTCTTGTCAGTCAGGTCTGTTGAAGGTAAAAAGTCCTACTCAAACCATGTGAGCAGCATATGCAATGCCTGTCATGGTCTTTCTCTAGAGGACTTCCATAGGTACATTTATCCTATTCTACTCTTTTAGAATTGCACTAACGACTGACTTCCCTGGATAAAGGATGGAATTCTCGAAAAGAGCTTTCCAGAAAAGGATTGACTGACCAAGAAACCACAGCGTAAAATTCTGAGCAATTGGATGTTGAATTATTGGGTTTTCTGCAAATGTGTGTCAAGGTCGATAGGCTTTCATCCACTGAAATTAGCATTGGGGCAACCATAAGAAGAATAAAAGTCGAGTTATCCTCATGTTGAGTTACCGAAGTTTCACTGTTTATCTTTTTATCTTTGCTTTGCAGAAATAGAAGCATGAATTCTGTTGAAATTACATTAGTTATTAAACTATTAGTGATATAACCACTAAGGCTGGTATTGCAACTTTTTAAGCTGGCTTTGTTAAAAATAGAGTAACAGCATACACAAATAGTCAAGTGTAGGTTCAAATTTTAAATGCATCTTTGTTGTTTGAACTGCAAAAATGGCTATTAGGAATATTATTAACTCTTTCATCATCACTTGTTTAGGTCTTTATTCTGTGGGTAAAGCAGCTGAGCATCCTCCAGCTTTGGTTGTATTAAGTTATATTACATCTAATGCTGAAGAAAATATTGCCTGGGTTGGCAAAGGAATTGTGTATGATACTGGAGGTCTTTCCATTAAATCAAAGGTAAGCAAGTACTTTAAAAACAGCAAATGTTTATGAAAAATAATATTTCAGCAGGCATAGTATGTGTATAATAAATACAGGGAAGCCATAATTAAATAACTCTGCTTTAAATTTGTCTAGCAACACTACTATTGCTTGGAAATTAACCAAATTTTGTGTATAACATAATGAAGAGATGGGGATTTGTTTGAAGGTTTGCAGTCAGAGGGAATTTTTAATTAATTATACATTTAGAACAGTTTGAAAAATTTATGGGAACAAAACATGTTTTCACCGTGATGGGAATCATTTTCTGCTACCTTCTTGACATGTAAAAGATCCCTTGGGTATTCACTTAGCTTTGAATTCTCTCGGCAAAATTAAATCTCTAGTGCAGGTTTGAATCAAAGAGAGCCCAGGTGCCTCCATCTTGGTGGAAACTGGGTGTCAAAAATTAGTAAAGCCATTGACATCCGCCCCCTAATGGTGACACATGAAGGACTGGATACCGTATCAGGGGATCGCACTATGTCTGCTAAAAGCTAAATAGCCTAAAGCAGCCTTATTGAAAAGAAAAAGAAAAAAAAAGTTAAAGTTCTAGGGTTATCACAAGTTACGAGATGTTTCAAATGCCTTCAAAGCTAATTCACATGGATTGAGGTTTCTTGATTTGGTAGGTCAGCGATCATGAGAGTGGTGGGTAATGACACTTCTTTCTGTAAAGTGATTTTTGAGGATCATCCAACATGAAGGCTAATGTGTTGTGAGGAATGTGATGAAATAGATGGCGATATGTAAATAATGACAAGACTGCATATGAAATTTTTAATATTATTGCAAACTACTTTTTTTACTTTGTATCTTTTTTTCATTTCAAAGACAACCCGAGTAGCATCAACTTATCGGCCATTCATCGAAATCCGATCATACTTTGATCGGATTCCGATGAGTTTTCATCGGAATCCGATATAAATTGCTCCAATATGTCTCATCGGCAATAGTAGAATCCGATCATCGAAATCCGATGAATTTTGCTCCCTATACCGATGAGATTCGGAGCAATATACGAGCAGTGCTGTTCCGAGGCGATGAATTTAGGATGAAAATACGATGAGAAGTAGTAACAGCCGCAGGGCTGGATTTAGGGGAGGGCAGGCGGGGCTACTGCCCCGGGGCCTCCACAACAAAGGGGCCCTCACAATAAAATTTTTACAAAATATCCTAACTTTCACGAGTCGAAAGTATCGGATACATATATATATATATCAAAATATTTGGATATATATCAAAGTAGCGGACATTTTCAAAAATATGATGATCTTTTCGAACCCTGATTAGGGGCCTCCACTCCTTCGTTGCCCCGGGGCCTCCACACTTCCAAATCCGGCCCTGAACAGCCACAATATAGGGACAAGCAGGAGGAAAAAAATTTAACTGTGGGAAGGGAGTCCGCCATCTTGGATGATCACATGACCCTTCCGCCATCTTGAAAATTTTCAGGAGGGGTATTTTCGGATCACGTCTTTTGGGACAATTATTTAATATCCTTTAATTTTTTTTAATAACTTGTTTATTTAATTTCTAATTTCTTACTTTTGATGAATGTGATTCATGAGTTTAACCGAAGTTGCTTTGGCCGGGAATCAAACCCTAGGCCTCTGGAATACGACCTTCATATTCTAACCACTAAACAGGTAATGTTCTTTCCAAGGAGGAAAATAATGTGTTAAATGGAAAATCATTTGTGGCCCCATCTATCGGGAGCCAAGGCCATGACAGATAACTAAAGGGAAAGTGAGAATTTTAGTTAGTGAATATGCTTGTGGCGCAAGCTAATGAAGAATCGGAGTCGATCATTTTGCCCGCAAACCGAGTCGGAGTCGATAAATTTGGGAGTCAAATTGAACGGTGTGGAATTGTTTTGGAGATAGAGAGAAATCATTCAAAAGTAAGAGTCCCATTTTGTTCGCAATTCCAGTGAGGTAATCGGGGTTGGAATTGTGGAGTTGAAGTTGAATTGATTTTGCAGCAAGTTGGAGTAAACCCTTCCAAAATCCAGGAGTCGGATTCAGAGTCAAAGTCTCAGTCATTTTTCCTCTGATTCTCAACACTGAATGTTGATCCGTATAGCCTTACGTTTGATTAATAGTCAGGTATTCGAATAATAAAACTTATCCTATTTTAAAAGTTGGGAGATTTCCAAAAATTTTAGATTGGGAAAATTTTTATCAGAAAATTTAAACAACCTACTTTTTTCCGATAAAATGTAACTCGGCAAATTTTCGTCAGAAAATTTGATTGCTACGATCTCTTTTTCCGATGAAATGTAGCTCAGTAAATTTTCATCGGAAAATTTAATCGTTAAGATCTTTTTTTCCAATAAAATGTAGCTCAGCAAATTTTCATCGGAAAATTTGATCGTTATGATTTTGTTTTCCGATGAAATTTCGCTTGGAAAACTTGATAGTTGCAATCTCTTTTTCCTATGAAATTTTGACCTGCAAATTCTAATTGGAAAATTTGATTGTTATGATTTCGTTTTTCAATGAAAAACAGCTCATCAAAAACTGGTTCTCGGATTCTGATCGCAACGATATCAGCATGCGTTACGCGATGAGTTTAGGAGGAGTCGATAATCGACCGAGCGAAATCCCATGAGTTAATGCTACTTGGGAAGGTTGTAAAATTAGATAATATGAAGTTTTTATACTTATTCACAATTTTTACTGCACACAAAAAACTTTTATGACTGGCAGATTTCTAATATTAGAAGAGAACTACAATATACTAATGAGAGTTAGTTTTAATTTCTTTTTGATTAATATATTGTTTTTCTTTGTACCTAAAAAACAATTTTACTTTCATAATTACTCACATTTGTGGCTTAAAATTGAATGTAATTAAGTTTCAAAATGAGTGTAATTAAAAAAAGGGCTGCATGCACAAGATCCATATTGTTATTCCAATGAATGCAAATTTCCTCAGGTGTTGTGTCAATGATTCTGTTTTATTTCAATCAGGGGTTCTCAAACATTGGGCCGCGCACGACCCACTCGTCCCTGGGGGGGGGGGGGGATATGTCCAGGAAGGTCACGAGATGTGGAAGAAAAGTTTAAAGAAAATTAATTTAATGCTATTGTTTTTATTGAAAAAAAGAGCACACATAAAGCTTTTAATACACATACAAGTTTCATTTTTGAAGGCTTTATGCTTTCAGCTGGCAACAGTCCTCTACATATAACACATTAAGGTTTGCTTGCTATCTTAGTAAAACTGAATTGCGTGTATGACTGGTTATATTTACGGCACTATGTTTTCACATACTCACTAGCATCACTACTTGAAAAGCCTCTTTTTAAAAACTTATCCATCGTTATTTCGCTCTCAATACTACTCACATTTTATTTAATAATTATAATTTATTTCAGATTATAGAATCAGTAAGGTCTTCTGTTGTCTCTTATTTTAAAATAATTCAAGAGAAAAAAATTCATGTTTATTTTACTAGTTACATGTGTTTCTAAAGAGGTTTCTAAGGTAGTTTTTAGTTATTGTTTTAGTGTTTAGACATAATTAAAACTTTGGGAGGGTTGCCAAAATACTTAGCCTATAAGAGGGTCGCAATGTCTAAAACTTTGAGAACCCCTGATCTAGATTAATATGCAATATTTGGCCCAGCCATCCATGCAAAGAACTAGAAACTGTCACATGGTGATCTATACTTGCAGAATACACATTGTGAAATCCGACTTGTTCCTCAGTTCTCGTGATTTTCAAACCGGGTTTCATATCCGTAATGAGAGGGTATTGAAAATACGACTGTTTCTGTATTACGACTGTTTGCGTATTTTTCTTCCACTCCCTCCACCCATACCAAGAGGGTTTGAAAATATCATGATATTTTTGAAAATATCCGATAATTCAATATATATTGGATATTTTGATACATATCCGATATTTTCAATCAATGCAAATTTAAGTCATTAAATCGTAACTACTTCCTCAAATCACTGCTGTTTATTTTCTTATGTTATTATTATAATGCATCAATTTTAAAATTTTTGTTTCTTTTATTATTTACTTTCATAAATATACATTTTATGTAAAAATTTAAGTACTTTAAATGGTATTTAAATATAAATGATATTTATAATCATTTGTAAAATGTGATAATTTAATCTATTAATAAATAAAATGTAGCATAACTGATACATTTCTATTAATTTTAATTAAATTACTTAAGCAAGAGATGCTTTACTCATTTTTCTGTGGTTAACTACTTGTACGAATTTTTTGTGTTTCAGAAATAAAAAATGTGTGTTAGTCGGTACATATCCAATAAAAGATTTTATTTTCTGACCAATTAAAATAGCTACATTATTAAAAATTTTATGAATTGAAAATAAAGAAGGAATATAATATTATTTACATTACATTAATGACAGATTAATGTGTTACATGAATGAACTCTGTTACTTTTATTATTTTTGATGATAAAAGAATAATATTTAATATGATTAGTACATTTAATTTTTACATTGCAAATGTGGTACTTTGAAAAAAATATCGAAAATATCAAAATATTATGATATTTTCAAAATAAATATTGGATATATATCGTGATATATATCACAATATACATCGACCGATATATATCAGCAAACCCTGCATACCAAAGTCAAAAAAAAAACCCTCAAAAAGAGAGCAGTGTTTTTATGTGATTAAAACACTGTGTGTGTGTTTTCTTCCACAGTATGAAATCTGTTAACTATGATGTTTTATGTTGATGGCCTGCATCATCATCTTTGAGCAATGATCTATAATCTCTGCACTTGTTTGCAGGGGCATGCACAGAAATTTTAGGGCTTGTCACAAATCACTTTTACGCCCCCCCCCCCCCCCCTCCATGTCCCTATATGACGAATTTTTCAGGATACCAATTCCATTTTTTTTCTCCCATCAACTCTACATTAGAAGTCCTCTAAGAAAGACAGGTCATCACTCTGCTTGAAACAGCTTTTATCTCTTGTGAGAAATTTTACTTGCATTTTTCCTCTTTCACATTTATACATGTATTTAAAATTTTTAAACAAAGAGGTTGATATATTTTTTGCCTTTCATGCTTTAATTCAAATGACAGTTCTGTATACAAATATATCTCATTGTCTCAAAGTCGGGGAGCAAAACTATCTTCGAAAAAGAAGTACTTCTGGAAAACTATCTTTAGAAAAAGAAACGGGGGGGGGGGGGGGACATTCGTAATTTCCTTATGCTATAAAAAGTTAAAGATCCCCCCCCCCCCCAACATATGTCATTGATCCTGTCAAACTCTTATTTCTGTTATCATATCTGATGTGTCATATCTTTGATCCAATATTTTCTATCAAATGAAATGTTGCTTTTATGCTTGCATTGCTTGCTGTGTAGAAAGTAATGGATACTTTTCTGAAAATTTAAGAGCTCTATGCCGGGTATGAAACGAGATTGTGGAGGTGCAGCTGCTATTTTGGGTGCCTTTTACACTGCTGTAAAATTGGTAAGCTTATTTTTAAACATTTAAGCCATCCAATTGTTTTGGCTAGTATTAAGTGTGCAGTAAATTTTTATTATAGCAAATACCAATGCAACAAAATATCTGTTTCAATGAAATAAATGTGCAGGTCCCTTTTAATTGCCATTGCATTGTGTAAATTCCATTTCAACGAAATTCTCATTACTTCCAATAAAAATTGAGGTCCCTTGAAGTTTATTGTCACAAATTTTAACATGTCTTCATTTTTTTTCTTGATTAATTTTCTGGGCTTCAAGCAATAAAGTGGATTTCTTTTTCTACCTTTTAGTTATCTAGTTATTTATTTACCCAGTCATATTTTTATCTGAAAATTCAGTTTGTATTAATTTCAAGAATTAATCTTCAAATTAAGGAGTCTCTAAGGTTTATTTTGAAGCAGGCCCTGATTACAATTTTAAGGGACTCTAGGCCAAATGCTTTTTTGGGTCCCCTTAGTGGTCAAACTTCACAATTTTAGCCATTGGCTAAAACAGTTTTAGACATTTGGGGGCCTCTAAGAAGCAGGGGCTCTAGGTCATGGCCTATTCAGTAATCAGGCCCTGCTTTGAAGAGAAACAAAAATGACAACACTATGTTTTTTTACCTTTCAAAACATTTATTTCATGGTATTCATGTCTTAACTCAGTTACACTTTGTTAAAAACATTTATACTGTTCAACTTTTGCTCCAGATAATAGAGATAAAGGGAAAAAATTGTGGAGACATATTACATAAATTGTTGTGTCTGTTTATAGTAAATTATTTTAGTTCAAAGTTTAAAAAAGGTTTTTTCATTCAAAGTTTAATGGCATTTGTTTTTAGTAAATTTTGTTCAACTTCTGTAAATAAATTGTCTAACTTACCAACATTTAGAATTAGAATAAAAGTATATTTATTCGTTGATTTTCACTACTAAATATCTCTGTTAAATGAACTATAAATGTTCGAAAAATCTTCCTTATTGTTGGAACAAAAGTCATATATTTAGCAAAAAAAGAAAAATTTGCATACTGTGTATGTAACATTGCTTTTTATGCTAAGGGCAACCAGCTTGGACCATCACTCTATGTTATGTTAACTGACAAAAGTTTTTTTTAGCTTGCAAATATTAAGCTGTATTGACTTACTGTTTTGCACATCAGAAATACAAGTACAGCACAAACTGCAGAACTTTAAAAACGTATTTCACCACACCTTTCTATAGTCAACTATTTTGTCGCTCTATTTTTGGTTTCGTTCACTACAACTTTATTATTCATAACAGAGAAACTGTTCAAGTGAAACAAATTAACAGCTTTTTGAGCCCCTATTAGATAAGCAGCTTTTAGTTCTTGCTCGGTAAACTTAATTTTTATCAAGTAAGGACAGTATCACTTCGATTTAACGATACCTGATTTAATGATTTCCTCAAATTAATGATACATTTCATTGGTCCGGATTTAACTGAATTCAATGTTTATTCTTCTCTATTTAAAGATATCCTTGATTTAACGATGATTTTTTCAGTCCCTTGACAATCGTTCGATCGGGGTTATACTGTATTAAATGAATGAATTACCAACGTTTTAATGCACAAACATTGCAAATTACTGCGTAAATTTTGCATTAAAATGTTGGTAATTCATTCATTTAATTTTCAAGCACAAAAGTCTTCATTTGTTATTAGTAAGAAGTAACTCTTTTAGATAGAAACTGTTTATGTTATGAATAATAACATATCCTGATATAATTTATTTTTTGTATATGTGTTCCAGTAATTTTTTAAAATATATAGTGCTACTTTATATGAATTTAATTTTAATGCATATTTATAATCAAACCAAAATTTTATTTTAATTAGCATGATTTTAATTTACTTGGTATTTTTAGTTTGCTATACTTTTTTTTATCTGCTTTTCTAAAATAATTAAGTGTCTAAATAAAACTGATATCTTATGAAAATCAAAATCACCAAATAGTAGAAGGATTAATTTTCTTAGAGTATTTATACCCGATTTGCTCCTCTTTTTTTCTGCATCATATTCTCAACTACCTTTACAATCAGAATTGTTCAATTAAGGTATAAAAGCGTTAGTAATTTTTAATGCAAGAAATACTCTTTGAAACTTATTGATAAAAATTCTGATTTTTTCATCGTTTGATACATAGGAAATAGTACATTTTTAAAATAAGTGCAATCCGCACAAGCATTCATTTCACATTTTATAATCGACAAAAGCTATGTGTCGATTCACTTGCAAAGCAAAAGAAGAATGATGCTCATTGCATGAGTATTGTAAGAGCAGAAGATCATTGTCAGGTATTACGTAATCCAAACAAGTTGAAGCTATAAAAACTTTTCAATAGTATTTTTTTTTTTTAAATCTTTTACTGTCCAAAAAAAAAAAAAAAAAAAAAAAAAAAATGCAAAATAACGCCATTAGAAATATTTTTTTACACTATTCTTCAAACTATTATTCTTAATATTTAGTGCACTTTCAATTAAAAGTTTTTTTTTTTTTTTTTTTTCAAAAATCTGAAATGGAGATTTTTGCAGAATTATTTTCTAAAGTGAACATCGTTTTAGTGATGAACTATTGATACAAATTAATTTTTATCCTTTGACTTGATTGTCCAGTATTAATTGTTTTGAAAAGTTTTTGGCCTTTTTTAAGCTTAAAAGGGATTTAATGTTGTAGAAAACTTGTGTTTTCTGCAAAACAAACTTTATTATTTTATTTCAAAACAAAAAACACCCATCTACTTTTTTCTACACAGCAAAAGAATGATTTTAATTTGATACAAAAAAAAAAAAAAAAAATGATGCAGATCATAGTTGGTACTCTGGAGAAATGACTTATTGATTCTCCCAATTGAAAAAGCATAAAAACTGACTTTAGACAAAGAGCGGCAGCACCCAACTATTCACAGAATACTTTCTCTCATTCACACTGAAAGAGAAAAGTATTAGCTTGAAATTGATAACAAATTCAGCTTAATCGGTTGAAAAATAAAGAAATTGGAGAGATTTTCTGAATTCATCCCAAAACGGTGACTCTGAAAAATGATCAAAAATTCTCCAAAATGTAATTTTTATTCAAAAAATAAAAAAAAAAGGGCTTTTCTCATAGATATCTATTGGTAAAAAAATAATGGACAAAATCGGAGACATGACAGCACATAGCATTAGGCGATTTGACGTGAAATGACCCCTCTGCATCTTTGGTAGTTTGAGATATTTTGGAGGGTAAACATTACTGCTGGTTGCTTTTTTCTCTGTACCCTAACCCCCTTTTTGTGGTGTAATAAACTAAACTCTTTTTTCTTAATTTTTTTTAAATATAACTAATTACATGAAGAATGAACATTGTCATGTTTTCCTTTAAGGGTTTCAAAGAAAATCTTCATGCAGTTTTTTGCCTTGCAGAGAACTCAGTTGGTCCAAAGTCAACAAGACCAGATGATATAATTACTTTGTACTCTGGAAAGTGAGTATGATTCTTGTCAATTTTAAAGGCATTTTCAGTGCTCTGAAATTTATGTATTTCTTTATTAATGCTGTGCTTTTTTTCCCTCCTAGGACTGTAGAAGTAAATAATACAGATGCAGAAGGAAGGCTAGTCTTAGGGGATGGGGTAATTTGTGTCTTATGTTATTAATTACTTATGAATATATTGTAAGATTATACTCTGCAGGAGGATAATTTTATAAGAAAGCATTTCCATTATTGCCACTTTAAATCAACACAGCTGTTTCCCTCTCCATCTCTTAATTTTATGCAATAAGGAAGTTGCAACTTATTAAATGTTCATATTTTGGCTATTGGATATTGTTAATTGACCCTCAAAACTAAAAAATTCACCATCGCCGAATTTTAAAACACCGCGGTTGATTTTTAATGAATTTTTAAAAATCCACGCGCAAAAGTGCACTCTTCTGAAACGTCACGAGCCTACGTCACAGGGCGCGAATGGGCAGCCTTCCCCCGAAGATCCCTTGTTTTCGCTAGGGACATTTTGAGCGTGCTGATATTATATTTTTTAGAAATTCAATAATCCTTTTGAACACACTATGGGGACCGGATTCTTTAAAGCACAATCTAAATAATCTTCCTCATGTAACATCAATGATGATATTCGAATATTTCCGAGAGGATGAGAGGTTCAATGTTCCAGAAACGCGAGGAGATAAGCCTTTTACGTTTCGTCTTCAAAGTCGAATGCGTGACCTTCGGCTTCTCCCCTATCGGAAGAGCACATGACGTCACTTCCTATGCCATTTGACGTCACAAACGCTTGAACTTTAAAATTTAATTTAAAAAAAAATACTTATATCACAAAATTTTTTTCACCTATGATGTTCATACATGTTACTCTATCATATAAAAATAAAATTGAAAAATCGAAAACTTCCCTATTTGTGAGCTACGAATAAAGCCAATATGGGTGCACTCTTTAAAGAAGAAATTGCCGCCGCGGTGTTACTGCAAGCATTTTCGAGTGCCTGCAGTGGCACTGGCGACGTCACTTACCAGCTCCTTTGAAACACTGCAGTCACCCTCTGGCGATTGACCAGGTTGTAACCGTTCGCATTGCCATCATGGCGTGATTAACGAGATCACATAGTGTTTTTTGGCCAATCTGGTCATGTTTCAAGCTTTACATCCTGTTGACCTAACAAATTTTGTCTAACTCCCGCAAGGAAGGTAAACACCAAGTTTAGCAGATGCCTTCTGTTTCACATTTCTGTAGCTATCAAGTGAATGAAATGTCAGAATTCAAGTTGTATGGCTAAATCATTTTATTTATAATTATCCAATAATTAACAACTGTAAAACAAACTTTAACATGAGTAAAATGTATAAACAAGTATGAGGAATTTCAACACTCAAAAACATCCTTCATGTTCCAAAAGAACATCCTCCAAAAAAAACATTTGACACCCTAACTTGAATTATCCTAAAAATGTTTCAAAAATTTTAAGTCCCTAACTCTCATGGCGAAACTCTAAAAGCCATCCCCTAAGTGCAGGACGTCGCCACAACAGCGAACGATCCTCTCAAAAATACGACTATCGTCAGTCGAAAATGAGAAACGCGAGCAGAAGAAGTGATCTCCTTCTCATTTCCCCCTGCTTATATAATACAGCGCACTCGATGCACGTCACGCCGGATATGCCTACGTAAGAGCTCAGTCTGGATGCTTCCAGAACATTCGATTTGCTGCGGAGCTATCGGGAGATTACATCATCTCCGCTCGTGCTCTGACGTCACATCCTTCTTCCTGACGAAACACCTCGTTCGAAGTCGTTCTGATGTTTACAGGTTGATTCTCCCGTACGCGAATTGAAACAAGCGTCCTTTAAGGGACAAGATTAACTGCCTTTTCATTATTAAAGAAATACAAGTGAGTAAAAACATTTACACTTAGTTTTCACTTAGCTTTCAAAATGAATTGTTGAGAATATTTCTCAAATAGACATTTTTGGCTATCACATCCTCCTTGATTGTAACCCAGGTTTCTCTGATCATGAAGGTTACGCTATGATAGGAGCATTGTTTGCTGCTGAACTAGAAGAACTACTGTACTGTAATCACAAGTGTTTGGAAATACAGCTGTGCTGCTGGGTTCAACAGAAAAATGCCAATGACGTCAGAACTGCAAACTGTCTAACCACACTGGCTAACCGGTGGATTGTTTCTGAATGCCGCCTATGAATGAAACCCTAGTTGGTTGATGTCTCATGATTTAGTTGCTGTGGGTTGAGTATTTTTACACTGGTGAAAGGGCTAATGTTTATAGTGATATTTTGATTTCGGTTTATTTTTTATTGTGTTCTTATGTTAGTACAATTTTTTTTAAAATCATTTTCGATGTAATTTATGAACTACTTTGACTTAACCCCTTAACGATCCTATAAATTTTAAGAAAGTGGTCATAAAACTGTCTATTTTATTTTAATTAAGAAAATTACATAAAAATAAGTGTACAAAAAACATGTGTGTTCAATTTTTAATTTTTGACATTTTTTAGATTGAAATTTTAAATTTTTTTAAAATTTAATGTAAAGCCAACAAGCAAGCCCAAGCAAGCATGTCTTTTAAATACAGTGAAACCTCCGAATAGCGAACAGTCAAGGGACCAGAAGTTTTGTCTGCTATTAGGAGGAACTACTTAATTTACCTTTTTCAAAATGGGTTGTTGTTCCCTTTGTCGACACACACAATCGAAACAATTGCGAAAGGTTTACTACTTTTTACGTCAAGTGTAATTAATTTGTTTTTCGCCACAAATGGATTTAAAAGAAATGTTGTGCCGTGTTCGGAATTTTTCAAGCCATCCATTTGACGTCTTAAAATCCTCAAAGTTTTCCCCGACTTCTCTGGCTTTCTCTTGGAGTAATACCCGCTTATTGGGATGTTCTTTGCACGAGCAGCTCTGAATCATTTCATGACAACCTCGTCGATTTCACTGGTTTCTGCTTTGCGAAACTTTACATTTTTTAAATTTTCATTCGAACTTACAATCTACAATTTTCTAATTTCGTCTTTATCTTTTAAAATTTCGCTGATTTGAGTTTTCCCAACTTGAAAACGATCGGCAAGACAACACAAACTTATTTTTTCTTTTTCGGCAACATCCAAAACATTATTTTTTTTCTTTCCATGTCAGTATCTTTCTTTTAGTTGCATTTTAAAACTCAAATAATATTGTCACACAAAAAAAATCAACTAAATCAACATGCCTTTAGGAAAGTTTGCAACTGCAAAGCTACGATTGCTGCATGAAAAGCAGGTTCGCTTGCCTCTCAATTCATCTCATGCTATGAATATTCCATTACCAACGGCGGCGATTCGGCGCAGCAACCCCCCCCCCCACTTTTATGGTTAATTTATTTATTTTATCTCGAGTATCACTATTGCATGATTGACAGTTGGCAATATGACCTTGAATATGGGCAAATCTTTTTCATGTCTAAAAATTAAACAACCCAACGAAACCACGGCGCCAAAAAGCCGATTACTACCGGCGCCGGTCTGCTCAATTGCATCTCCCGAGAGCCTCAGTTAGAAAAAGCGCCCAGTTTCCTCTATTTTATCTTAACTTTTGAATAGTTATTGTGTACAAAATTCATTAAAATCTTAAGAAAAACGTACGTTAATTGTTAGACTGACATCAGTTTTCTCTTATCTGCTTCAATACTCTCAAAACTAGCCGTGACAAAATTATGACTTTTTTTTTCTTTTTTATTTTTTGCTGCCCCTAAAAAGTACTATGTTTTTTATTTGCTTTTTTTTTCTGCCTCCAACTTTTAAACCCCAATCACTGCCTCTGCCCATTACCACCCTTTTAATTCCAAGAAACAGTGATAAGGAAATGACGGGGGAGGGGGGATATCAGTTGTGGAGGATGAAAAGCTTTGTAAGGCAAGCAGTTACTAAGATATTCTGTGAAAAGAAAAAAAAACGGAAGTGCTACGATCGCAAGGGAAATTTTTTGTGAAATAACTGTCCGTTATTTGGAGTGTCCGTTATTCAGAGTGAATTACATGGAATGGCTTATATTGAGGGACTGGGACTTGCAAAAATGTCCGTTAATTAGAGGTGTCCGTTATTCGGGAATGTCCGTTAAGGGAGGTTTCACCGTATTAAAAAATGATTTTATTAACCTTTGTGTAAATAAATTTTGCTTGTGTGGTAAATTTCAGAGCATGAGATAAAGAGGCCAACGTCACAATCTGAGCAGAAAAACCGATTTCCTTCCTGCATCTCTGCAATTACATGTAAAAATGGGACTGGTGCTGCCATTTAGTGTGTAAAGAGAGAAATAAAATGTATTCCGGGCAAAATAAATGAGTTGGTTTTAATAGTTTCGTCTCGTTAATATTGCACACCCCAGCACGGCAATATCACGGGAGCGAGAAATAAAAGTCGAAACCCCAGCACTGCATTTTCACATGCGCGAGAGGGAAGGGGTTAAGGAGAAAATGAATCTTCTATTTCAGACTTCTGAGACTAAGATTTCAACAAGAATTTAAATATTTGTGACTAAAAACGTATGAACCTTGAACTATTAAACATCAACTTGCTTAATTTTCAATTATTTTGTCTGAATGCTTCAATGTTTTAACTAGATATGTATGTCAATAATAGTTGCCTAGATTTGCCATTTGTGACAGGTTGGTGTATACCACCATGCTACTCCAGGGGCTTCACAACTTTCTTGCTTTCATCAGTGGATCAAGTTAACTAAAGAATGTTAATTGTCATTTTAATAAGTATCTCTGCTAATTTAAGTTTGTGCCAAGTTGAGATTGGCTTTTCATGATCCTGGTTGGATTTTGAATTGGTTGATAACTGGTTAGACCTCAACTAACTGTGTTCAAATTTTAATATTTAGATTCCTTTTTTACGTGACGTTTTTCTTACCATAAATATACTTTTTTTCTATGTAAATTTTTACTTTTGATTGATTATGAACTTATACCAAAAAAAAGGAAAGAAAATCGTCATCTTTCCTACTGCATATCATTACGCAGAATTGCTTAACATGAAGTACTTGTTTTGTCCCTTGAGTTAGTGAATAATGTATCAATCGGTTAATAATTTATCCAGTAAGATGAAACATGCAATAATTTAAATTTCTTTTATTATTACGAGCTTAAAGTTATTTATGTTATGAAGAACTATGGAAAGAAACAACATAAAAGTGTACTTCTTCTAAGAGGCGAGATTGTGCATGTGTACACATTTTATTTGTAATTAATTGTAGGTTGCTTATGCAGAGAAGGATTTGAATGCCACCATTATCCTGGATATGGCTACTCTAACTGGAGCCCAAGGTGTTGCAACTGGTCGCTTCCATGCGGCTGTTCTGACCAACAGTGAAGGATGGGAGAAAGCAGCAGTTAAAGCTGGTCAGATTTCCGGAGATTTAGTTCATCCTCTGCCATATGCACCTGAAATCCATTTCAGTGAATTTGGAAGTTCTGTTGCTGATATGAAAAACTCTGTTGCTGTAAGTTTTTTTCTCATACTTGCAGGATGTTAGAATGTTTTCAAAAAAAAAATCTCTCTTTTTTATTGTAAGCTTATCTTTGTTGACTCATGTTTTTATATAAGTTGGAGATACAGCTATAGATGAATCCAGGATGGTGGTGCCCGGGACGAGTGTTTTCTGGCACCCCCTTCCTCTCTCCCATATACAGAAGGGAGGATGTATAATATAAAAGATCCCAACATTTTTATAATTGGGAATCTGAAATATTTCTGAATGTTGCTATTCTTGATAGAAATTAAATCTAATGTGTTAGCTTTTAAAAAATGTTTTTAAAAAAGAATGATACTTTTTAAAAAAATAATGCAGCAAAAGCTTAGTTTAGGGTGCCCTCTCACATATTGGCGCCCAGGGTGATTGCCCCCTCTGTCAACCGCCTTGTTTGAAACTAATTTAAAATTTACAAAGAGCGTTAAAAATTCAAACACTGGACAAAAATGTACTCTGCTATTGTTAGATTCAAGGGATAACTAAATTACATCATAAGTTAATTTTAAACAATATAAGGCCAGGGTTCGTATGCTTTGGGAAAACCTGGAATTGTCTGCGAAAATGATATGGTAAAAAATTTCAGAGAAAAGTCGATGAATTTTCCAATTTTGATCCAAAAATTTTTTTTCCTGGGAACTTAGTATTATGAGATCTAATCTTCGTTTTTGTAGATGTTTCCTGAAATTTTTTTATAATTTTTGAAGCAAAATGAGGTTAGCAATTAAAAGAGGCGACCCCACCCCCTCCCCTGTAAAAAAAAAAAAAAATTGCCGCAGTCGCCATTTTTGGTCCTCAATAGCTCCCAAGAAAAAAATTCCTCCTGTGAACAGGAATTATGCACAAACTCAACAGCGAAGAAAACAATTTACTGCTTCTGAAGCACGAGTCTGAGGATGAGAGGGTCGATCAGGGAAAACCATTTTTTTGATCGAAATGTCTTTTCAGCAACGTGTGAAACGTAGTCGCCATATTTGGTCATTCCCAAGATCGAAGTTTCCAAAAACAAAATAGAATTGGATGTTTTCTTGAACTCTAACTAATGAAAACACGCAAAATGTGCTTTAAATTGTTTTTAATTTATTTATTTATTTTTTTTAAATATGTAATTTTCTTGAGAAATGAAAAATTGTGTTCTTAAAACTTAATTTTATCCTCACTGCCTTGAACGCAAATGTGCTAAATAACTTTTCAATTGAATTGTAGTTTCATGAAGGTTTATCATTTTTAAATTGCTTTCATGCTACAAATTTAAAAAATTATTTCTTAATTTTTGGCATAGCCGCCATTTTTGGTCCTTCCTGACCAAATCTGGCGGCCGAAGGTTAGGTTTCCGAAAACATCATTGGATGGTTTTTGCAATGGAAACTATTGAAAACAACACAAAATGTGCCTTTTTTGGGGTGGATAATTCATAGTTATTTTCTGGAAAAATGCAAAATTTTCTTCGGAACATTTTTTAAATTCTAATTGATTTAGACTCTTATGTGCTACATACTACATACTATGCATTATGTGCAACTGACTGATTTGTCTTAGGATTATTAATTATTTATGACTACTTTTATGCTACAAATTCAAAAATCTACTTATTATCTTAAATTTTTCATTTAGTCGCCATATTTGGTCATTTGCAAGATGGAAGTAGATATAAATTTCCAAACACAGAATTGGGTGTTTATTTCAATGTAAATTATTGAAAGTAACATAAAGTGTGCAATAAATTATGAATTTTTAAAAAATATTTTCTAGAAGAGAAAAAAATTAATGTATAAGCATGCTTTAATATGCAAAAGAAAAAAAAAGATTATTGGCATTGGCCTACAATCGGCGGATGTTGATTTTTGTTATAATGCATTATATGGTATGCATTATATGCCGATCAATGCAACAAGTTAATCTGATACCAAAAAATAGCTTCGTATTTTGCTCAATATGCTTTGTGTTACATATGTACTAAAAAGAAAATAAAAAGAAGTATTATAAAGCAACGATTAGAACAAAACTCTAGTATTACAGATGACACATTGCATTTAAGAAACACTAAAATAAGTTGAATGTACTTTGTTTTCAACAAATAGTAAACGATTGAAAACAATTTTGAACAAACATTTAAAAAAAATAAATAAATAAATAAAAACTTACATACACAAAAATTCCAAGATTTTTTTTTTTTTTTTTTTTTTTCAAATCTAAGAGGCAAAGTTTCAGTTCTTACACATTGCTACTTTAAACAATTTTTAATTATTTTAAAAATACTGTTATTTAAACTTAATTTTGAATGAAGCAAGTAACCTGGAATTTTCTAAAAAACAACCTGGAAAAGTCAAGGATTTTTTTTTAGCCACAAGTGTATAAACCTTGTAAGGTTAAGTGCCTTAAAGCTGACAACCCTCCCCCCCCCCCAAAAAAAAAGGAAAAAAGAAACAGCTCCTAAAGTCAAGATCATTCAATAAGCAATCACTTACCTCCCATAAGCCAGGGATAAGGCAGATCATGCAATATACTGACAGCATAGATATGACATCCAGAGACGATAATTTGGTCCTTGCTATGGACTCATCATTCTGGAATTGTCAATAACCAGTCTTCGTAAATTGATGGCAAAGCTTAGGTAACTAGCAGTAAGTTACCACCAGACTATTCCAGACTGGTAGTCCATGCTCCATAACAAGAACAAAACTGCAGTCTCATAATGTCATAACCAGGCTGTAGGGAAATTGCATGTAATTTAGAATGAGGTTTTTCTTTCTTAAGAAGAAACTGATGGTACTTGTTGAGTTAAATACCAGTTTCTGTCCATTGTTGTGACTTCAAAACTCGGCACAAGCATTCTGTATGAAACAAAATCAATACATTTTTTAAAATAAAAGGAACTGCATCAATATTTTCAAAACATTCTCTCCTGTACTTCTGTAGTCTAAAATAATACAAATGTTATATCTGTACCTCAGAGCCCCAGACTAGCATAATTCCAAACAATGCGATTTTTTGTTGATAAGTGCATTGTATGTAGATGTACGTAATCCTCGGGGGGGGGGGGGAATCCTATGTAATAATTTATCAGTGCTAAAAGAGTGAAGTCCAATCCTTTGTATAGGCCAAGTGACCGTTTTTCCTCTCCTGTAAAGTAGCGATTATGTGACTTACGCTAGTTTGGATCTCAGGCTTGTGTAGTTCCGTATTTTGGGGTATTGTATATCACACTGCAAGGGCGCCATACGCAAAATTTTATGAGGGGGTGGGGGCTCAGATATTTTCTCTATAGTTGATCAGGATATTTCCCCATAGAAACCGATTTCAGTACAGATTAGAGTTATTAAAATGACTCTAATCAGGGCTGTTTGACACTTCTTATAACTTATTCATCAATGGCTGGAGAAAATTTGAATTTTTAATAATTTATTCATTAATTGCTGGAGAAGAAATGGTTTTATATTTTTACAAAGAAAAAATACTAAAAGCAAGGAAGTTCTAATTTTAATGCGGGGGGAGGGGGGCTTGAGCCCCCACTTGTCCCCTCCCCATATGGGCGCCCTTGCCATACTGTAAAAGATTTGTAAAATTTATGTATTGAAAATCATATTGTTGTGTTTATATATATATATATTCTACTCATATTTTATTTAGCTTAAAAATTTTGTTAATTTGCTCTATTTGAATAAGATGTGAGCACAATCTATTAATTTTTTTAGGTGTATGTCAAAATTGTAAATACAGTAAAACCCCTCCTAATGGACACCCCTGAAATGCGGACCTTTTAATTCCCCGATTCAAAGGCAAATAACGTTATTAAACCCCTGTCCTGCAGACACACCTCTATTGTGGACAAAAAAATTGTTCTGTTATTGTCTGCATTAGAGGGGTTTTACTGTATATTAGTTTTATCGCATTTAAAATTTATTTTTATAATAAAATCATTTTCTAACTAACAATGGTATAAAGAACAAAAATAAACAGTCCAGAATCCAGAGGACCCCATCTTTGGTCTGTTTTTCTGAAATATATGTCAAAGTTAAGGGGTTAAACTTTCTTAAATGCTTAATTAAGTCTTAAAATTATCATGGAAAAAATAATTTTTTATCTATTGAGCCAGTTTTATGCATTTTTAAAATAAAATAGTGACTTGCTTTTTTGTTTATATATATATATATTAGGGTGGTCCTTATTTATATGGGAAATTTTTTTTTTTCGGAATTCAACAAGTGACGCCCCCTAGTTTGTGACACTATAATAAAAAGTAACGTGTGCAAAATTTGAACTTGATCGATCAATAATAACACGTGCCCCTAGGCCGTTGAACTTTAACACTTTTGATAATTTTCCCACAAATCTTCGAGTTTTTACTTCACACCCAGTACATCGTTTCTCCTAGGTTTGCAAAATATTTTTAGTGAGGTAGCACTAAAATTAATCTTTTAAATTAATTTATATCATCTAAAGATTTTAGGTTGAATAAGAATGAAATAGTGCTTTAGAAACTTTCCTTAATCGTACGCTTTTCTCAATGTATCTCAATTGTGTGCATTTTTTTCCCGATAGTCTTTGACTGTCTGTAAAGTACTAAATTGCTTTTGTGACTCATATTTGGTAAATTGATTGGGAAATTCTTCGATCAGTTTTGCTCCTCTTTCAGTTGTATCATTCACAACTTTCTGCATTTTAACGATATCTCTTCCCTTTAAATAGGTAGCTTCCTTCATTTTGCCATGAATCAGGATCAAATAGGAAAACATCTTTTTGTATTTGTAACTTATCAAACAATTTTATTGACTCGTAATTGATTCTATAAAGAGGAAGATCTTTACTAAGAAAGTATTCCAATTCATCTACTGTTATCTGAAATTTTTTATACAGTCATCAGTCACGTCTTCCTTATCACAAGCATTTTTTAGACAAGTCTTTTCCTATCCTAAAAGTAAATTTCTTCATCCAATACGGACAAAGCTATTAGTTTATCCCTTAAATACCATAAGTGATTTATGAATTTTCCAATCACTGCTTCTGCTGCATTTTTGTCGTCATTCTGTACGCTGCTAGTTTTTCAGTTATACACACATATTATACACATATTATATTATTCAAAGGAGCCTCGATTGGATTTCTGCGAAAAACGACATCTTCATACAGCATTTAATTGTAAAACAGCTTTGTAAAACAGCATTGAAGGGCTTTCTTTTCATGTAAGGTCAATTTAAATTTTTTCCTAAATATAAAAATTTTCAAACAAAAATTCCTTTTTGCCACCCATGTGGCTCAGGGATAAGCTCTAGGTTGCTGAAAACATAAAAAATATCCCTGTAGGAGGAAATTCAATAGGAAATATTATTACAAGTTATGAGAATTCTCTGTAATTTTTCTCAATTCCGCTTTTTACGAAAAATAATATATCATCAACTTCGTCTTTTAGAATTTGAGTGGTATTGTACTTGATTGAAATTTTATAAATTCTGAATGATGGAGAAATTTTTCATAAAATTTTGATGCGCCTAAATAATTGAATATCTGATCTAGAACTAAGAAAGGCAAGAACTTCTTTAAGGACACACTCTGCAGTACGATTTCAAGTGCATGATGATGGCAATCCAAATGTAATATATCACCGCTCAGTTTTTGCTCTAAAAAATTGCATGCACAATTTATACGGTTGGTATTGCAAGTCGTTGTATCAAGTACCACAGCTAGAACAGTTAGCAATAAAGAGCTATCATCTAAGATATCATATACAACTGAAGAAGTATCTAAGGCATTCCGAGTAGCTGTTCAATATTAGGACCTGAAGCTATCACGGAAATCCTGTCGGCGTTCTTTTCCAGTTACATCTGGATGTAGCTTTGTATCCCAGTGAGTAACTACAAAATCTAAATTTAAATTCATGAAATTTAATTTTACCTCTCGAAGATTTTCTTTTGCTGTCTTAGGGAATGTGCGATTGATCACTAGGTCATTCGGATTTAAATTTACTGCATCTGCATAGGCTGTAAATAACTGAACAACATCTTTATCCCTAATATGGCATTTGTCTAACAGTGATGAAAGGCGAGCAGATATCAATAGTTGTCAAGCGTTTTTGCATTGTGGTAGATCCGCTGTAGAAAAAAAAACAAAACTTCAACAGGTTAGGATAAATACCCATTTCGGTTTCTAAATCTTGTGAATCGCAAGAATTTGATGATAATAAAGGACTGCGTATAGAAGAAAATTAATTTAAAGTTTAGATTTCTACGTTGTTCTGATCTGGATATATTTTTTATTTATATTTTAGCTATGGAAAATACAGTATATTTTTATGTTAGAAGTAATCGAGGATTTTTCGAAATTTATATTTAAAAAATAAAAAATTACATAAGCATTAAGGTATGTTTATAACTAAAGAACAGCGAATTAAAATATAATTGCAATTGATTTATAGCATTGAAACCTTGCGATTCTATTTGACACACCTATTACATACACAGGGAATTTTGTAAATCAACATCCCCAAAGCCTGGAGGAGGCAATTTGTTGTTGTCAAAGATCGTTCATCAATGGCCTAGGCCATTCATTAATGGCCTATAGAATCCCTTGTGTCCATCTTGATGGGAAGAAACGTTCCCCTGCCGCTTGGTTGGAACAAGCGCAGAAGAGCGATACGCTTGACACAAGGCCATTGGTGTACATTTTATTCTCTGTAACATGTTAAATTTTACAGAATGAAAGTGAGAGAATGGTCGGTCTGGAAGTAGCAGCACCTATTGAGGTTCAAAATTACTTTAAACATAAAACGTTAGAATATTTTTACATAAAAATGAGAAAATCCGCAATTTTTTCTTCGAAACTCAAAAAAGGGGGCCCTGGGGGCACGTGTTAATATTCATGGATTGACTTTAAATTTTGCAAGGATCATTTATTTGTACAATGGAACAAATTGAGGGGACGTCGCGTAAAATATCTGCAACTTCAAAAATAAGGACCACCCTAATATGTATATATATATATATGCTTTTGTATATTTGAAGAATAAAAATAGTCTTATTTTTGGATGAGTCCATCATAAATAATGACAGGCCGAGGAGTCAGTCACCTTTCTCACCTTTAGTCACCTTTTGAAAATTTGGTTACTTTTAGTCACCTTTTGCAACTTTTGTCACCTTTCTCACCTTTCTTGAAACGCGTCTTCGGATTTTTTTTTTTAAATAAATCTTTGAAAAGTATTTGAATGATAGCTTTAACAGTGAAATTAATTTAAAAAATAGCCTTAAATATGCCCCCCCCCCCCACCTTGTTGTTTAAGAAAAATAGCTATGCTACCGGGAAATCAGGGAATTTTTTTAATCGCTTGCAATAGCACCCTATAAGCAGAACCAGTCTTTCTATCCCTTCTACAGATGGACTTGCTCCTTATTTTCGGGAATGTATGTTAAAAGAAGCATGTTTATCCTATTATACTTTGAGCTTTGATGAAACTACCAATGTCAAAGACAAAAAAGAACTGCAACAAACAATAAAATATGGTAATAAATAAATACCTTTATGCTGAACAGTAAAGTAAGAAAAACTACGTTAAAAAAAAGAACGAAGTTGCCAATTACAGCAGACACGTGTTTCAGCATTACAGGGAACGCCTTTTTCAATGCAAAAGGTATTGAGCTTATGTATGAAAAGACATCCGACTTTTGTCGGATACCTTTTGCATTGAAAAAGGCGTTCCCTGTAATGCTGAAACACGTGTCTGCTGTAATTGGCAAATTTGTGCTTTTTTTAACGTTGTTTTTCTTACTTTAATAAAATACTGGTCTGAAAGCCAATGTTGCATCACAAGAAGGCATCTCAAAACTTTCTTCTTGGGCAAGGCAGTTGGTGAAATTTCAATTGAGAAGCTATGTGAAGCACTTACCGAGAGTAATTATCCATGAATAAATGTCTCATGCTTTCCTTTGGATGGTCCTTTTGTTAATAAAAAGGTTTTTAGGTTGTTTGACACTATTATCCTTGAGACACGAGAAAAAAGCCTAAGAAATATTGGTACTTGCAGTATTCATACAATTCATAATGCGTATGTCAAAGCATTGCAGTATTTAGGTGAAGAAGCATCTGAACTTCTTCTTAGTACTTATAGCTATTTTGATGGTTGGCCTTCCCGTTATGAGGACTTCGAAGAAGTGCAAGCTCAACTAAATACACCTCATCACAAATTCCTGAAACACACAACTACCCATTGGCTTACCCTTGGACCTGCAGCAAACAGACTACTGGAACAGTGGGATGCTCTTCAGTATTATTTTTTTAAACACGTGCCTTTAAAAAAGAATTCAGCTATGCAATGCAGGTCATATAAAGCTTTTGCAAATGTTTTAAAAAGATCTTCTATAAAAGCTGAGCTGCATTTTATCTTTTCATCTGCTGATTTGTTTATGCAGTTCACGAAACGCTTTCAATGCCAAGTGCCTATGATACATAAATTGTACCAAGAAATAGAGACCATTGTTCAGACTTTTATGGCTCGGGTTATAAAAGCCTCTGTCATAAAGAAAGTTGATTTTTCAAACGTAGACACAAATGAACTGTTTGCAGTTGGTAATAGACTACCTCTTGAAGATCTCGTTAGTGGAGAGGTGACAGATGAACTGTCAAAACTGAAAGAAAATGAAAAGGTTACGTTTTTAAGAGCTGTTAAAAAGCATTGTGTGACTGCATGCAAGTATGTAATGGAAACAAAGTTGTATATCAAATGGGTTACTGAAAAGTTTTAAATGTTTGAATTCAAAAGAGAGAAGTAAATCTAGAAGCTGTAAGGATTTGATAAAGGTTGCCAAAATCATGCCTTTTAATGTTCCACTCGATAGATTGCAAGATGAATGGAAACTTTTGTAGTTGGGAAAAGATGATGAAGCATCCGAAAACAAAACCATTGATATCTACTGGCAGCAGCACATTTCAAAAAAGGACTCAACTTACAATGATCTAAAGTTTCCTAATGTTTCTAAGGTGAAAAAAGCTTCACTTGCATTATCACATGGTAATGCTGACATTAAAAGACTATTTTCCGTTTACAAGCACCTTTTTGGTGAAAATAAGACAGCAAGGACTGAAAGATTTTTAAACAGCATACTCATAGTTAAAGACGCTGTAAAAAGAATATCCTCATTTGCTTTCTTTATCAATTGGTCCAGAAATGATTAAATGTGCACAACAAGCACACGCAAAAAACACAACATACATAGAGGAATGTAAAAGGAAAAAGGATTTGGAATTGAAACAGAAGCAAAAAGAACAAAAAAGAAAGGATTGTGAAGAAGAAACTAAGAAAATGGAAAAAATTAAAACATCTATTGAAAGTGAAACTGTAGAAATCTTTACAAAAAGCATATAGGCTATTTTGGTAAAAGTCAGTAAAAAGGACTGACTGTTCTTTTTACAGTCTAAAACTGTTAGTAGGAAAAGCAAATGTTTGACCTGTGTATGTAATGTATGATGTAAATGTATGACCTGTATTACCTGTTTAGACTGTCTAAAAGGTGACCAAAAGCAATTTGTTAAGAACTCAAAAGGTTTTCTGTTTTTTGAGTTCTTAACAAATTGCTTTTGGTCACCTTTTAGTTACTTTTTTATCACCTTTTAGGCACCTTTGTTTTCAAATTTGTCACCTTTCTCACTTTTTTCAAAGGCCATCAGCAGTCCTCGGCCTGTTAATAATGATTCTAAAACTTTTACTACTTTTGTTAAAATATTTGCATTTTTATTGCAATAATAGTTATAAAATTGTAAGAAACATTGAAATGTGCATATGAATTCAGTTTTCTTTTTTCTACTTTTTTTGTATTTCAGGATCGTGGTAATGCTACTTGCTCTTGTGCGGGTTTGTTTATTGGAGCTCATATAGGATTTGATTATGAAGGCTACTGGATTCACATAGATATGGCCGCTCCAGTTCATTGTGTAAGGTTTTTACTTTAATTTCTTTATAAACTTCTGTTGCATCACTGAGATCAAAATGAGTTCTTTATAAAACTTAAATTCCTTTCTTTGATCAATTTCTAATTTATTATGATATTTTAATTTCACCTACTTATTTGAAAGGCCAAACAGAAAATGTGGGCTCTGGTGAGATAAAATGGGTACTTTTTTAGAAATGTTTCGGTCCTCACAAATTTTGCTTTCCAAACCTCTTTTAGCTTAAAACCTGTGCATGTCTGTCTTAGCTCAGTATTATCCAGGGGTCGAAGTGGTCCTATATATCCTATATTTCCTACATTTTCAAAAAAAGTATGAAAATCGTCCTATATTTTTGGAAAATGTCCTATATTTCCTAAATTCCTGTTTTTATCCAATTTATTTCTTTAAAACAACAGTGAATAAACTATCTGACTTCGGATTTTTCGTCGAAAGTACGCGTGCAAACGAATTTCAAATTAAAAAATGCAACTCACTAAATCCTGCAACAGGCATCTTCTCTCATTGGCTACAGCGATATGACGTCACTAGTGGGTGGAGTTTCAAGAACGAATTCTGAAGTGGTTTTAGAATTTTGCGTTTGGCAACAGCAGTTTGTTTTGTTTTCCAGCGTGGTTTTTTTTTTCGGTTTTTGTTTTCGCGGGTATATTTTTGTGTCTGTGCATTTTCTGATCGGAATGTTCTCATAGTCTTTTTGCATTTTTTTTTTTTTTTTTTTGTGGAATTTTATAGAACAAAATATGTGTATTTCTGCTACAAAGCATTGGTTATTCAATGTTAGTTATCAACACAAAGATGGTTTTTATTGAGCAATCACGATTGTTTGTTGCTTTCATTTGACTGTCCTTGGCGTCTGGTTCCTTTTTCAGCTTGGACCAGGGACACCAGCACCGCTGCCCACCGGCCTCTGCAGGCGGCGCGGCACGGCTGCTCCAGAGCTATCCGCTTCTCCTGGTCGGAGGCATGCATACAGGGGCGGATCTAGAGGGGGGCCAAGGGGGCCATGGCCCCTCCCAAAGCCTTGTGATTGTAGGAATTTTTTTAAGAAAAAAAATATTATGAAAAGATAACAAAATTTAACACATGTATTTTACTGAAAAGGAAGTATAGGCCTTAATTGGGAGATGAATTATATTCCTATCCTCAAAACAAAACTTTTATTTCCAAAATTTTTCTCCATCTTTCACATCATTTCTTGATTCCAACTACAGACACTTGGGCAATCTCTAAATGCTGCTGTTCTCAGAGTATACCTATTGTTCACGAGACAAAAGAGATCCAAAATTTTTGGTTTTATTGCTTTAATTTCGAAACTAGGGAGAGAACCCCCTTTTCCCATGCCCTTTCACAAATGCCTTGATATGTAGCAAAAAATTGCATTTTAAGTCTTTTATTTGGAAAAAATGTCAACGGAAACCAGCTTATCTACACTTACTTGCTTATCTAGCTATATCTACACTTAACTTGCTTAAAAGCAACTTAAATGAAATTTTTTGGGACTTCAATTACAAACAGGCTTTGATATGACCCCCTAGTTTATATCGTGATGATAGCTTTAAAAGGAGGTTTTTGGAGGAGCTCACGAATCTTCCCTCCATTTCTAAAATATGCATAAGTGTAGTTGAAAATCGAATTTTTCGAGCCTTAAAGACAAAATATTTCTAGGAAGGAAGGAAGGATTCTAAGCGTCTTCACACTTTCTTTAATGTAAGCAAACATTACTTAAAGATGCATTTTTAGGCTGAACAGCTGAAGAGCTAGAGAGGAGCACTCCTCCTGTTCTAACTTCTCAATGTATAATGACAGAATATTTTGGTTTCTAAGCTTTATTTTCAAAAAATATTTTGGGGCCAACGCCCAAAACCTGACCTTTCTCCGTACATCATCAAAAATAGACAAAATGTGTTTTTAGTTTCCTAATTTTTAAAAATTACTTGGAAATTTAAATCTTTAAACGTTTTTGAGGGAGATTCCTAAATCCACCCAAATTGAGTTTTCAAAACTTCATTTTAATTAAATTTCTGGGGAGTTCAGAGATTGTTCAAAAATTTCGGATGGCCCCTCCCAAAACAATCGGCTGGATCCTACACACATATGCGCTCATACACACACAAACCTTTACACACATACACACACGCCTACGTGCATACACACAGGTCTACGCACACACACAAGCCTACACATGCATGCATGCGTGCCTACATATACACACGCCTGCACGCACACACACAACTACACACATGTAACCGCCTAGGAGGAGGGGTAGGCTTGGGGGGACAGGAGCTGTTTCTATAAACTATAGCCCCCCATGAGTAGGGCACTGTCGCAACTCGTGATTGCAAAAAACATAATTTTGATTCAAAGTTTCAGAATTCAAATTAATTTTGAAAATTTTTATTTATATAAGCTATTTTTGTGACACTTCTATTCCTCACCATTGATAATTAACACAGCAACTCACAAAAATTGTGAGTTGCTGTGTTAATTATCAATAAATTTCACTTTGTTCTTTTTTTTTTATCTGCAAATTACAGTTTTTTCAAAAATTATTCTTTCAACTACAGGAAAGTCATTTCAGGTGTAAGTTATAATTTTGTTTGAGGGTTTTTTTTAAAACAAAATCATTGATAAGAATAAATAATATGTATGTATTATTTCTTTATTCATTGCAAAACTATTCATATAATGTGTCCCATATTTGCCCTATATTTTTTGTGGAAAATGTCCTATCCCCTCCCGACTGTATCTCTACCAGGTCAAAACTGGTATCATTGGATACAGGATATACAAGGAAAGTCATTTTGCCCTGTCTATGAATTGGTAAAAACAAATTACTTGACATCAAGGGGAAAAGAATTAAAATCATCACTCACTGCAGGTGGCGATCAAGGGGTGGAGCCACCTAGTTTTTTTAGATATTTGTTGAAAATATTTGTTCTATATAATCAAGTTTTTAACTTTAATCTGGGAACATTCATAAATACAGTGGACTTGCTCTATTCTGAACACTCATGAGACCGAACAAAAGTGTTGAGATTTAAGGGGTGTTCATTAAGAGGGAGACTGAATAATGTGTGTTATGTATTTCATTGCGTTATTAGACTATCTTCAGTACTTTGCCTTGTGAGCTATATCAGTTACTGATATAGAGGTGATCAATTTTGAATTGGTGGCTAGTGCAATGTCTAATTCAACTCAGTAGGTCCTAAACTCTTGTTTTAATTTACTAGCAAAAATACCCGGCGTTGCCTGGGTCAGTAATAATTATTAGAAAAAATTGTTACTTGCTTTTGTTTTCTGTTTTAAGTGAAAGAATTTAAAACACATCTTTTTGACGTGATTAAAAATCGAGTTTCTTCCTTACCCATAAAACTAAAATAGCAATAAGTATAAAGAACAAAATAGTATTGATTTAGAAACGAAAGCACTATATTTAAGCATATACAAATTTAAAAAACATGAAATTAATCTTCTCATATTTAAAAAGATTAATCTCTTGATACTTTTTTTTTTAACATGGAGTCTAAAACCTTCTCTGTATGGCTAATGAAGTACGAAGTGATTAAAAAAAGTAGCTGCGCTCGTAATCCCCTTATACTTGCTTTAGTTATTTCGGGAAATTTCAATCATTGTGGGCTCTTGGTGCGATTTTACCGAATTTGCGAAAGTCGTTTCGGGGTACCTTCGATGATGCTCCCCCATTCTTTCCTTACTTTGTAAAACGATATGATATTAATTTTCGTTACAGAGATGTCGCCAGATGCTGAGATATTTTTGGTCACCATAAAATGGCGCTAAACAGTTTCATCCGAAATGTTACCAAAATAAGTAATAAAATTTGGTGATTGTTTGAAATTGTGCAAAAAGGAAAATTAATGGAAGTTTTTGTGCTGTTTATGGATTTGCCTAATTTAGTTGCTGGATTATTTAACACAGTAAAAAAAGTCTTTTGAAAATTCTTTGATTGGTGATATTTTGTTTACATGGTGAAAGCTGAGAAACATTATGACGTAGTCTTCGGCTTCAAAAACAGCAACGTTGAAAAAACTGCCAAATGCATCAGCTACGAAAATCTTTCTGCAAAAATTTTGGCGATGTGCTGGTTGTTTGGATAATGAGTAAGTGTTCAATCAGCATAAATAATAATAAAAACCATTAATTACATTAAAGTTCCGTTTAAATGGAAATTCATCAGCCAAATCATGTATTATTTGCCAATCTTGTGCAAAAATCTTATTTCAAGATTTGACTTGAGAAAAGCCTTGAACAATCACGAAAAGCAAAGAAAGTCAACAATACAACAATTGTCGCTATCGACAGGGAGTTGAGATGATACACTAAATACTGTATTGAGTTGAGGAAAGCCTTCGAACATGAATCTAAAAAGCTCATAACTCGTTTTTTATTCTACTTAGAAATTTCGAACAGGTGCCATCTTCAGCAGAAAAATCGGAGCTTTCGATGGACATATAATGTAAATATGTGCAAGTATTTTTTCATCCCAATATTAGAGAATTTATACAAAAATTGTGTTTTATTGCCCCCCCTAAGGGGGTTTTGCCCCCCATAACGGGACGAAAACTACCCTATGTGTTATTCTGATGCATAAGCTATATTATTGTAAAGTTTCATCAAAATCTGTTCAGTAGTTTTTGTGTGAAAGAGTAACAAACATCCATACATCCATACAGACAAACTTTCGCATATATAATATTAGTAAGATTTCTTTTTTAATTTAAAAAGTTTAATGTAACAATAAAATATTACACTGCAGCTACTGGTACAGTACCTGAAATGAAAAAAAAAAGTTTTTAAATCTGTTTTTGCATTGTGTATTCTCATGCAAGGTATGTGTTATCATCCAAATGAAAATGTTTCTTGGTGATTCTCAGCCGCATTTTGCTTTAAAGTAATCATACTTCAAATGTCTTGAATACAACTTGATACAATGATTAGATTCTTGAAATATAGTTCAGTGGCTGAAATTTCAGGCTTATATCGCTCTGCTGAATAATATCATGTGATGCAATAATATCCAGAAAAATAATTTTTCTTTTTCCTCTCTCCATTTTCTCTTTAATGCCATTAAATCATTGTGATAAAATCAGGACTGGATCTCAGGCTTTCCAATTTGATTCATAGGAATTCTAGAGTACTGATTGTGAGCATGTTCAGTATTTGGAGAAGTAATAATTGAAGGGGGTTAAAAATAGCGTTCACAATACTGGGGTGTTTATATTATAGGGTGTTCAGAGTACAGAGAGGTCAGCCTATGTTAAGTCTATGGAGTTTCGCACGGACCATCAAAATATGTTCATAATATCGGGGTGTTCACATTCGAGAGTGTTCAGATAGAGGGAGTCCACTGTATATTTTTTAATGGGGATTGCTTGCTAACTGTAGGCTTAAAAAACATACAAAAAGCAAATATTTTCTTATCACTATTTTTGTGCTGTCCATTTAGAAAGTATTCTTTCTGATTTACATTTTCTTTTGATTAGACTAAAAATTTTAAGAAAAGCCTTCATTTGAGCAATATTTTTGACCGAGGGGGTGGGGAGGAATGGATATAGTTACGCTTTAGCAAATAACTATAAATTTTCTCATAATGAAAGATAAAAATAATATTAAATAGAATAGTATTATAAATATCAATTATTTGTTAAATTTTTATAATTATTCAACCATTAGTAGGGTAGTAAGTTTGTCGCCAAGAGACCAAAATTCTTGGATATTTCACGATATTTTGAGGGAGTATACAGTAAAACCTGTAAAGTTGACCACCTGTCTAAGTTGACCGCTATTTTCAGGCACAGAATCAGATCTCATCATATAATTCAACCTCTATAAGTTGACCACTAAAGTACTGCACCTCAAGTGGTCAATTTACACAAGTTTCACTGTATATGCAATAAAATTTACAATACCTACAATGAAAGTCTTAATATAAATAACAAATCTTATAATGGAATTGGGAAATTTTCTTGTCCTCTATTTTATGCCATATTTAAAGTTTTTGCAGGAAAATGTTTTGAGCTTTTGACAACAAATCGCGATTGGGGATGGAATTTCAAACCTTTTTCTGCTATGAAGGAAAGATTTTCATTAACCCCAAATCATATAAATGCAATTATTTTGGCCTTTTCTGTACTTAGTAATGTTAATTTATATAATTTTGATTTATCTCCGTGTCAAAGAAATTGTGAAAGTATGTTTGTGGCGGGCCTGCATCCAGAAGACCCCACATCACCTATATTTTTGAAATTTTGTACAAAACTAGGGGGCTCCACCCCTGCTCGCTGATGCTCATCAACCCCCTAAGATTGAGAAGCCAAGATTTAAATCGTCAAAAAGAAGCAGATTAAAAATGCATTATGAGTTCCCTTCGGAACAAAAAGCACCCTTTCCCGGGTTTTAAAATAACTTCTACCAACTTGCAGATCCATAAGGGCTAAGGGGCTTCTGAGCATTGCAAAACTGTAGTTTTGTACATTTAAAAAACCGCTTTCATATTCGTGGTCTCTAGTAATATGTTTTGCTTTTTAGCTCGGGGCTTCAATTGAGTTAAGCCTAAGATTTTCCATTAAAATCGAAACCCTTAAAATTAGTGAATAAGAAAGAGACAAACAAATCTAAAAGATGTAACTATGGCAACGCCAAATAAAACATCAATAATTTGAATGGAGATGAGATTTTTCAAACTTGATTAAAATGGCTTGTAACTTTTTTTCCTTTGAAGATAGAAGCTTAGTTTTTGAATATAGGTCAAGTTAGATCTGGAGCAAAAAAAGCCGCTCTTTCCAGTGGTGTCAAAAAGAAAACTGTGGGACAATTTCTTCACTTTTTAGTGTTGGATTTCATGAAGAAAGCAGTGCCTAAATTTCAGCTAAGCCTGAAAAAATTAGAGCTAAAAACGCAAATAACTCCTGCCGTGATTAAGCTAGAGCATCGAAACAAATTGCGTTGAATGTGGAAAATTCCCCCCTTTCCAACGATATAGAATATTAATATATGCAAGTAATTTTCACTCCTTCAGTCGGCAAATTACGCAAAATTTGAGCTTAAAAATTGAATTACAAAAAAACTGATTCGAAATTTAAAAAACAAAACCCCTAGTGCAAACCACCGGGGCTCAAAGTAATTTTGTAAACTTTCTCAAGGCTGTAGGTGTTATGGAGTCTCCTGGATGCAGGCCCGCCACAGACTTCCTTTCAGAATTTCTTTGACCTTATTTTTTTAATATAAAGAGATTACTTTGAGCCCTGAGGAGTTTGCACCTGGGAGTTGTTTTTATTTGTTTTATTTTATTTTATTTTTTTTTTTTGTAAATCTTTTAGCTAAAATGTCACATTAAAGTGAAGCCTACTAAAGGGATGAAAGATTTCCCTCACCCCTTTTAACATTCTGTCTTTCAAAAGAGATTTTTTTTTTCTGCATCAGATAAAGAGGGCTCTAATTTCCTTATTTAATTAGAACAACACATATATAAGGGTTTCTATTTTAGAGAAAAATCCCAAACTAAACTCAATATATAAGCCCGGAGCTAAAGAGCAAAATGCTGCAAGAGGCCACAAATATGTAAGCAACTTTTCAAAAAGTGGCCACTTTGTTATGCTCAGAAATCCCTTGCTCCTATAGCTGCAAAATTTTGTCTAAGTTAGTTCGTCTCCCGTGGAGAGATGCTCTTCAATTCCCCACCACCCCTCCTCGACCAATTCTTTGGCAGCTGTTCTCATATGGATCAGGGCTAAAACAAATACCACACTTATATAGCCCTTCTGATACATTCAAATGATATTTAATCGTTTAGTTTATTTGGCATAATATTTTTAATTTAACTTTTAGTCTTACTTAATAGTTTGCTTTGTTTAAAAATTAGAAATCCATTTGTTTAAAAAGCTATTTTTCCAATAGTTCAGATAAATTTTGAAACTTCCATTAGAAATCTTAACAATATGCTTCAAACATGCTTGGAAATCCAGGGAAAGCTTAAATTGTAAGCAGAACTTCAAAAGGAAGGTTATCTTAATTGTACACATAAAAAATATTGTTAGTCTAAAAAAATATGCTTCTTTTCAGGGTGACAGGGCTACCGGCTATGGTGTGGCTCTACTATCTACTTTATTTGGTCATGCATCAGAAAATTCATTGCTACAAATGCTATCTCCACTAATGGAAATGGATGGCAGTGAAATGGAAAGTGCCAGCAAGAAACTTAGATTGGAATAGTCAAAACGGTTTTTGTTATTAATTACATTGGCAATGAAACAGTCAGATTTGAGAAAATCATTTGACGCTAATATTTATTACAGATGAAAAGGAAGGTCCTTTACTTATGATGCAATCAACTAAAAAATTGTTCTAAAAATTCCAGTTGCTGCATTAGGACAATGTGTTGAAATATTTCATGGTGGGAAATAATTCTCAAATGTTGAGTCATATTGTGGATGCACACGATTTTTATACATTCATGTGTATGGATTTTTTTTTTATTAATTTAAGCTCTGTATTTTAACCTTTGTTCTTTGAAAATTAAAAAATATTTTTGCAAAAGGCATTTCCCGCTGTTTTGACTTGCTGCAAAAAAACAGTACAAAACACTCACCCTTTTTAGTTCAATCTAGTTTTATCTAAATTCAATTATAGAAATAGCCTTGATTACATTACATATTTAAAAGATATTTCCTCAAATCTCAGCAAAAGATATCTTCATAATTTTACACTCTTTCGTGATAAGCCCTCATATTGGTTTCAGTTTAGGCATTGCTGCCTAACCCAATGCCTGTACAGGGTGTTCTGTTTTAACCTGCAAGACCGCAACCGTTAGTCTTAGATGCATACTTCCAATTGCAAAAATGTTCAAAATCAGATGCAGGGTTAAGATATTGAAAGTTTAAACCAAGAATAAAAATAAGTCAAAAAATACAAAATTCAACTTTTTATGCAGACCCTAGGTTTCCTTACTTATATTCAGGGAAATAATCTCCATCGAAAAATTATTCCAACACAAAAAGTTTGACATTAGTATGACCAATATTCCCTGAGTTATGAAATGCAGCGTATTGTGACTTACATTGCTTTACAATCGCCGTCAATAACACCTTTTGGGGGGAACTATAGGAGTTTCAAGGGTTTAAAATTATATCTGTGCCTTGAATGTGGTTTTTCAAATTAATTGACGTTTTGTCGTATGTTTTTTTATATCATGGCATAACATTTGCATTTATTTTTGAATAGCAATGAAAAATAAAAATACTTTTTCTTACTTTCACGAACTATTATTCTTCTGAAAGGGCCATAAGTTCCAATTTCATCTGTATGGTCCCTTAAAACTTTAGACTGGAATATCTCCCTGAGTTTTGGTCGCACAAATGTAAAATTTTTTGTGTTAGTAATGTCTTTCAATGGAGATTATTTCCCTAAATATAAGTTAGGGGACCTAAGTCCCCGATCAAATGTTAAATTTTGTATTTTTGACTATTTTTATTTTTACTTCAACCTTTGAATATCTTACCTCTGCATCTGATTTTGACCATGCAATTGGATGCATGCATCTAGGACTCCCGGTTGCAAAAATAGGTCTTGCAGGTTAAAACAGAGCACCCTGTATAAAGTCTAGCTGTCAAGAGATGGCTCTTGACCATGCCTTATTTCTGAATGTGTACATATTTATTCATGAAAGTGGGACATGCAGAGGAAAATTGAAAAATGGAACTAGAAAGTGTGGTATTAGTTCTAGCTAGGACTCGACCGATGCATCGGCGCCGATGGTTCAACAATTTAGCCATCGGCATCAGCATCCGATGCTAACTTGCAGGAAACATCGGCCCATCGGCTTTAAAAACATCGAAAAGCCGATGGAATTGGCCGATGTTTTTGAAAAAAAGACCTTTGTTTTACTTTTTAATACAAAGTAAAGGGAGTTGTTGTTTTCAAACAAAATTGTTTACTTAAATTTCAGTATGAATTTATATTTTAGTCACGCCTCAAGGATTTTTAATACTGCATTCAGGTACCAAACACGTTAATTATTGCATTGTTTCTTGCGGCTGGATGCACGTATGTATCTCTCATAAGTCATAACTAAAAATGGTAAGCTGTAGAAGGCTAAATTTTCGCCTGTGGGAAGTGCGCATGTTCCAGTTGTGACCTTCCCTTTTTGTTTTCGATGGGATGTTCTAAAGAGCCTATTAACTGATTTTTTGTGGCTATTAATTACTTATTTCAATGCAAAACTAATATAGCGTCTCAGACTGACGATCATTTGGTGAAATATTAGTGAATTGGAGACCGTGGAAACAAATATGAGATGGCGAAACCGGTTTTGTTTCATTTTGTTCGATTCCCGTTGAACCGACGGTAATTTTTAATTTTTCGATATTTGTAATATGAATCACAGTAATGCAGTCTTTTCTGTATCGCTTCGGCGGAGCTACAAGATTGGGGCCCCGTCGAAATACATTTTGGGGCCGTATTTCTCTATCACAGAAGTTGTAAAACATTTATCAAAAGCATTGTTGTAACTCCTACGGTGCCCCTATGGTTATGGGGACTTCGCGCAATTGCAACATTTTAAATCCGCCACTGCACGTCAAAACAAACTCGGGTGCAAATTTTAAAAGGGTTTTTCTGCTCAATGTTTATTATTATTTTGAACTCTATTTTTTGTATTTCCAAGAACGCTTGCGTGCTCCTCCTCCCACTCCCTCAATTTCTGAAATTAAACTAAAGTTGTACTTCTGAGTTGTTTAAAACTATCACCATTCATAAAATTAGAGATTTTTTTTTCAAGTTTTATCTATTGTTTAGGAAGAGTTTAGAGCATTAATTAGAAATTGATTAAAGACGTTTTGAATTGTGACATAATTCGAAAAACAAAGAGATTTTGAATTTTTCTTCGGAAGTGCAGAAGTAGATTCAGAAACTCTTCTGAGGCGTTTGTGGTAGCGCTTCTGTATTAAAAAAATTAAGCCGAAGTTGGGGCCGAAGTTTAACATTGTGAGTTACTCCAAAATTAGAGGGTGACCCCCTAATCCGCCCTCGTCGTTTCAAGCATTTCTTAAATATTTAGCGATTATTTATTTTGGTCAAGAAATGTCATTTTGCGTATTTTTTATACTTGTTTCACCTATATTTTGTAATGCGCCACCTTTTTTGCATCATTAATAGCGATCGATTTTTTTTCTGTTGTAACTATTTTTATGTATTTATATAAAATCAATGAATAAGTTATTTTTGTTTTCATCATATGTTTAATAATATGTTATAGGAAAGTTTCAAGGATTTTCTACTATGCAATTTTTTAAATTTCAGAAAATTATTGTTAAATTGAAAAATTTAATTTGAACGTGTTGGTAGTGCTCCGTAAAAGATTAATCAATCAAATTGTTCAATATTACGTGTGCAAACATCAAATCAAGTAGTATGTATATGTTTTCAGTTATTAACTTGGGGTAAATATCGAGTTTGTTTATTGTAGCTGCGTTTTAAGAATCTCACTCATTTCGTGGCTATTTCTTTTTTCCGCAAAATTTACACCACTGTTATACATTTTATGAAAAATGCCAACTTTTCTATTCATGAATTTTAAATAAGTATAAAAATATTCCTATTATGATTTAATATTGTAATTTATCTGTTACCTTTTTTGTTTAACTTGATGACTAAAAAATGTCTACGTGCAATCTTTCCACTTTAATAGCATAATTTGTTGACGGTTTCATAGTTTTTTTTTTTTTTTTTTGAATGATTAAACAACATAATTTAATGCTTTTTAACTATGTTTAGTTTACCTAAATCGAAACATTATTACAAGTTTCTTAGTTATATGTTCAATTTTTAAAAAAAAATCAATTGGTTATTAAACAGTCTCTTTGTTTTTCTTCCTTTTTTTTTTTCTTTTTTTTTTTTTTTTTTTTTGGCTGTTGTTCTTTCTCTATCATCATACAACAGTCCAAAAAGAGAAGCATATCTACATCCTATATAGATTGTACGTAGTACGATCCAAAAGTTCGAGGGATAAGCTGTATAAAACCTTACCCAGAATAGTTCACATTACCGAAGCACATCCACCTACAAAAGGTCATCTTGAGGGACTATGTACTTCTGCCAGTGTTCATATAACTTTTGGAAAAACTCCTGGAACCCATTTTTCACTACCTTCTGTGATGCATCTTTATCTTCTCCTGACGAAAGAAAGCGGCGTCCATACAAATGTTTTTTTTGCTGGGAACAGGTAAAAGTCACATGGAGCTAAGTCCGACGAAACGTGATGTTATTGGTTTGTCATATCAGAGTATTGACCAATCGAACCGTGCATCCTCAACATGAAAGTCGCCTTCTTCCCCACGATGAAGTCAAAGCAGCAGCGAAAGAGCCCTCACGGGAGGTTGCGATAAATGTCTTCCAGGAGTCCTTCTAAAAGCTATATGAACGGTGGCAGAAGTGCATAGTCGTTCAAGGTGACTATTTTTTAGATAGATTCACGGTAAATTTTTATACAACTTGTCCTCGAACTTTTAGATTATACTACCTACGTATGAGTTTTCAACTTACTATTTCATAACGCTTTTGAGTGACGTAAGTTTACACGCATGAAAACATCACAAGAGAATTTGCCATAATTTTAAATAAGGAGGCTTTCAAAATGGATATTTCGGTCATCTGTATGTTCTTACGTACATATGCATGTACATATGCGCAGAAAAAACTTGTGAAGTTTAAATTGGATGATCGTAAAATAAAAATTTAGGTTGAAATATGATTTTTTTTTTTTTTGGGGGGGGGGGGAGTATTACAATTCCTTATCCATAGAAAGGAAGTAAAGTGAAATGAATCAATGATCCTTTAAATCCCTGAAAATTTTATCAATTTATTTCTGTTAGATTTTTTTTTTCCATCGGCCAACAGCATCGGCCATTTGGAGGAAAACAATCGGCCATCGGCCATCTTTGAACAATCTTCATCGGCCCATCGGCCAAAAAATGCCATTGGTCGAGCCCTAGTTCTAGCGTTTGAATATGTGTCCTTGCGGAGGATTTAAAAAATTAGCCAAAGAGATAAAACATTTTAATTTTGTGTGGTCAAGGCAGATCTCATTGGACAGCTATGTAAGTAGGTGGGTCTTGGTTTTACCTCTTTCAACAGCCATTGCTGAATGGCTCCAAATTTTGCAGAATGATAATTTTGCCGAATTTTGCCCATTGATGAGAATTTTACCGAATACGACTCCATATTTTGCCAAATGATGTAAATATTGCGAAAACGTCAAACAAAAGTTGCCGAGTAAAGAATTTTTTGGGAGGTCACAGTGACCTCTAGTGAACTATCGGGCATCCCCGTAGACTATTTCCGCACTGTGAGTAATAACCATCATTTAATATAGATACTGAAATGAAAAACACTTGCAATTTCCAAGTAAGTCGCTTCTACTTTTGATGTGGCTTCAGAAATAGTTTTGATGCTAATTTTGTCTTTTAATTTCGTTTCGTCAGTTGAAGGAATTACAGAAAAAATTTAATGCCCCACTATTATTTTCATTAAAGTGTTCATATTCATTTGTGTAAATGTCTAACCATAACTAACTTGCATATAGTATAAACAACTTTATTCAGAGAGCTTAACATTCTAATGGCATATCATATAAACACGCATGGTAAAAAAAGTTACACAATTATGACAAGACTTATGTTTTTAAATACAAAATAAGGTCCAGCCTTAACTTCGAGTACCAGTTCCATAATTTGCACCACCAACTTTATCTACATGAGCCCTGAGAAAATCTTCTGTCAACTCCTCAGGTGATTCAAGTTGAAGCTCCACGGCAAAATTCTGAAACATTGAAAAAGATTTTCTCATTTACTTTTCACTTAAGCTTTTAATGCTTATTAATGAAAGTGGATATGAATGAGATACATAATATACAGGATGTCCGAAAAGTCAACACATTTTAAAAATTCATAGAAAAGCAAGAATTGTTGTATGAATATGCCGTTTGAGCCATAATGCTTCACAGATTCAAGAATATTTTATTACATTGTAAGAAACAAGTTTGCTGTATCGTCAGAGTAAGGAAAACAAATGCATGTTAGGTGTTTCATCAGTTTATTAAATGGAAAGCAATACCTTCCATTACCAGCGTTCAATGTGTGCACCTTGCATGCTGTTAAGTTTTCTGAAACTTGGTTAAGGTTTGATGGAAAGTGTTGCACGTTATGATAAAAAACCTTCAAAAAAAAATTGTAGTTTGAAAAAAACAATTCTAATACTTTTTGTGAATATCAGTGATATTTTCTCGAAAGTATGCAAATGAATGCACAGAATATGGTAATGAATTTCAGAAATGTTCATCTTATTCTCAGCTATTTGCAATGAAGAATGATCAAAAAAGTTTGTTTTCCTCAATTTTTTTCTGATCTGTTAAACGCATGGGTGATTTTTTATGGGAAAATGACAGAGCTGTAGCATATCTTGTATGTGACATAAGTACAGAACAATTAATCTCTTATTTCTCGAGAAATCAGTAAAATTGTTAATTTCTGAATGTGTCCCAATACTTTAGGTGATATAGTATAGATGTACAGTCGGATCTCGCTACAACGCGATCCGACTTGCGCGAATTGGCTATAACGCGAGTTTTTCATGAGAAATGAATTTTTTTATTGCTGACGCAAATTGCTCACCTGCAACATGAAATTTTTTTGGAAAGGAGCGGCGGAGCGAGAGAATGGGCTTCGTTGACACTAAATATTGGTTTTGTGAATGGACTTTCATCCCTTTAGCATCACTGAAAGCGGAAGTTCACACACTGGATTAATCTAAACAACGCTTTGTTTTAGTAATAACCGCTCCGATTTTTAACTGATATTTTTTTCATTCTACATATGAAAAGTTGATAAAATAGAATGACTCCCAAACGATCTCTTTCATCTAAAGTTCGCGAAAGTGGAAAGAAAAAGAGAAATGCAAGAAAAGGTAAATTTTTTTGATATGCTTGAACAATAGGGAAGTTTTCGATTTTTCAATCTTATTTTTATATAATAGAGTAACATGTATGAACATCATAGGTGAAAAAAATTTTGCAATACGATAAGTAGTTTTTTTTAAATTAATTTTTAAAGTTCAAGCGCTTGTGACGTCAAATGGCATAGGAAGTGATGTCATACGCTCTTCCGATAGGGGAGAAGCCGAAGGACGTGCATTCGACTTCGAAGATGAAACTTAAAAGGCTTATCCCCTCGCATTTAACTCCTCGCGTTTCTGGAACATTAAACCTCCCCTCTCCTCTCCGAAATATTCGAATATCATAATTGATGTTACATGAGGAAGATTATTTAGATTGTGCTTTAACGAATCCGGCCTCCCTAGTGTGTTCAAAAGGATTATTGAATTTCTAAAAAATAAAAATATCAGCGCGCTGAAAATGTCCCTAGCGAAAACAAGGGATCTTCGGCGGAAGGCTGCCCATTAGTGTCCTGTGACGTAAGCTCGTGACATTTCAGAAGAGCGCACTTTTGCGCGTGGATTTTTAAAAATTCATTAAAAATCAATCACGGTGTTTTAAAATTCGGCGATGGTGAATTTTTTAGTTTTGAGTGTCAATTAACAATATCCAATAGCCAAAATATGAACATTTAATAGGTTGCAACTTCCCTATTATAAAGTGCTTCAAAGGTAGCAAGACAATTAAGTATGAGTTAATCTTCATGTGTACAATTAAAATTTAAGAAAAGGAAATCTGTAAACGTTCAGAACTTAGTTTTAATACTGAAGCTCGCAGAGTAGTATCTGAGCAAAATTCGAACATCATGAAAATGGAAGCTGCTGTTTCATTGTGACTTAAACAGGCCAGAAATAGGGGTGTTTCTACACTGCATAAACCATCATCTTCATTATTTTTAAAAAATTATAATTAAGTTTACAATATCTACTTTTCGGTGCTATTACAATAATGCAGTAATGTACTTAATGTAAGTACCCTACTGTTTTAGTTCATGTATCTCATTGAACATTGATTTTGTGCTTAATAACAGTAATTTATGTTAAAAAGTAACGCTTTATCTAACAGTAAAAAGTCAGTTCTTTATAAAAGATGCGGTAATATATAGTTAAGAAATGGTTTATAACAATTTGAGGGGTGTTAAACGCATATCTGAAATAATTGGATATGCGTATAAAAAATTTCTCAACATACGTTGTTCCACAACGCGAAATTTGGACTTGCGCGAGGGGTCTTGGAACGCATCCCTCGCGTAAGTCGGGATCCGACTGTATCTATATATATAGATTTGTGCAAAAAAATCGGATGTCGCCAAATGGGGGGGGGGGGGGGTATATTACATTTGTACCATATGTTGTAGCTGGAGGTGCGAATGGAAAGGGGTATGATCCAGTATACATTTTTATGTATATAATCAGAACTTATTTGTTTCGAAACTTAATAAAACGCTACGAATTAAACTTTTACAAACAACTGAAAATTTTTATATTACTTATTTTAAGCTAAAATGAAATGAATGGATTTTCAAAAATCAGTGCATATACCTGTACGACTTGTTTGACTAGGGCTTTGTCGATGGACACTCTACCACGTTTGAGGGCACTGACTTCCGGACTCACCCACGTAAGGAGGACAAATTTTTTTCGTTTGCTCATTTCGTCTCCTGCAAACACCCTCACAAACACAAAGGCTCGTTCGTGATCTAGGGAATAAGCAAAATGTGAATTACAGAAAATTCTCAAGACATAAATATATGTTGAAGCTATGAAGTGTAGGACATTAAAATTTGCTGCACCGTAATAAAGATCTTGATTAGCGGTCACCAACGGGTGATTATTTCATTGAAAATGACTACCAAAAAAATCAAGTCTTAGTCGCCAAAAGTGACGACCAACTGTTTATTTGTTAAAAATCATATCATATATCGTGTTACAGTCTGCCCACGGATTGTATGGAATTGGAAAACATCCAGTTCAGACGAGTCTATCTGAGTGAGGGGGAAAGAAAAAATTCGCCTTTTCCGCTCATTGAATTTGCCTATGCTTAATTTAAAAGCTAACATAAACCTGCAAAAGCTGGTATCCCTGAAAATGAATAGATACGCCCATTTCCGCCTGTAAACCAGATGTTTGCCTTTCCATCTAATCAAGGGCGCTCATATAGGGGGGCAAGGGGGGGGGGGCTTGAACTCCCCCTTTGAAATTAGAACTTCCTTGCTTTTGGTACTTTTTTCTTTGCAAAAATGTAAAAACATTTATTCTCCAGCCATTAATGAATAAGTTATTAAAAATGAAATATTTTAATGACTTTAATCTGTCCTGAAATCTGTTTCCATGGAGAAAATACCTTCCTAACCCATGAGGAAAATATCTGAGCCCCCCTTACAATTTTGCATATGGGTGCCCTTGCATCTAATTGGTGGTCAAACTCTACGATGATAAGTTTCTAATCCTGAGCCGTTCAGCGCAGTAAACATATTAAGATGTTTGTATTGTGATGTAAATAAAGATGAAATACATTAGAAACTCTTTAATTCAAACACCCGTAATCCAAACATCCACAACTCCAAATGCGCAAATTCGAGACCTTGCAGCAACAAAAAAAGAAAAGAACATCCAGCACCCATTTGAATTTTGATGTCTTGAATTCAAATTATGTTTTTCGCAATCGCAAATTGTGATAGGACCCTACTTGTTAGGCTTCTTGTTTCGACTAATGGATTAAAATGGAAATGTTCAAGAAATTTGCACCAGTCATATTGAGTGATGATTTTCTAGAATAGGTAATACGAGGCATATCGATAATTTAAAAAAAAAAAAGAAATGGAAGATTAGTGTACAATAATTCTCATGGTTTTATGGCTGATATCCACCAGTACACTTATAAAGGTTATTTGCAACATATAACGTTAAGTACTTTCGTTTCTTATCAATATTAAATGATGGAAATCAGTAATCTGGAAATTTTGTATTTAGATAAAGTTTTGCTGTTCCATTTCATCTATTAGGTGTTTTTTCCTGATAAACCTAATTTTACACAAAAAAGAAACTTTTTGAATGCGAAGTCTGCTTGACTTAAGCAATGAAAAGAAAAAAAAAGCACTTCATTAATGATTCAAAAGAAAATGAGTGACTTTCCTTAGTTTTAAAACTTTGACTAATTAGAACATTATGTACAGTAGTGTAATAGTTTTATTGATGTAATTTTTACTTTCTTCTATATCTAATATAGACAGGGTGTTCTGTTTTAACCTGCAAGACCTTTATTTTCGCAACTGTTAGTCAAGATGTATACTTCCAATTGCAAATTTTTTCAAAATCAAATGCAGAGTTAAGATATTGAAAATTTGAAGTAAAAATAAAAAGTAAAAAAATACAAAATTTACCTTTTTATACGGGCCCCATATCCTCTAACTTATATTTAAGGAAATAATCTCCATAAAAATAACTCCAACACAAAAAGTTTTAAATTAGTATGACCAATATTCACGGAAATATAAAACTCAGCATTTTGTGACTTACACCACTTTTCACTCGCCGTCAATAACGCCTTTTGGGGGGGGAAATATAGCGGTTAACAAGTATTTAGAATTATATGCGTGCATAGAGTGTATTTTATAAAATTGCTCGAGGTTTTGTTGTGTGTTTTTGCATATCATGGCACAAGGGCGCCCATATGCAAAATTTTAAGGGGGGGGCCTCAAAAATTTTCCCCATACTTTAGCAGAATGTTTTCCCCATGGAAATTGATTAAAATTTGACATTTTTAATAACTTATTCATTAATGGCTGAAAAAGAAATTTTTATACATTTTCACAAAAAAAAGCACTAAATCAAGGAAGTTCTCATTTCTAAGGGGGGGGGGGGGCTTGAGCCCCACTTGCCCCCCTATATGGGCGCCCTTGTCATGGCATAACATTTACATGAATTTATGAATAGCAATGAAAAATATAAATACTTTGTTTTTCTTACTTTGACCACTTGTCATTCTTCTGAAAGGGTGATAAGATCCAATCTCATCTTTTGTATAGTCACTTAAAACTTTAAACTGGAATATCTCCCCAAGGTTTGGTCGCAGAAATGTCAGGTTTTTTGTATTGGAATTATTTTTCAATGGAGATTATTTCCCTACACATAAGTTAGGGGACCTGAAGCCCGTATAAAAAGTTAAATTTTGTATTTTTTGACTTATTTTTATTTTTGCTTCAAACTTTCAATATCTTAACTCTGCATCTAATTTTGAACATTTTTGCAATTGGAAGTATACACCCTAGGACTAAGAGTTGAGAAAATAAAGGTCTTGCAGATTAAAACGGAACACCCTGTAGAAGAAAGTATTAGATTCGTGCAAAATTTTCGAATTTCGACGGATTCGAACATTTTGAGGTGTGCCGAGTCCATGTCGACCATTTTTGGAAAATGTCTGTGTGTGTGTCCATATGTGTGTGACTGGTTTTTGTGGGCCTCTACAACAAAAACTACTGCATTAAAATCGAACGAAATTTGGTACACATGTCCCTATGCGAACTTGTGCCCATTGGTTTCGTTTTTGGCGCGAATTCCTCCAAGGGGGGTGGAGCAATGGAACGTTTCTTGAGTTATGCGTGCCTGCTATTCCTCAGGAAGGAAGTGGCGGAATGAAACAAAATTTGATCCATATGTGTCCCCTAACATGTGCAGGTGCTGATTCAATTTTAGTGCTAATAGCTCAAACGGGGGCTGAGCTATAGAACGTTTTTTGTCGTCACTTGTGACTGCTATATCACAAGAAATAATGAACGGAATAAAACAAAAATTTACCGACAAGTAGCCCTTAGAGGGTACAACAGCTGATTCTATTTTGGCGTCAATAGCTGAAAAAGCGGTGGTGCAATCGAACGTTCTTTCTTTTTCATTGCGAGTGCCATATCTCGAGAAGTAATGCTACGTTCTGGATGAAATTTGGATGTGAATCTTTTTTCAATTTTGGTGCCAATCGCTTCAAGAGCGACTTTTTTTTTCATGCGAATAAAAATAACTTTATTTTGATGCAACAATTCGCTACTCCAGCAAATACGCTTACCTGCGGTGATTCACAATTATTACCGAAAAGGGTAAAACATTCCATTTCACGTATTTTCTTTGAGGTAAATTAGAGGCTTCAGACAGTTTATGGTGTAATGTAATTTCATAAGAATAAAAAAGAAAACTTCTCGCAGACACGATGAAAAATTACTGTCATTCAATAAGCACATAGCTCATTTCCCTCCTACTTTTTCCTACTTAAGAAGGAATTGTCCTACTTGTCAGCAAAAATTCCTACTTTTTCAGCAAAAAGTTTTTACTTCTCCCACTTTTTAGCTTGATTTTCCTTTAGAATTTAGCTTGAAATTCCTTCAGAAGACTTTGAAATTGATGTGATTTCAAGAAATTTGCATTCAGAAAATGAAAATTTTTGGATTGTAAATTGCTTATATTTAATATTGAATTTATTTCACGAAATTATAGATGCTTGCAATTTCTTTTGAATTCTACTGCTTGTATTAAGAAACAACTTTAGTTTTTAAAAAGTGTGTAGTAAAAAAATTCATCAATGTAAATAGAAACTTTTGGTAATTACACTTGATTATGTTTTTTTTTTTTTTTTTTTGCTGGTATGTAATGTAGTTATTGTATTTGAATTTCAATTTGAACTATAGTCAAAAAAACTGAATCCTCCCCCTCCTTTTTTTTTTTTTTTTTTTTGAGCAATCACGATTGCTTATTGCTTTCATTTGACCGTTTTTGGTGTCCGTACCTTTTTCAACTTGGACCACAAGCCTTTGCAGCACCACCGCCCACTGTCCTCTGCTGGCGGCGCGGCTGTTCCGGTTTTGAGCTATCCGCTTCTCATGGTCGGAGGCGTCCATGTCCTACACACACGCACGTTCACACACATACACACACGACTTCACACACGCCTACGTGCATACACACATGTCTACACACACACACAACTATGCACAAGTAATCGCCCAGGAGGAGAGGCAGACTTGGGGGGGACAAGAGCCGTTTCTAGAAACAATAACTCCAATGAGTAGGGTCCTGACTCAGTTCGTGATTGCGAAAAACATAATTTGAATACAAAATTTCAGAATTCAAATTTTTTTTTTTTTTTTTTTTTTGAGCAATCACGATTGCTTGTTGTTCTCATTTGACCGTTTTTGGTGTCAGTGCCTTTTCCAGCTTGGACCAGAAGCCTTTGCAGCACCACCACCCACCGTCCTCTGCAGGCGGCGCGGCTGCTCCGGTCCTGAGCTATCCGCTTCTCCTTGTCGGAAGCGTCTATGTCCTACATACATGCACACTCACACACACACACGCCTACGTGCATACGCACAGGTCTACGCACACACACTAGCCTACACACTTACACACACAACTATGCACACGTAACCGCCCAGGAGGAGAGGCAGGCTTGGGGGGGGGGGACAGGAGCTGTTTCTAGAAACAATAACTCCAATGGGTAGGGTACTGTCTCAGTTCGTGATTGCGAAAAACATAATTTAAATTCAAAATTTCAGAATTCAAATTAATTTTCTTTTTTTTTTTTTTGTCACATTTACTTAAAATTCAAGAGTTTTGTAAAATAGATATAATTTTCAGTCTGACACAGAATGAAGTTTACTTAAATCAGAGAAATAAAATTTTATTTTTAAGTCAAAAAGTTTTAAATTAAAAATTTCATGTTATTGCTTACCTAAAATATTTTGTTGCATACAAAGTACTGAATTGGATAGGTCTTTAGATATAGTAGTACATATAAGCACATAAATATAACTTATAATAAAATAATAGTTTAAAAAGCTAAAAAAAAACACGCTCTTGTAGCAAAATGAACCTTGTCATCCAAAGTTTATTTTTTACTTTTCAGTTCAGGCAGAAATGCCTTAGCCCTGGCAATAGGGCGGTGACTTACTGAATATGCCTTGCCTTCAATATTCGAGTTAAACCGAACCATTGGTTCGGTCACTCGTCTGGTCAGTGCTAATTCTGTATTAGCTACCAGTTTGTTTGGCACTCTAGGCTTCCTTAAGAGGTTTTCCACCTCCAGTTCAGTCACTCCTATGCCGGGCTGATGAGTGCTAATAAGCACGAAACTGCAGTCCTCGGCTGGAAATGACTGAGCTGGCGGTGTATTTCTGCCATAGCCCTGGCAATAGGGCGGTAACTTACTGAATATACTTGTAACTCATGTTCTATATCTTGAAACGTTGGAACAAACATTGTTTAATGCAGAAAAATCAAAGGTTTTTTATAGATATTTTTAAATTATTTTTGCGAGCAATTTTTTTTTTAAATTTTTCTTCACATTGTTGGATTTATGACAAAATATTGATTAAAATTGGAATAAACTAGCAATCAATAGTTAATTAACTTTATTATAGAATATTGCATTGTCTGTTTCTGAGATCGCGTGCCAAATTTCAAAAGAATCCGGTCGCAGGAAGTGGGCGAAATTTGAGTTGCAAGATTCCGTTACAAGATACATACATATATACATACATAAATGCATACAGGTGAAGCTAATAAAAGTGTGTTAAAAAAAGACAGTTGGGTATTAAAAATTGCAGTTTTGTCTCAAATTTTCGGAATCGTCAAACAGAATTCTCCGAATAAAGAAATTTTTGCAAGATCACAGCGATCTCTCACTGGGGCACTCTTGGCTTGGCTGCACAATAGTAGATTGTGATTAAATTTAACATAAAGGGCAATATCGATAATGTGACCAGACGTCCCGCTTTTTGTCTTACTGTCCCGCTGCGGGAATGTCCAGCCAAAGTGTCCCGCTTTCAGGGCCGATCCTGGGTGTCGGCCGCCCGTGTGCAAAGACCTAATGTGCCGCGAGAGTATCTAATCAATATAGCTTTTTTTTTAATAAATATAATACGTCTTCATTGTTTAGGTCTATAAAAGCTTGGGGGGTAAACATTAGTGGCCGCCCTCGGTGCTCCTTTTAGACTGCACCATTTCATGCTTCAGAAGGGGGCCTTTCCCCTCTTCTGTATCCATGACTGATTACGTTTCTGTCACAAACTTTGCAACCAAATGAAGCATATGTGTGTTAAGAGTAGATATTAATGGACAATGAACCAACACAATGTTCCCTATCATTCTATTTTTCTTAAACTATGCTATGCTGTCGGGAAATCGACACATACTTTGACAATTGAACATTTAAAAATCAGCATATTTATTCTAATTATTATAAGTTATCTTGTGAGAAATTCTTGAGGAATTTTACTCGATTATAAGAACTATATGATGCGGGCGGCGGCCGCCCCTTGCTTTGGCCGCCCTTGTGCGGCGCACACTCTGCACACCTGCTAGGATCGGCCCTGCCCGCTTTGTCGAAAAAGTCCCGCTTTTTTTGTTTAAAGTACGTCACACAAGAAATATAACATACAATCTAGATTTTTTAAAACGCTTTTTCGATTTTTTGCTGTCAATAAGCGTAAGAACGTCATGTAAAATGTTATTCTTCAATGTTAAATACGCTGAACTACCTCCACCATGATTTGGATTGAAGAGGAGGAGCTGTTAAGCGTCAGGTGTTGACCGCGAACGGGGGAAAATAAATTCTTTTCATTATTGCATTTTTCTGTTACATAAAATATGAAGCCTGTGGGGGAAAAAAAAACTACTCTCCCCCTCCCCCCCCGTCATGTGTGCTGATTTTTAGCTTGAAAAATCTGGTCACATTAAATATCGATAACACATAAAAAGTCTTTAAAAACATTTCAAGGTATTCATACAATTTGAAAGTACAGCAATATAAAAATCCAAAAAACATAAATAAAATTTGAAGGCTCAATATCCAAACTGTTCATGATATTAAAATTTAAATAAGGTCTTTTTCCAAAATGCACCTCTTCAGAAAGTTTTTTAAAAGATGTATTTATTGAAATGGTATGTATCATAATGGGGTTCGTATTTTAATGTAAAAAAAAAGATTTCTATGAATGTGTCACCCCTCTGCACCAATTTTATTGAAATCCTTAATGATAAAATAAATTTTAGTATAAAATTGTGTTCGTTTTACATCCAATGATCCACACGTTTTTGAACAAATTTTTGAGTGAAAAAAATCTTGTTGACTTAAAAGATTTTTCTAGAAGTGGTGCAACAAAAATATTTGATTTAATCTTTTAATGTTGCTACTAGTGTATTGAACAAAGCCTCAAAGAAAAGAGGAAAAAAAGGAGGGAGGGAGGGGTTCTGAGAAATAGAATAGCATTTGGCTTTAAATAAGTATGTTACTTATTCTTATTCTAGGGGTGTCCACCTAGAGGTTTCATGGAGCAGATTGCGGCGTTTAATTTTTTTAGAGGGGGGGGGGGGGGTTAAGGGGTATTGGGGGGGGGAGGCTTACTACATAAAACATTTTTGTGGTATTTAGGGTGGTGCGCCCTTTTGAGGGGGGTACCCGTCGTATTTATTCTTGCTCAGTGATATAACTTGACATATTTGTTCGTATTATGTTCAAGATACTGCCTGTCAACCTGCAATACTGGATGATTATATTTTTCATATCTAATTCTACCGGTAATACGTACCCTGCTTTGAAACAATCAACTCAAATTTCCTATTACAGTGGACAAACTATTGTATTTCTTATATTTCTTTTTAAAATTTCTTGCATGCTTTTGACTAGCATTTTAAAAGTATTTAGTTAAATTTAAATATTAGTATTTAAATAAAAAAGAAATTTTAAATTAATAAAATTTTCATTTAAAAGAATCATTTTAGAAGAAATGTAACTGAACTCTAGGATAAGGCATTTAACTAAGGATGTAGCTTTTAAAAATAATAAAATTAAAATAACAAAGCTTTATGCACCAACAGCTCTAAAAAGTTGTAAATTTTACTTATAATGTGAAGTTTCTGGAGTTTACAATCTAATATTGCTTCTACATCAGTATTGTACGCATCTTTTGATTTCATGCTTATAAATGATATTTCATCTGAACTACGAAAAGAAAAAAAAAATCTTTAAATTTCTAATAACTCGTTTAAGAAGTTGAGTCGACCTAAAAAAGTGTTTTTATAGAACTCCAGTTAAGTATAATTGTTTTTATTTTGTTTTTTTGTTCATTTTTTAAAACTATATTTTGCATGCAAGATATGTACTGGCAAGTTAAAAATATGAAAGGAAGTTTTTCATGGAAAAATATTGCTCAATTACTTTTTCATTGTTTTGAAAATTTCCTATTTTTGCATTAAAATACTGGTCCTACATTTTCTTACTTATTTGTAAAAGTGTTCTACTTTTCCACCATCAAAATGCGCTATGACCCCTGTAAGCATCAAAGCAAGTTATAAGTTACGGCATTTGTTTTACCTTTTTCATCGGCCATTAGACAGTGGCTGCAACGCCCCCTATAGTTTTGGAGTTGCGAACAAGAAAGATAAATCGTAATACAGCCTCTCTGCGCATTTCACGCGATTTTAATTGTTGGGAAATAATCGGAAATATTATCTCAATGATTTAAAATTTTTAACTGTTGCCATTTTATGTTTGTTAAAATATAAACTATCTAATTAAGTCAAGCAATGCTTTTAAAGTAACTTTCAAGTTTCGCGCTTTGTTCTCATTTTGTGACAAAATTCGGAAATTGGGACGGTCGTCAAATTTTTGTGTGAGTAATTTTTTTTTTTTTTTGCTGGGAATATTGCTTTTTTTTTTCCAAGCATAGGGAGGGATCAGAATTCATAACAAAGATATAAAAGAACGTTTCGTGATGGCCACAGCCTACTAGTTTTGTACTGTAATTCTCTTTATATTTAATGCTTGCTGTTATTTAAATCTATCTATTATTATATAAACGCGAAAGCTTGCATGCATGGATGGATGTTTGTTACTCTTAAAATTTGGAAAAACTACTGAGTGGATTTTAATGAAACTTAACAATATAGCTTATACATCAGAATAACATATAGGCTATAATTTACAAAGTTATTGTTATTGTGGAGGAAAAAATCCCGCTATTTAGCGAGCTATACTGGCATGCGCGATCCTTTCTTCAAAACAAATACTTTTATTTATCGCTTCTGGTTTTATATAAATTGCTTTGCGTATTTTAGTTAAATTCTTTTATCTATGGGGGAGCAGGATTTTTAATGTGGATTTTAATTATATATATATATATTTGTTAGCTAAAGCGGGATGATAATTTTATATAAACTGCTTTGTTATTTCGAGTTAAATTCTTTATTTTTACGGGGATCGGGATTTTCCATTTGTTCCAGACATAATGAGTTTTTTAATTGCGTTCTTTTTCTTCGGAGGAAAAGGCAGAGAGCAAGGTTTTTGTTAAAAAGAGCAGATCGTTAACTGATTGGAGCTCGCTACGCTCGCTAATCGGCTGGGTTTCGGTTGCTTAGTCGCTTGGCGAGATAGGCGATAAGCAATGATGGCATTGGTGGATTATTTAACACTAGCAAAAATACCCGGCGTTGCCTGGGTCAGTAATAATTATTAGAAAAAATCGTTACTTGCTTTTGTTTTCTGTTTTAAGTAAAAGAATTTAAAACACATCTTTTTGACGTGATTAAAAGTCGAGTTTCTTCCTTACCCATAAAACTAAAATAGCAATAAGTATAAAAACAAAGTAGTATTGATTTAGAAACGAAAGCACTATATTTAAGCATATACAAATTTAAAAAACATGAAATTAATCTTCTCATGTTTAAAAAGATTAATCTGTTGATACTTTTTTTTTAACATGGAGTCTAAAACCTTCTCTGTATGGCTAATGAAGTACGAAGTGATTAAAAAAAAGTAGCTGCACTCGTAATCCCCTTACACTTGCTTTACTTATTTCGGGAAATTTCAATCATTGTGGCTCTTGGTGCGATTTTACCGAATTTGCGAAAGTCGTTTCGAGGTACCTTCGATGATGCTCCCCCATTCTTTCCTTACTTTGTAAAACGATATGATATTAATTTTCGTTACAGAGATATCGTCGCCAGATGCTGAGATATTTTTGGTCACCATAAAATGGCGCTAAACAGTTTCATCCGAAATGTTACCAAAATAAGTAATAAAATTTGGTGATTGTTTGAAATTGTGCAAAAAGGAAAATGGAAGTTTTTGTGCTGTTTATGGATTTGCCTAATTTAGTTGCTGGATTATTTAACACAGTAAAAAAAGTCTTTTGAAAATTCTTTGATTGGCGATATTTTGTTTACATGGTGAAAGCTGAGAAACATTATGACGTAGTCTTCGGCTTCAAAAACAGCAACGTTGAAAAAACTGCCAAATGCATCAGCTACGGAAATCTTTCTGCAAAAATTTTGGCGATCTGCTGGTTGTTTGGATAATGAGTAAGTGTTCAATTAGCATAAATAATAATAAAAACCATTAATTACTTTAAAGTTCCGTTTAAATGGAAAATCATCAGCCAAATCATGTATTATTTGCCAATCTTGTGCAAAAATCTTACTTCAAGATTTGACTTGAGAAAAGCCTTGAACAATCACGAAAAGCAAAGAAAGTCAACAATACAACAATTGTCGCTATCGACAGGGAGTTGAGATGATACACTAAATACTGTATTGAGTTGAGGAAAGCCTTCGAACATGGATCTAAAAAGCTCATAACTCGTTTTTTATTCTACTTAGAAATTTCGAACAGGTGTCATCTTCAGCAGAAAAATCAGAGCTTTCGATGGACATATAATGTAAATATGTGCAAGTATTTTTTCATCCCAATATTAGAGAATTTATACAAAAATTGTGTTTTATTGCCCCCCTAAGGGGGTTTTGCCCCCCATAACGGGACGAAAACTACCCTATGTGTTATTCTGATGCATAAGCTATATTATTGTAAAGTTTCATCAAAATCCGTTCAGTAGTTTTTGCGTGAAAGAGTAACAAACATCCATACATCCATCCATACATCCATCCATACAGACAAACTTTCGCATATATAATATTAGTAAGATTTTAAAGCAATTAATTTAATGCTTTTTATTTCTTTGAAGAAATATTTTTAATTGCAAAGAAACTTTTTTTTTATGGTGCGTGCGGGAAGGGGAGGATTTTTATGTATTCAAGGTAAATTCTTTAAATTCTTAGCACGGGTATCGCCGTGTGGCTACAGCTTGTAAACAATGTTTTACACTTCAAAGCATTTCTTTTATAACACTTATGATCCATTTAAGCCACGTTTCAGCTGTTATGTGCAGGACATATGTGTAAAGCATGGTTTGATGAAGAAGTTGTGCTGTATTAATTTTAAAAGTTTGAGTAAGGAAACGCATTGCTTCCTTTTTTCTACTCTTTCATCAAGAGAATGAGAAGCTCAAAGGTTTCCCCAAGATTTAATAGATTGAATTCCCTTGACTTAGACTAATCGAACTTTGCTTTGGATTTACACGCGAAATTCCGCACAGACCAATCACTGGTTCAAATTAATTGATAAATTGTCCCTTACCTGAAAGACTTTGCCTAAGTTCATCTAAGCTTTCACCAGAATTGTCGTGTATTATTTCGGAACCTTTATACCGAAACAGAGCCCTGTAAGAAAACAAAAAAATATGAATAATTTGTTACAATGTTTGCACGAATAGTTTTTTAGTACCTACTGTGAAACGCTAAAAAATGAAAATGTGAAACATTTTCTAACAAGAAAGCATGAAAAGTAATTCCAGTGTAAATTGATTTATCAATTACGAATCTATATACTTAAAGCGTGGAGGAAAACGGACCTTAATTTCTTATCCCCCTTTGGCATCAATCTGTAGATTTGATTTCGTTTAAAGCTTAAAGAATCAATTCCTAGTTATTTTGTAAATTTTTAGGCTATTTTCTATGAGAGACTTTTTTTATACGGTCTCTATCCACCGCATCAAAAACAAGTTAGGGTGTAATACTTTCATCGCTTACGATGTGTTACAACGATCTGGTTAGCTTCAAAACAAAAATCACTAATTTTCTCTTGGGCATGACTATTTGACGAGTTTGTGTTTAGATATATGAATGTTACTCACAATTCACGTAGGAAAAACAGCATGCAAATGTAGCTTGGTATGAAATGACTCGAATATCCGCTAGTAGGAAACAGTCTAAAGAAACCCTGAATGTCTTCAATATTTATATCCAAACTAGCTGCGTCGCCCGGCTTTGCACGGTCCACCTCGAAAATAAAAGTTATGTCAAGTGACGCGAGTTCAACACTCAGGCTTGAACCAAAAAAAAAAAAAGTCAGTGAAATTTTGTGGCAGATTGCGGAAAACCCCCATAAAGTAAACATTTTAAATCCCCTGATTACAGGAAAAGCCTCAAAACAAAAACAAGAATTTTACCTGAGCAAAAAAAATGGCAACAGATCTTTCATCTCAATGATTTTCTTCACGCTCACATACATTTTAATAAAAGCATTGTTGCGGAAAGTTGAGATGAAGCACTGAATAATAATTTAAATGGAGGAAAGCCTTCGAAAAATAGGGATTTGATTTTGAAATCTAAGAGTCATAATTAATAGTTTTTAATTGATCTCCGCTAATTATTATCGGAGGATTATGTTAAATAGCTAAACATGAAGACGGGAGGATTACGAATCCATCGATACCTGGTTCGATGGTCAGTTCACTGTCGTTCGGGAGAAGAAGCTTGGACATAGATAGATAGATACTCAGATTTTATATATATAAGACTAGCTGCGTGCCCGGCGTTGCACGGGCTACCTAAAAAATGTAAGAGCAGTCCAGTTGATGCTTTTGTAGTACACTGACACTAGTTTCTAACGCGTTAAGGAATAAATAAATGCGCGTAAAGCAAGGTTTGCAAAACACCAGTAAAACATTTTTGCCAAAACACCTCATCAACGTTAATAATCGTTATCAATGATACAAGTTATGAGTACATTTTCAGTCAGCACAAAAGGGGAAAATATATGCATTATCAACTATAATCTTTACTCACGTTAAACTGAATTACATCTGATAGACTATATCGGAAATATTTATGCACAATAACAATCCGCTTTTTACATAAAATAGTCTACTACCCGGCGTTGCCCGGGTGTTTATTAATGCAACATACCACTCAGATAAATATTTGGATGGATTCTATCCACATGGTCGTACAAGAATTACATCAATCCGTTTTCCAGGTACAAACCTTCAAAGAACTCAAATAACTAGTAAATCACTCATTTACTTTACGACGTGCACGGTCCTCCTCGAAAATGAAAGTTATGTCATGTGACGCGTATTTAACAATCAGGCTTGAACAAAAAAAAAAAAAAACAGCAAAATTTTGCTGCAGATTACGGCAAAATAATCGAAAAGTAAACAACTTAAACACCCTGATTACAGAAAAAGCCTTAAAACAAAAGCCTAATTTTATTTCTTTATATTCGAGAAAAAAAATTGCAACAGATGTTTCTTTTCAATGATTTTCTTCACGCTGTAAATTTTAATAAAAGCGTTCATCCGGAAAGTTGAGTTGAAGCACTGAATAATAATTTGAATGGAGGAAAGCCTTCGAAAAATATGGATTTTATTTTGAAATCTAAGAGTCATAATTAATAATTTTTAATTGATATCTCCGCTAATTATTATCGGAGGATTATGTTAAATAGCCAAACATGAAGACGGGAAGATGACGAATCCATCGATACCTGGTTCGATGGTCAGTTCACTGTCGTTCGGGAGAAGAAGCTTGGACATAGATAGATAGATAGATACTCAGATTTTATATGTATAAGACTAGCTGCGTGCCCGGCGTTGCACGGGCTACCTAAAAAATGTAAGAGCAGTCCAGTTGATGCTTTTGTAGTACACTGACACTAGTTTCTAACGCGTTAAGGAATAAATAAATGCGCGTAAAGCAAGGTTTGCAAAACACCAGTAAAACATATTTTTGCCAAAACACCTCATCAACGTTAATAATCGTTATCAATGATACAAGTTATGAGTACATTTTCAGTCAGCACAAAAGGGGAAAATATATGCATTATCAACTATAATCTTTACTCACGTTAAACTGAATTACATCTGATAGACTATATCGGAAATATTTATGCACAATAACAATCCACTTTTTACATAAAATAGTCTACTACCCGGCGTTGCCCGGGTGTTTATTAATGCAACATACCACTCAGATAAATATTTGGATGGATTCTATCCACATGGTCATACAAGAATTACATCAATCCGTTTTCCAGGTACAAACCCTCAAAGAACTCAAATAACTTGTAAATCACTCATTTACTTTACGACGTGCACGGTCCTCCTCGAAAATGAAAGTTATGTCATGTGACGCGTATTTAACAATCAGGCTTGAACAAAAAAAAAAAAAAAAAAAACATCAAAATTTTGCTGCAGATTACGGCAAAATAATCGAAAAGTAAACAACTTAAACACCCTGATTACAGGAAAAGCCTTAAAACAAAAGCCTAATTTTATTTCTTTATATTCGAGGAAAAAAATGGCAACACATCTTTCATCTCAATGATTTTCTTCACCCGCTATACATTTTAATAAAAGCATTGTTATGGAAAGTTGAGATGAAGCACTGAATAATAATTTGAATGGAGGAAAGCCTTCGAAAAATAGGGATTTGATTTTGAAATCTAAGAGTCATAATTAATAGTTTTTAATTGATATCTCCGCTAATTATTATCGGAGGATTATGTTAAATAGCCAAACATGAAGACGGGAAGATGACGAATCCATCGATACCTGGTTCGATGGTCAGTTCACTGTCGTTCGGGAGAAGAAGCTTGGACATAGATAGATAGATAGATAGATACTCAGATTTTATATGTATAAGATAGTCAAAACTATCGATGGCAGGTCATGTTAATTTAGAAATTGAAGAGATTATCATAAAATATCATTTTGGGGAATGCATTCAGAAATGCGTCCTCAAAGTTCCCGAAATTTTCATCGTATTCGACAAAATGGCTTCGTGAAAGAAATTTCGATTGAACTTTTCGTCAAACTAAGTAAATTTTCCGTCAAACTGAAGAACATTTCTTTAGATTTGTGCATTCATTTCTGACCCAACGAAGAAGGAATCGTCGTAAAAGATTAACCATGTCTCTGGAAAGTGAGCTATGCATTTCTAAGTGTGCGACAGAAGTGTATGCTGCCGTGCTAACAAAAAATCGTATCTGCACTTTTTATCAAAATTGAGTTACGGTCACCATGTGATTCTTTGTCACATATTAACCAAAATACAATGTTTTATAGTCATTTGCAAAGAGGAGATATTTTTGAAAAAATTATGAAAAAGTTGCATCGGAATCAAATACATGGAGGCACACAACTTTAAACAGCTATTTCTCATTTTGAACTCGATGCAGATACGACTTGTCCGCTTAGCATGGCAGTATGAATTGTGTCTTGGAGACTTCCAGGTTATGAAAGATTTTTGACGACATCCGAGATCGCGACAAGCTTTTCGCAATCGGCAATCAGCGTGAATCTGCAGTATCTGGTTGTCGTGAACGAGCTGTTTGGTATGAGCTTGTAGTTCTGCCTTAGCCCCGGCTTGGAGCTGCAAATTTAAAAAATATGTCTGTGTACACTGTACAGCTGTAAATCTGGTGCGTATATCGAAAAATAATGAAGCGGAGAAGTTCTGAGTGGGTTCAACTAGTTTAGAGGAATTTTTGAAAATACCAGTAGAAGGAAGTAGATGCATGTAGTAACAGCTTCAAAAGTAAATGAGAGGGAGCAACGCTAAATTACTACGAAATGGTCAAAGATGTAGATAATCTTTGGAGTATTCCAAGGTTTCAATCTTAAAAAGAAAGTAATCTGGGAGGCAGTGTCATTTGAGGATTCGCTACTGAATTTTAAAATACGATTGAAGTATGAAACAATAAATTTAAGTAAAGTCAATCCATTTTGCAAAGAAACGAAATTCAAAATAAATTTTAATCCCGATTGTAAGAAGCATTTCAAAGTTACTTTGCATCGTTGGAGGATTTAACCTTGATGGATTCAGAAGCCGTCCACACACATGCCATAATTTCTTGGCGTCTTGAATTAAAAATGATGAATGAAGTGACTGCGAAAAGAGCGTAGAAACATTTACGCATCGTCGGATTCAAAAATACCACTTGGAGCATACAGTAGAAGGCACCGACAATCGTTTTTGCTTAACTGCGCTGTTGCACTTAATCGGACGAACAACTTTGCCCGTCGGAAGGAACGTGAAAAGAATATTATTTGTTACTTTCACCAAGATAGCATTACAGTCATTATCCAAGAACCAGGAAATCCAAGAATATTGTATTCAAATATTCACGGGTATTTTCTTCTTTTGAAGAAAGCAAGCACGTCACTTTATGTTAAGCAGGGCATTCTGATGCAAAAAGATTTCAATGAGTTGGGATGATGATCAAGATTGACTTTTTCTCAATGAAAATTGCTATTCAGTTTGTTTTTATTTGTTTATTTTTATAGTGCAATACAAATGCTAGTCGAGGAAAAAAATTTATGGGGGGGCAGGGGCGGCATTTCACCATTTCATTTGGGGGGTCGAGTTTCTTAAATATGTATAACCCCAAAGAGAAACTAAACACATTAGCTAACAAGAAGTTGTTGTAAAATCGATTTAGTATGAATAAAATTAGTATTTGGAAACAATTAAAATTTTGATTCATTGACTAAAAAGTTATCATACAATACATCTCGCTACTAAAATTTTTATACCTTTCGGAAAAGTTATAATGCATGATTTTTGGAATTCGGAAGAGCAGGGGAATCGTGTTACTAATCTATCAGTGCCCAATGTCGTGCTGTTTTGTCAGTTCAGCTAAATGAAAAAGTCCCCCCCCCCTCCCCTTTGTGCTTCGAAAATATTTCTCTAACCTCCTGAGACATTAAAAAAAAATCTTTCTCTACTAGCTGAGCTGATTGTAATAGTTAAAAAATAATTGAAGTAACACAAAGTTATGTATGAAAACACTTTTTATATCTTGCTCTTCAAAATCACCCAGGCTACTTCAAAAACTGTGAGGGGCTTAAACTTTTCATCATTGAATAATCTAGTCATGTCGGCGCTCTCAGCTTCAATGAGGCATCATCTGCCTCCAGCTCTGTTATTCACTATTCCAGACTTATGAGTCCATAACAAGGACGAAGCTGCAGTCTCTGGATGTGAAAACCACTCTGTCGGTATATTGCTTGTAACTTTTATTGCCTCACGCTAAAAATTTTACTCACAGTTGAAACATTTTATTTTTCAACACCAAAATGACAAATCCAATTTGACAAAATCCAATCCTTTTTTTTTTTTTCTCGCCTCTTGGCTTGGAGGAAGAATTTTTTTGAAATATTTCACGATTGATTGAAATATGCATTTATAAAAAAATCTATTTTCAGTTTCAATTGTAGATTGAACTGTGGTAGTAGGGTGCACAGATTAATTGTAGATTGAACTGTGGTTTGAATAGTCGAGTAGCGGATTGAAGATATAGATTTTGATAGAGTAAAGCATTTTTCAAAAACCTTCTTCCGATGCAAACAAATTGGATAACAATTCAAACAAAGTCATACATGCTAAACGGCATGAGCTTTTTCACCGTTGAAAGAATCGTTTTGCAATAATTCTTCCAATCGTCAAATCACTGCTTTGAAGTTATAGAGAAATGTTTTTATGGTTTTAACTCTTGAAGATTATCTTGTGTCACTCCGCGATTGCATAATTATAGAGCCCCGTAAGAGGTATTTGGTTGATATGTCTTTTTTTATTTAATAATCACATGAATTTTTAAGAAGTTTCTATGAAAGCATTATAATGTATTGAGCAGCTGAAACGTGTTTCTAGCAGAAGAAAGCGATGAACACTCATTAAATAAATATACACTTAAAAAATGAGCGTAAACGTGAATGTAAAATATCAAGGAATTTTCTTGTGAAAACCATGCTGCCACACCACTTTTCATGAGCCTCTCATATTAGACATACCATCGTTACACTGGGCACACAAGTGTGAAATATTTAACCTATATGAGGCAATGTCTTCTTTAGTTAAAATTAACCATGGTTCTCTACCAGTTTTCTATGTTCTGAAAAAGTCGAAAATACTTCATGAATTCCTAAATCAGCTTCATGAATTTCTAAGTCAATCAACCAAATAACGAAAAACACTTTTTCTAGTCTGAGAATGTGTCGAGTTTCATCCATAGACTAATAAGAGTAGACCGAGCTTCCCCAGACTTGCTGATGAAAAAATTGGTTCATGGATACATCATGTGACTGGTGGAAGGCTCGGCGAAAACTTTGGCGGCATGGTTGCCAGATGGCAAGATCATCTATAGTTTGGCACTCGGCATGTATTTTAAGACGTAATGTGTTTTTATTATAATTTTTTTCCCAGGTGCAGAGATGATTGAACTGTTTTTCTTTTAGTTATGCATTATTTTGACATTAGTAATTAGTTTTTGATCGCAGTTTTCAGTAACTTTAATTTCATTCGGAACTACTACGTCAGCGTTGGCGTAAACGTAATGGCGTAAACGTTATGGCGTAAACGTTTTGCGTTAACGCAAAAATGTATTAATCGGTATCTTAAATTGAAATTGTAGGTAAAAATCTTACCGTTTGCCGATTCTTTTTGGGCGCTTGCATCTTTAATTGCTTAGAGAGTTATTAAAATTGAATAAAGAAAATGCACAATACTATCTAAACGAAAAACTCACTATATTAACAAAATATTTACAACTTAGAATAACAAATTTACAAATCAGACTCCATAAAAGATTCTTCCGTGTTCCATCAATTCTATTTATTTTATTTCTCGCGGGCGTTGATCGTCTGCCACGATCAACGCCCGCTGTTGCTAGGATATCCACCAGTCACATGGTTTGGTTTATGAGCAGCAAAAGGGTTGCCATAGCTCGGTCTACTCTTATTATTAGTCTATGGTTTCATCAAATAGTTGCTGAGAACCAGCGAGATTTCCTTTAATGAACATTGATTTCCAACTTACATAAATTGAAATCACCCATTTTCTATCATTCTACTCAAAAAATTTGGGGGTGCGACCGCCCCCTCTTGACCCCCCTATTTGCCGCCCCTGGGGGGGGCGAATTTGAGGTTTTACTGTTATGAGATGCTTTGCATTAAAATTCACATTTGACACTTCAGCATGCTCTTTGCCTACTACCGAGGTTGCTTACTAGTAGAGTACCCTGGTTGCTTACTGGCTGAGTACCCTGGTTGCTTACTGGCTGAGTACCCTGGTTGCTTACTGGCTGAGTACCCTGGTTGCTTACTGGCTGAGTACCCTGGTTGCTTACTGGCTGAGTACCCTGGTTGCTTACTGGCTGAGTACCCTGGTTGCTTACTGGCTGAGTACCCTGGTTGCTTACTGGCTGAGTACCCTGGTTGCTTACTGGCTGAGTACCCTGGTTGCTTACTGGCTGAGTACCCTGGTTGCTTACTGGCTGAGTACCCTGGTTGCTTACTGGCTGAGTACCCTGGTTGCTTACTGGCTGAGTACCCTGGTTGCTTACTGGCTGAGTACCCTGGTTGCTTACTGGCTGAGTACCCTGGTTGCTTACTGGCTGAGTACCCTGGTTGCTTACTGGCTGAGTACCCTGGTTGCTTACTGGCTGAGTACCCTGGTTGCTTACTGGCTGAGTACCCTGGTTGCTTACTGGCTGAGTACCCTGGTTGCTTACTGGCTGAGTACCCTGGTTGCTTACTGGCTGAGTACCCTGGTTGCTTACTGGCTGAGTACCCTGGTTGCTTACTGGCTGAGTACCCTGGTTGCTTACTGGCTGAGTACCCTGGTTGCTTACTGGCTGAGTACCCTGGTTGCTTACTGGCTGAGTACCCTGGTTGCTTACTGGCTGAGTACCCTGGTTGCTTACTGGCTGAGTACCCTGGTTGCTTACTGGCTGAGAACCCTGGTTGCTTACTGGCTGAGAACCCTGGTTGCTTACTGGCTGAGAACCCTGGTTGCTTACTGGCTGAGAACCCTGGTTGCTTACTGGCTGAGAACCCTGGTTGCTTACTGGCTGAGTACCCTGGTTGCTTACTGGCTGAGTACCCTGGTTGCTTACTGGCTGAGTACCCTGGTTGCTTACTGGTTGAGTACCCTGGTTGCTTACTGGTTCAGTACCCTGGTTGCTTACTGGTTGAGTACCCTGGTTGCTTACTGGTTGAGTACCCTGGTTGCTTACTGGTTGAGAACCCTGGTTGCTTACTGGTTGAGTACCCTGGTTGCTTACTGATTGAGTACCCTGGTTGCTTACTGATTGAGTACCCTGGTTGCTTACTGGTTGAGTACCCTGGTTGCTTACTGGTTGAGTACCCTGGTTGCTTACTGGTTGAGTACCCTGGTTGCTTACTGATTGAGTACCCTGGTTGCTTACTGGTTGAGTACCCTGGTTGCTTACTGGTTGAGTACCCTGGTTGCTTACTGGTTGAGTACCCTGGTTGCTTACTGGTTGAGTACCCTGGTTGCTTACTGGTTGAGTACCCTGGTTGCTTAGTGGCTGAGTACCCTGGTTGCTTAATGGTTGAGTACTCTGGTTGCTTACTGGCCTTTGACACGGCTTTATCTTTTGATCCAGACCAGAAGCCAAGCAACCTCTGTGCCAGCGTCCCCCACAGGCATTGATTTGTAATTTGAGCTTGGAGGACTAGGACATGTTTTTCATACACCATATCATTAGCGCACCCTGAGGGTCTTTGAAAAACCGGTATTGAACCGCTACCCTTTCCCTATGCGCCCGACACCTTTCCAACCACGCTATCTCAACCTCTGTTAAGGGGCACATTCGACTGGATTTCTTTCGATTCGATGGAATACGATCTACCAGTAGCGCAGCGAGAAATTTCCTTCTGGGTGGAGTGAAGAAAATTTCTAGCGGCGCGATTGGTAGATACAATTGATCGCATTTCGATTCGATCGATTTGTTAGAGATTAATGAGCTCCTAAAACACACTGCAATTTTCACAAGCAATACCAGCAATTTCTAATGAGAAAAAAAAACAATTGTTTTCTGATGACGAACTTGTATAAACTATGAAGCTAGGAAAATCCATTAATGCAAACCTTCACAAAAGAAAAACTTTAAACTCATCTCCTGACTAATTTTGTTTTTGTTACTTAGCGCCCTTTAGCTTTACCTTCAACTACAGATATATAAATGCGAAAGCTAGGAACCAGAAATATACGAATTAACGCTTAATTTTTTTACGATTTTATTTCTTAGGTGTTTTGTGCAGTGTTTCCGGAGCGGAAGCATTGCTAGGCTCACCGGATATGAAAGCTTCCTTCTTCTAAAGAACTACAGTTCTACGAAGCTTATTTTTTAAGACAGGTGTAATAACAGATTTTTAAAGGTATGTAAGGAACCTCCGGCCGGATTCGTATTCAGGAAGACGTTTCGACTTTCTGGTTACACGTCTTTATCTATCAGTGAACACTTGCCAAGATGCAACTGCCAATTGTCGTAACTTTTTTTTTTAATTTTCATTTCATTGTTTATTATACACTAGTGATACCCGCACGGCTTTGCCCGTAATAGAAAAATCAAAAGGTCTTTTGGTTCGCCTGTACATTTACAAATAATGTATGGTGAATTTTCTCGCCAGATGGCTTGAACCCATCTTACGGTTCCACGTTATGATAATTTCGTAATTTACTCGTCCATCTGATATTTTTTTTTCTTAAAATTGGAATAGAAAAAGAACCACATCGAATTTCCGAAACATCGCTTCGAGGTGCACACCCCCATGCTACATACTAACTTTGTGCCAAATTTCATGAAAATCGGTCGAACGGTTTAGGCGCTATGCGCGTCACAGACATCCTACAGATATCCAGACATCCTCCGGACAGAGAGACTTTCAGCTTTATTATTAGTAAAGAAAAGGGGAAAAAACTTAAGATCTAAAAACTAGAATAAAAGATCGGAAATGAAGATGGAAGGAGTGTCGTTGCAAGCTAAATATTATAATTCTAGTCGAACTTTTATTTTTTAACTTTATAAAATTTCTTAAAAATCTTACCAGGAAACATCACGATCAAGGAAATTCAAAAAAATTCCAAATTGGTGGCATTCGAAAGAGCATTGGAAAACATGTTTATGGCACTGAAACTACGTGCCCTCGTGACCACGTTATCGAAATATGATGTCTTAAAAATTCCCGAAATTTTTAGTAAAGTCGCCAAATTTAGCGAGTTTTGTTCAGAAATGGAAGGTACGGCGCGAATTCAACATCTGCATCTGACAAGATATTTCACTTCCATATTTGGTCACCACCAAAGCGCGTGAGAAATATCGCATTAATTCCTTACTCGGGGTGACTACCATGGCGCGGGGTGTCGTGGTACAGACTGTGGCATTGAAATTTTTAGGGGCTTGTGCTCCGGGATATTAACGTGCATCAACTGTATAGGGGAAAATGCCACAGCCCGAAATATTTGTTTTATTTTATTGTAAAAACAATGGAATTTTTTGTTATTCTTAAGACTGTCTGTTAAAAAAATGATGTTTAAAACTTTTGCAAAAAATATGATAACCGTAGAAAAACGGTAAACACACTTTAAAGTCTTTTTTTTTTTTTTTGAAAAGTCGAAAATCTGAAGTCTTCAACAGTATCTAAATACGAAGAAAACGACATTTTTAAAGATTTCAAACCATGTTCTCAAATTAAAAAAAAACTGTAACGGATTCGGTGCGACTTCCACTTTCTTGAAATGAAGACACAGTTCTTGATAAAAACCCAGGAGCTTTATTTACACTATGTACAGGAGGAATCGTTAACAACTGCTAAAATAATCATCAGCAATTAAGCAAATATCACTCAACACCGTAAACTCAACGGTTACACACGTATTTACTTCCAAATACGAAAACAACACAGCGAAATGCATCGCTATAAACAGAGCTAATACACACTCTCCAGTACAAATTCTCAATCGAAACTCTCCACTTTATCACGCAGGACGCTTTTATAAACATCGAAGAATTTTCCACAACATTCTTACCTCTTCTCGAAATGCGTAGACCGTTATCAAATTTTATCAATGAAAAGAAAAGAAAATAGGGGGTCGTATACTTTAGCCGAATGAAAAGGGGTTGTATATTCATTACGGGAACTATTTACAGGTTACGTTACTACAATAATTACTATTTACAGGATTTGTAACAAAACGATTTCTGTCAGTTATTTCCAGTGTGTTTTTCGTTATGTGTATCGTTTTCAAGTTATGTGTAAACCCTCTAACAAGTCAAATAAAAAAAAAACTGTATTAATTTTTATTTTGCTCGTATTTGAATTCCCTTTTAACGTGAAACATAATTGGTAAAAGTGACTTCAGTATTTTTAAAAATGACTAAATAACATGCAATATGATGTGCATTTACGTTATAGCGACTTTCAGTTGCAGTGACAGACTTTTTCGAACTACAGGGTTGTTGTAATGAACGTCGACTATAAAATTTTTGATAAGAATCTGTTATGAAGTAATTTCTGACATCGTTAGTTTTGCTGTGCAATTTTTTGACATTTACTATCCGTTGTTTTCTTTTTTTTTTAATTATTACTTTTTTCGATTTTAAATTAAAAATTAAACATTTTCGCTAGCAGTGGTCAGACAATAAAACTTCATGAATGATAATAACTTTTGAAAAAATAAATAAGAGCTGGGATACTACAATCCATGATCATGTTCTTTCAACATCAAAAACTATCCATTTTATTTTCAATATATAAGCTGTAATTAGCATGTTTTTTTTTTACTTATTCATATTAATTCTCGTACATAATTATTAATTACTTACAACACATTTCATTACAAGAGTACAAACTTAAATTAGTTAAGTAAAACACACTTGAAATGCACTTAAATTCTGAAATGCATTATTATCACGATTACAAAGTTAAATCCTACGTTCAATTTCGTTATAAAGTTGTAGCTCCTCTGGATAAAGCTCTCTAGTTTCCATTTCACAGGCTTCATAGTTACTTTTTAATTTTACCCACACAAGTAAAGGGTTAATTCGAAACATCGTTTACGCGCTTTGCAGATGACCAGAAATGGAAATGAGAGTCTTGCTAGACGCAGGCGATGAAATCACGTGGTATTTTCCATTTCTTGCCAAGTCTTTAAATTTGGCGAATTTTCGTAAGATTTCGACAGACTTTGACCCCCCATATCTCAAAAACAAAAGGACGAGGGCACACAATATTTGGGTCAAATTTTTTTCTAAAGATACTCTTTCGAATGCGACCATTTTTAACTTTTTTCATGATTACTGAACTCGTGATGTTTCCTGGTTAGTACTAGTACGACTATACTTATTTTCAAGTTTGTTGACATTTTTACTGTACCTCTGAGCAGGCACAGATGCAGAGGAGCGAGAGGGAGAGGGCCATACAGGCAGAGCCTGATTACCGCTAAGACACAGGCCCCTCGTCTTAGATTTCAGGGGGACCCAAACTCCTCTTATATGCCATTAATACAAACCTCTCTTCAGGGTCTCCAAATGTTGAGACTATTATACGCATTTCTTTAACAATGCCAATATCCAATTGCACTGCAGAACGATCATTTTCCTTCTTAAATAGAATGAAATCTCCTTTGTGATCTTTTTGCAGCAAGGAAAACTATCATCCTTAGCATTATTATGCTTAAATAATGATTTTACTCTATAGGGTACAATGGTATCATTGATATTCTTGCAAATGCTAAGACAAGGGGGAAATCTCTTATTTGTTGATAAATATTCCCCTTAAAAAAATTCTCCTTTGCAAATCTCAAAATCACTCCAAGTTTAGTCTGTATTTACTATTAAAAGTTATATCGTAGATAATTTTGATAATTATGGTTTACTGCAATGAGCAAAGTTTAATCACATGTTATATAATTATTTTATACTACATCTCTTCCTACTTTTTAAATGTATATACTTTTTTGTGATATGAGGTACCATCAAATTTAGCATGGCTGTGTTGATACGAAAGTATCGAAATATTTTATTGTTTCATTACGTAGTATAAGCGGGAATGGGAGGGGGATGAGTTTCGTGCTCAGTGTCTTCAAAAATCTTAGTTAGGCTCTAGGGGGGGGGGGCCCTGAAATAGAATTGTGCCCCCATGTCCAACATCAGTATGATCGGGCTCTTATTAAAGGGTGAGTTATGAGTGTCCAAAGAGAGTCTAAAGCTGCGTTTTAGAAACTTAAAATTTAGAAAAATTCGTCCCAGACCGCCTATTTTCTGCCCAAAAACAATATTTGTGGTTACCCCTCCACCTTCCCATCCATAAATGATGTCACACTTCGAGGGAGAGGGGGTTTATTAAATTGTGACAGTTGTGACAACTGTGAAGGAGGGAGTAACAAGACGTGCGATGAAAAACAGCGTGAAATGTGACAAGGGGAAGAGAGCCAAATGATATGTGGCACTCGCGTCAAAAGTGGAGGAGGGATCGAATTTGTTCAGAATATGACATTTGTGGACAGCTCATAATGCTGTTGGTGCAAAACTAAACATTTTTTTGCCTGTATTTCAAAAGAAATCAATAATCGCAAAACTGTTTACATGTTTTAACGGTGTTTGTCGAGAATTGAACATATTTTTGCCATGTGTTTCAAATCAAGAACATAAAACAGTTTAAACGTGTTATTGCCACTAAGTAGATAACTGGATAATGTTGGCTCAATTCATGAAGCAAGGAACTGGGACTGAAATGGAAATGAAAGGAACAGAGCATTTTTCTTGACAGGGCATGCTTAATTAGAGAAGATTTAATCTGTCAAACACAAGTTTTATTTCTCACTCTATAATTTTCTTTGGTTTGTAGAATGTTTAACTACATCACCTAATTCATTTTATAAGCTCTTTACTTCACAAAAGCTACTACAAAACTAAGTACATTGGTATGTTCTTAAACAGAATAATTTTAAACCCTCGTCATTTTTGTAATGCATGCCAGTAAGTGAACAGCATTAGTATGGTTTCTTCGAGAATGTTCACTGATGAGGTTTCTGATTTAGATTAAAATAAAACTGATATTACAACTCCCAATTAGTTTTCTCTTAATCGACCGCCTTAAATGGATATCAGTAATTCATTTATTCAATTGATTTGGGACAGGATCACATTAAACAGGACTGAAGATTAATTTTCGTTAAAACGGGCATTTCTTTGCATTGGTATTCGCTGTAGTGAGATTTCACTATGCTTTGGAAAATAAACCTTCGAATTTCAACTTTTTTACTTTCTTTTCAAAACTTATGAGCAGCGATTTCAAGATGACTGCTTATGTGGAAAGAATATTTGCCTTAAAATTTTGTCCTTTATGAAACTTAAAAATCATTAAAAATATCTAAAATATCCGCCAGCTAATGAGATAAAGTCATTATTAAAAATAATTTTAAATCCTATTAGCCCTTTTAGGACATGGGAAATGTCCCAACAAAACGAAACTTATTTTATAAATTATCGGATACGAATAATTTATATAATATTTTTTCCATGTTACTGAGGCATCAGAATCTTAATGTTAGCAAAATAAAATTAATTACTGTTTAAAAAATATTTTTTATTTTGAAAATATCGTACATTAAATGCGTGATGGTCTGCATTCATATTGTCATGTTTTTTATTATTTTTTTTTTTTCAAGATTACTTCTTAATTCGAAGATTAACTGCAGTTAATGCCGCCCGACCTGTCTACTGGTCAGAGGAGTCTGCCAGCGATGGGGGGGGGGGGGGCACCCGGGTACGAATCCACGCTGGAGCATGGATGTACAGTCGGACCTCGATATAAGGTCACCCCTCGAGACTTCACAAAACTGACCTTATAAGCGGGTTGCCCTTATAACCGATTTATATGTATTTATTGATAAATAAACATGTAATTCATTAATTCTTTTCAAAATTTAATACGTTCAAAACTATCAGTTAATTAGGTTATTATAGTTAAATTGATTTGAACCAATTTAAATTTTTGGAATCAATAAGAAATTTTGAAATGATTTTTTAAAACTTTCATTTAGAGTAAAGCTGCATTCAAATATCCCCAAGCAAACAACTGATGGGCAACTTACCTTACTTGGAGTTATCATTAATACTGGACTAATGTGTTTTTTCTTTAATTTAAGCACAATGATTTCCAATTATTTTCTGAAAATTTCCTTAGCTTCTCATGACTGGTAAAAGAATGCAATATGTACACGCTGAGTGCCCTCATTATTGTTTCATTTTTTAGTATCACTGTCGTAATGCTCACTTGCTACTGCATTCTGTGCACAACATGCTACGTTAATTGGAAAAACGACTTTCCACTTTTTAAGGATCGTATATCGCAGTGAGTTCTTGGAAGTGAATCTGTTAGTCACTGAAATCATTCTAAGAAATCTGACAAAAGTGACCTTATAAGCGATTAATGTATTATGACCTGACCATATATCCGATAATACATGACATAGAATTCCTATTCAGTGAGCCGGGACTTTAGAAAAGTGACCTTATATGCGGGGTGATCTTATAAGCGGATGACCATATATCGAGGTCTGACTGTACTTGGTTTCTCCTGTCATTTTCCTTCCTTTGTGTGAATGAGTTTTTGTGCTGTGAATGGTTGCCTACCCTATAAACGGGTCCTTATGGCATGTGTGTACTGTTGAAATCGGACTTCAAACCAAATTATGGTACAGTTGGAAAAGTGAAGCAGCACACAGAGCACCCCAAATTGCCAGCTTGGCTTGCACATAACTGTAGTTAATGACGATGTGAGTCGGAGGGAAAATGATCGACTCTGGCTCTTAGAACTTTGAAATCTTTGATTCACGTCTCCGACTTTTTCACCCCAAAATCAGTCTGACTCCACAGTCTTGGTTTCGACATCCATTGTCCAAATATTTTTATTATAACTAATTTAAGCACATTTTGGAAAATAGTTGTAACTTTGCATCTCTGCTGGACCGAATACACGCATGGTGTCCGTACACAAAACCACCTGAATCAATTTTCACAAAACTTACACGTTGTTTACGCCACCAGTTAATAGTTTTATACATGAAAAATTTACATGCTTTGGTAGGTGAACCTCCCCTCTGTCTTGGGGCAAGAGATAGTACAAGTAGCCCACGTAGGTGCAGTTATACAGCAGGATTTAGAGAAACTTCTCAATGAAAGCCTACCTAGGACCTAGAAACGCGTTTTGTTCAAAACTTAAATACGTACATATATATCCACTTGCTTCTCACTGCCTCAAATTTTCATTTCAATCAATTTAAGAAAAAAAAATGTTCGAATCAATATTTATAAGGTAAATCCACACAACCTACAACAAAATTAATTCATTTTCATTCAGCTAGTCAATACGGTATTATCATTCTTTGGTATTACTATTCAGGGTCTAACGCCACATGTAGACACAGCTTCCGGTTTAACTCTGCGTCCTCGCTACGACGCTCCCTTTTCCGATGCCTTGATTTTGGAACTTCGGCTGTTGTCGCTTGGGGTTGTTTTCTTTGAATTAACACTACAGCAGCAGAAAAACAACTTTTACAGAAATCATTTTTTTTTATGTACTAGGCAATTAACAAATGATTTGTCGATATTTTCGATCGTCAAATTGGTCTCTACGCTTTAATCCTTTAAAGATCACAAGCTCTGAAATAGAATATTGAAGTTTGCGGTGTGTTCAGAAGAGAAAAAAAAAACTACATTTTTTATGAAAGCCGGCATTTTTGCGATAACGTTGATTAGTGTTGGGTCTAATCTAAGAATATTTCCTCATAACAACTCAAAACATAAATGAGTTCGTCCAAGGCAAGGGCGCCTATATGCAAAATTGTAAGGGGGGGGCTCATATTTCCCCCATGGTTTAGCAGGATATTTTACCCATGGAAAACAGACTTCAAGACAGATTAGAGTCATTAAAATTTGACATTTTTAATAACTTATTCATTAATGGCTGGAGAAGAAATGTTTTTGCATTTTTGCAAAGAAAAAAAGTACCAAAAGCAAGAAAGTTCTAATTTCTATGGGTGGGGGTGCTCGAGCTCCCACTTACCCCCTATATGGGCGCTCTTGGTCCAAGGTGAAGTATTAAGTAACCAGAGCCGCATTAGACCTCGATTCTACTCATACCGATTCTTGTTCAAAAAAGTTTGAAAAACAACGATATGTGACCCGCACAGTGGCGGATCCACAGGGGGGGCGATTGGGGCGATCGCCCCCCCCCCCCCCAACAGACTTCGTTTTTTTTTTTTTTTTACTTTTAGGTTGCATACCAAAATAAATCGTTTTTGTTTGAACACTTTCTGAAGAATAATCTAATTTTTTTTCAAATTCAAAATTTATACATTAAATTTTTTTCATTTATGCTCAAAATTTAAATGATAAATGTTAAAAATTGAAAGCGTATTTCCCTCTCAGCATTTGTTTTATATCGTTCGAAGATGTAATCATTCCTGCATATTTATAACTGGTGCCATACATACGTTTTAGTTTTGCTCCGGGGGGGGGGGGGGGGTATTACATATTCCCTTAATTTGCGGTTTTTTAGTTGATTGATATAAAAATACGGGTTTTTTTTCTCCTTTATCTATTTGATAAATTTAATTATTTTATATATAAATGTGAGTTGATGAAGTCAGTAGCATTGCTACGGTGGCGCGGATGGGTTTGCCCCAGGCAGCACCCGAAATTGATCTTCAAAAAATTTAAATGCTTCAATTCTAAAAAAAATTCCCCAACATTTCAATTTATATTAAAAATTATTTTGCAGGGCGGGGCTAAGCCGGGTGACACCCCCTAGAGTGTGACACTAAAATGAATATGAGAAATTTCGATGTTTCAATTCTGAATTTTATTTCCAACATGAAAAAAAAAATTTTTTTTCTATCAAACATATTGGTCTCACTAGAAGGGCATTTGAGGTGGCTGGTACTCATATGGAGTGGGGCGGGGGGGGGGCGGAGACACCCAAAACGCATGTAAGAGTTCCGGAAAAATGTAAATACCAACAGATATTCGCATATGTTTTATAATCTCTCAAATGCATTGGTATCAATACGAGGGAAACGTTTATTTCGGATGATATCCCTCTCGGGGGGGGGGGGACACAATTCCGTTTTGTTTATGAATATTGTATGAACTTCGTTTCTTTCATCGAACATTGAATAAAGTTTTTTTTTCGCCTTCGGTTGATGGGGAGGGGTGAGGGGTGATAGCCCAGATTACCACCCCGGTTGACATCCTAGTTTGCTACGCCACTAATTAAGTGTAATTTAACAATGCTGTAACAGAATATGGTTTTTTAACAGATCAATTTTTTTTTAATTGTTAAAAGATCTTTTCTGCCTCTTGTATTTCGCATTTCCTAGTAAAATCTTATTCAAACAAAAGTAAACTACACTTAAAACGTTTTATTTTGATCCTAAATTTATTTTAATACTGGTTAAATAGTGGAAAATTATGCTTTGTATAACGAAAATTAACCACTTTATTTGCTTCTGGTTCTATCATAAAAGCAATTTTTGTTACAAGATTTATTTCGATATATCTTTATTTAAACTTTTGTTTCGCGTTTTTTACTGCCGTTATTTGTAGTTTTTTCTTCTTTAAACTTAATCTTGTTTAATTGTTTTTATATATCTCGCTATCAGTTTTAATTTCTTCGCTTTACAAATTATTGTTACTATTGCTAATGTAATAAAATTATTATCGTTGTTATTACTGTTATTATTTTGACTTATTTGTGAAACTTCAGTTAATACTTTACAATACAAACTTTTACAATACAATAAACGTTACTTTACAATAAACAATAGTCAGAACTTTCAGTCATCTCCGCGTCATAGATGTTTTATATTTCAGATAACTTTATGTAAATAGTAAATAAGTCCAACTCAGCAGTTTTTAATCGTTTGCTTTTGTGATTTTTTTTTTCTATTTTATTCAATGCTTTTATAAGATAGAGAGTAAACATGATTTTCCTTTGAATAGAGATGAATAAATAAAACTGATTTTTCTTAATCGAATATCTTTTTTTTTTCTCAACCTTCAAGAATATTGTGTAATAATATGTATTTTTACCCAAGTGGTAATAAATTCACCTTATGTTTGACTTATTTCTATTGCTATTATTTTTTCCTTATTATTAGTCTTTTTTTTAAATTTCCTATTTTCTCCTACTTCATTTTCATTCTTTTTTCTTCGAAAAAAAGAATTACACCGGAGTCTGAGAAAGCACGGCAATCGTCCGAGAAGAATCCTTCCTACCCAATACCTTTAAGTAATCGGAACCATATGTTTTTTTCGACCCATGTGTTTGTTACCCCAAGGGAACAACGCGGGTACCGCTTTATACCATTCGTTTCGAAAGCCGCTTTTCCCCCAAAAATCAAGACAAAGACAATTTCGAGGAAAGGAGCTCTTTACCGGTTTTCGTGTCAATTGTCGTCTTGTTCTTATCAGTGGTTTGGACTAACTATCATTTTTTGCGGGAGGAACACTAACACATATCCTACACGTAGTGCTTTATTGAAACGTTTGCTAGTAAAGAGTTGTCATTCGAACTCTCCAGTTTTCCTGGCTTAGATTTGAGGATATTTTCAACTTTAGCGCTTTTGTTATTATTAAATATGGATTCTGGAGATGATGGCTGCGATGGCGGTGACCGTGCTGGTGCTCAGAAACGACGTAGTGGAACTCTGATTTCGTACTTTGCAAAAAAGCCACGAAACAATTCTAAGGAAAAGGAATCTGTTACATGCTCAGATGCTACGACATCAAATGTTGCTACCAGCCGGCAACAGGCAACAGCTGATGGTTGCAGTTTTTCGTCAACTACTGGAACTGGGGTACAAGCAACTACATCTTTATGTAACAATGCTGGTACTGACGGTAACTGTACAGATATTGGCTTAATCAACGAAAGTACACTCAACGATTTTCAAAAACATGAACTGTTGACTAACCATTGGAAACCTCCTATCAAATTTCAGTTTCCATATTCAGAGCACAAAAAGAATGGTCGGGTAGAGAAGAGATATGCAAGTGCAAAGTATCTCGAACAATACGACTGGCTGGTATTTTCTCCTTCACAAAAGGGCTATTTTTGTAAGGCCTGTGCCCTCTTTGCTGTTTGTGGAGGATTTAAGAAAACTGTTCCGTTATCTAAACTCGTGAAGAAACCTCTGAAGAGTTTCGCAAAATTGACAGGAAAGGATGGAGACCTCACAGTCCATGCCTGCAATATCTACCATAAGGAAGCGTTGGAGGTCGCTGCTAATTTTTTACGGACATATGAGAACCCTGCATCTGAGATAGTGAGTCAACTGCTGACGCACAGACAGGAGCAAATGGACCAGAACAAGAAAGCTTTGGTATCAATAGCGGAAACAGTTCTTTTGTGCGGCCGCCAGAATATCGCTTTTCGTGGTCATCGTGACGACGGGGTGCTAGTGCAAGAGCCTGTGACAGAAAATGAAGGAAATTTTAGAGCATTACTCCGGTTCCGAGTTTCGACAGGCGATGAAAATTTGGAGCGACACTTGCGCACATCTTCTTCCCGCAATTCCTACATCAGTAAAACTACTCAAAATGAACTGATCGAATGTTGCGGCAAAGAAATTCAGAGGACAATTCTTGAACGAGTGAAGAAATCAATATACTACAGTATCATTTTTGACGAAACAACGGATGTTAGTCATTCATCCCAGTTGTCCCTTGTGCTGCGGTACACATTCAAAGAAACTGACAACGTGGAGGTGCGGGAGGACTTTTTTTCCTTTGTGAATTTATATGAGTCAATGGAAAAAAATGATGAACAGAGCGAACTTCGACTGACCGGAGAGGAATTGGGAAAGCAGGTGGTGAAGCTGCTGAAGGAGAATAGCCTTCCACTAGAAAACTGCATTGGTATATCAACAGACAGGGCCGATCCTAGGGTGTCGGCCGCCCGTGTGCAAAGACCTAATGTGCCGCTCCTCAAGAGTAATTTTCATAAATTTTCAGGTATAGTGATTGCGTTAGAGAAAAGGGGGATCCGGGTTCTTGAAACTGATGTTTGAAAAACGTAATTTTAGTTTGTTTTTCAATACGTTAAGTGACAGGGGGTGGAATTAGGGGCTTCTCTAAAGAAGCTAATTGAGACTGTCTTTGGTAGTAATGTTTGCGAATGGATTTCGGGGTCCGAAACTGCAAAAATTTCGAAAAATACCAAAGCAATTTTATATGACGTTTCATGATAGGAAGGGCTGTCGTCTGAAAACACGTTTTGGATTTTGGAGCCAACATTTTTAGGCTATTTTGATTAAGTTAAGGTGGAAGAGGTGAATCGAAGACTTAATTGGGTCCTTAAGATCGATGGTTCAACCAGCGAAGTTTTCCGAAAGTAAAGTCCTAGAAACGCAATTTTAAGCCTTCTTTAGTTTCGTCAAGGAGGTCATGGCATCCTTTTGGATCTTCGTTTTGGAGCTACATTTAAATTTGCTTCCCGGGGCAAGGGCCCTGTCCTCCTACCTGATCTGAAACCTGGCAGTTCAATCAACATTTTAATCGGAAAAATTGTCGTAAAGGGAGAAGAGTACAACAATTTAGTTCATCATTCATATATGTTATTCTCAAGGGAGTCCTAATTGTCCACTTTTTCTCCACGCATCCACGATTGTTAACCACAGAGTTTGTTGTTTGAAATGCTTGCGAGAGTATCTAATTAGTACAGCTTTTTTTTAAATAAATAAAATATGTCTTCATTGTTTAGGTCTATAAAAGCTTGGGGGATAAACATTAGTGGCCGCCCTCAGTGCTCCTTTTAGACGGCACCATTTCATGCTTCAGAAGGGGGCCTTTCCCCTCCCCTGTATTACCCGTTCTTGTCACAAACTTTGCAACCAAATGAAGCATATGTGTGTTAAGAGTAGATATTAATGGACAATGAACCAACACAATGTTCCCTATCATTCTATTTTTCTTAAACTATGCTATGCTGTCGGGAAATCGACACATACTTTGACAATTGAACATTTAAAAATCAGCATATTTATTCTACTTATTATAAGTTATCTTGTGAGAAATTTTGCTTGATTATAAGAACTATATGATGCGGCCTGCGGCCGCCCCTTGCTTTGGCCGCCCTTGTGCGGCGCACACTCTGCACACCTGCTAGGATCGGCCCTGTCAACAGACACCTGTAGCGTTATGGTATCCGAACAACGCGGTGCAGTAAAACAAATTCAGAAGACAGCATCAACCGCTGTTCACAGCCCATGTTACAATCACAAACTAAACCTTTCTCTTTCTAAATCAAGTTCCGTTGCTTCAATTAGGAATGCGATTGGTGTAATTAAACAAGTTGCGTCATTTTTTAACGGCTCAGCGAAGCGGACCGAAGTCATTCGGCGGAAATTAGGGAGCCAGCTTATGTCACTCGTAGAAACAAGATGGGCTGAGCGGCACGACAGTGTCATGAAGTTTCGCGAGGACTTTGCTGGAATTGTAGATGCGTTGGAAGAAATATCAAATTGGCAGGACTTAAGTACTTCCACAAAAGCGAAAACGCTAACCCTGTCGCTGTGCAACACAGAATTCATTGTTTCTTTGCTCAGCTTATCAAAAGTATTAAGCTTAACCGTTGCGCTAAGCCGGTACCTCCAGCAAGAAGATTTAGACATAGCAACTGCTACTGGAGCCGTGGAGGATGTTATGGAGGTGTTGACCAAGCTCCGGGAAAATGCTGATGAAGAGTTTAGCAGTATTTTTCAAAAGGTAATAGAAATTTGTGAGACCATAGGTCTAGAAGTAAAAATACCGCGCATTACAGTCAAGCAAACGCAGCGAGGGAATGTTCCGGCTGAGAACGCAGAGATATATTATCGGCGAAACGTATTCCTGCCTTTACTTGACTGTATTTGTCAAGACATACAGTCTCGCTTCAGTGCCGCAAATTTGGAAGCCTTGGAGCTGAAATATCTTCTCCCAAAGCACCTAATAAAGAAGGATGTTAAATCAAGTACCATTAATAATCTGAGTAGTCGATACTGGAAGTTGGCTAAAGCCAGCAGTGAGCACGAGATGAGAAGAGTTCTGGCTGCCGAAGTCACTCTCTGGCAAGCTAAGTTGCGAAGGATGGCCAGAAATGAAAGCAGAACACCAACAGTAGCTGAAGCTTTTGATGAGTGCGACAACAGTGTTTTTCCGATGATTAAATTCCTGTATCAACTTCTGTTGACACTACCAATAAGTGTCGCAAGTGCTGAGCGTAGTTTTTCGGCCCTGAAACGCCTTAAGACTTGGCTAAGAAATTCTATGTCTCAAGAAAGATTAGTGGGCTTGGCACTTCTCCATGTTCACCAGGACATTGAGCTGAAGGCTGTAAATGTCGTGGAAAGATTTATGAAAACGAAGAACCGTAGACTGCAAATAGGAGAATAGAGACACAGTGTATTTTCCCACCTCAAGAGCAGCATCCAATCCCTGCCTTCCACACAATTTTCATATTTCTCCAAATTGTTGGAAATTACGTCTTTAGCTATTAAGGGTATTTATTTTACAAACCAGTTTTAAAAAGTAATTCTGATATTGTATTTAAAATTTCTTTTATTTGCCGTTTTTAAACATTTAATGCCTCTCATTCTGAAAAAGGCAATTTCTTTGCATCCGATATGGGAATAGGATTTTTCTGTTTTGTTTACTGCATTTTATAAAGAGACATATTTTTTTTATTATTAAAACTAATTTCAACATTTTAAAACGAAGCTGCGTGCCTTTTGAGAGTGTCAAATGTCATTAAATGCTGAAATGCTGACTTAATTTTATTTTTGTATCAATTGTTTTAAATTTTTTAGTTTATAAACATAACATTTCCAGCTAATATCTTACTTCTGCATAAATAAGTAAATGAAATATTAGACTAAGAGAAAACTAAAAATTAGTTGTGAGCGTTTTGATTTTACCTTAAAAAATTAATCCATTACTTCTGCAAAGTGTAAATGAAGTATGTATCTTTTGTATATTAATTGTAAATTTTTTATTTATTCATTTACTGTGTTTTTTATTTTGATGTTTTTATTTTCAAAACTGAAATATCTTCGAATGCGCTATGCAATCGAACTTTTCTCAGCTTTCTATTTCGTATGTTATAAAAGGTAAACAAAAGCAAACATTATTTTTATTTTTGTTTAAATCATGAATTGAAATATTTTGAACGAAAGTCTAGGCTCAAATGATAGAAGTTAAATGCTGTATTACTATTTTAATTTTTTTTTCAAAACTGTTTTAATTTTTGAAATATATACGTATTATTTTTACTTTTCAAGTCTGTGTTTATAAGTACGTGAAATCTCAGAATCAACTCATATTGTATAGATTAAGAAATTTGCATTTTCTAACATTTAAATTATTTTCTATATTCAGTCATAAATTGAATTTTCATTAATTTCAAAATATTTCTTTTTCGACAGAAAATTCTCTTTGCAGAATTTGATATTTGAAATTAAAGTAAATATTTTTTTCTATCTTTAAAACATAAAAATTTCTGAATAAATATTGAATAAAACAAATTCTATTAGTGAACTTTGGTAGTTGCTTGTTTTCATTTTTTCTGCAATCATTAGACATTATTTTTATTCAAAAATGTATTACCGAGGAGATTCATAGAAATGCCTCATAAATCCATGTCATATCGATCTCTGAAAATCCCACGTTACATTAGAATGGTATTTTTTTTCATTCCATAATAGGATGAGAGAAAATATATAAAAAATGGCGATATAAGGGAATGTATTTCCTTTATTTGTAAGACTCAATTTAAAAGCTCATGAATGATGTTCGCAACGAAATAGCTTTTGTGCGTCCGATACTTTTGAGCGCATGTGAGAACGGATGGGATGGAATCATAGGCGGCTCGTGGGGGCAACTGCCCCTCCTTTTCAAAAACAAAGGGGCACTGCCCCTCCGTCTTTCTAACTTCAAAGTTATAGATCGACTGGGAAATGCTGGTGCTGATCGATTCACGTGTTTAAAGAAAGAAGAATTGACTTAATAAGGGTACTTCAAATGTTTGTCACGTTTTTTGATGAAGATTAAATTGGAGCTTTGAATCGAAAGAAGGAAATCTACTGTTGATATTTGTCTCGAGATTTCAGGTCGTGTCCCTAGGTTTTTTTTTTTTTTTTGAGACGATCATTTAACCAACAACAAAAATACCATAGCCCAATTTTATAAAATTTAAAATAAAATAATAAATAAATAAATAAGGGCGCTGCCCACATCCCCCTCCCGTGACTTCTCTGACCCCCCCCCCCCAAATTTTTTGTGGACCAATCGCCCATGGATAAAATCGCCCCCCCCCAAAACAGGCCTCTGGATCCGCCACTGGACCCGCATTTTCCATTTTACTGAATTATTTGCTTGCATCTGTTTCGAAGCGACAAAGAACTCCTTTATCAGAGCATAACAAAGTTGTGAGTTCACTTCACTCGAATTATTTGCATCCCAAAGCGTTTTTATATTGACAAAGGGGGTCCTCGTAAACCCGAATCACGCGTATGTAATTTATGTAAAATTTTCCGGTGTAGGCATTAGCTTAGTGAAAGAGTGGGAAGGGGGGGGGGGCAAAAGGGTAAATAAACCTTTTCATGAAGTAACAAAATTTATAGGAGTACAGCGACAATCCGAAAATTTCTTTCCAGAAAAAAAAAAATCTATATTTGTCTGCGGTTGTTTAATGACCCACCGTTAAATTAGTTTTCCCATGGAAATGGATCATCATTTTTGGAACACCCTGTATTTATATCGATCTATCTGTATTTATCTATTTTTTTAAAATCTATAACAGTTTACACCTATTACATCCATACATATTTGTATTTACTAGTCACTATAAGTTTTTTTTTCCAGCGGTGGAAATTAGATCAAAATTACTGAAAATTTGAGGGAAAACATGAATTTTCATGTTTCTAACATTTTTATTTCTGCTCTTACCCATTCGTTCATAGTATATCTGAAAACGTACAGTTTTATATGTACTGAAAAACAGCTTTTATGTTAAATGTTATTTGTGAATGCTTTCCAAATAATTTTTAAACTTTTTATTGGAGGTTGTTTTGAAGCAAGACAATCATACAATAACTTAAAATATTGATTTTGACTCACCAAATTTTCACCTTCTCAACACTGAATGTCACGGAAACAACGCGGTCGCACCAGCACCCACTGCCGTAGCCAGAAAAGTTCCATGCAGGGAAGGGGCGTCAATTAACTCGTAATTACAATAAAGCAAATGTAGTCCTTCACCTAAATTCACCTCAGAATAGAAATGTGTTGCAATGCTAAACCTCTGCATCGTAAGCCTATCATTCTACAATTAAGACCATCAAAAGTTCTACGTATGACATTCGGTGCACATTTACATTTAAATGTATCTTAAAATAATTTCGTCAAAGTTTCATCAAGAGAAGATGCGTCAATTTACTCGTACTAACAATAAAGTAAATTGCGCCCTTCACCTAAATTCACTTTGTTTTCAATGCAAAACATCTCAAAATAATTTCGTCAAAGTTTCACACAGGGAAGGGGCGTCAATTAACTCGTAATTACAATAAAGTAAATGCAGCCCTTCACCTAAATTCACTTTAGAAATGTTTTTAATGCTAAACCTCTGCATCGTAAATTTATAATTCTACAACTAAAACCAACAAAAGTGCTAGGTATGGATTTAGTGCGCATTTAAATGTATCTCAAAATGACTTCGTCATTTTCTATGCTTTTCACACTATTACGCAAATATCTATCTCTTCCTTGTCTTTCACTCCGATCTGTCAATGTTTAACATATCGAGGCACAATGAACGTAGAGGTGAACAGTTATATATGTTAATCGCGCGGTAAATGTGAGGTATGGATTTTTAAAAATTAAAGGTATAGTAAAACCGTTAAAAGTGACCAGCTGTTTAAGTTGACCACTAAAGTAGAGCACTGCCAGTGGTCAACTTACACAGCTTTGTAAACAGTAACATAAAGTATACAGTAACACCTCGTTACATCGGGCCTCGTTATATCGCTCATTCGGTTGTATCGCGCCTTTCCTTTATCTCTTAAAAAATTACATTATTTATTTTCAATGTTGTTTTAGTTTTGACATTCCAGAAAAACGAAATATTTCTCCAGAAAAAGTATTTTCTTTTTTTAATCAATGAACAAAATTGCCATATTTTCCATACACTTAATCCGTGGATGTTCACAGGGCAGAAATATAAATCATTGCAGTTTTAGAAATTAGGTACATAAGATTTTTTAAACAAAAGAAATAACCTCCCCGCCCCCTCGACTTTCCCTTCTATACCACTGGTTATCTTTAACATTCAATGTCTGCGTTAAGAAGGTAAACGTTCAATACTTATTCCTGTGTCTAGTCATTTGTTTGCAAACTTCAACAGCTGTAGAGTGCGAGATTATCCGTTCTTAAGTCATTTGATCGCCAACCCTATTTGTTCAAGGACATGTGCTGAACACGCAGACTATCATTTTGTCGTTTTCAACGAGACGGTTCAAAGATGTGTCGCTCTTCCTTGAAATCAAGCTCAAAATTGTAAAATTACTGTGTGACAAAATTTTACTTTTTTCTATAACATTGAGAAAAACACCTCATTTATGTCAAGTTGGGCTTGCTATACATAAATATATAAGCTAAATTCTTGTAATACGTACCATTTTAAAGTTACGACAAATTTCATTTCCATAAATGGCGTAAAGCTGAAATTTTTAAATCTATTCTAAACAAGCTTATTGAACAATCCGAATTGCTTATTATCCTCACTTGACCGCTATTGACGTTCCGGTTCCTTTTTCAATGTTCCCACGTAATGATCATACCGCCAGTCGCAGATGTTCTTTTATCTATGTTGCGTTCGAATCTACAGTTCTTTCGAATGAATATTCAAGAGATAACTAAAATCTGGAAGACATAATACCTAGTCTCCTTATATTTTGAATCTTAATCCAAATATAACAATAATGTAAACTTATACATACATGATGAGAAGAAATAGCACAGGTTTTATCGCTGAGTAGAAAAATTAGTCACATGTAATATTAAAGAAATGATGAAAATTTAGCTTTTAATTTAACTTTTCATCTCCTGAAGAGTGAAATCCTTTTGAGTTAGCAACCAACAGTAATCGCCCAACTTTTTTGCATGCCTTTTCCTTGGTAACATTTTACTATCCCGCTTAATATTTTGATGAAAGCGTTCACCTCCCATACCACTCACCAAGAACGGAAAGAATCAAAGTGAGAATGCAAGAAATGTAACTGACATTCTGCACTCCATAGTTTCATATTTTTGCAAAAAGTTTTTCGCTAAAAATTTGCCATTTTTACTTTTATGGCTGAATAAAAATCCCAAAGAAACCTCCTTCAGAGATAACCAAGACGCTAGTTCTTTTTGGGTGAGATTTTGATCAAGGTCACTGCTTTTTCATAAGTATTCTTACTTGTGGGTGGACAAAAATGCCTTCTTTTAATTTAGCATCACTCAATTTGTGAAAAATACTTGTTCAAATGCAAAAATCCTTTGCTATTTTTATCCATGGATATGACAGTTTTTCGTCAAACCAAATTTTTTATGTTTGGGTGCAAAAATCATTTTCTTGCGGAATAAGAGATAAATTAAAATATTAAGCGTTGTCACTTCAAAAAAACTCACAGCAATTCTAATTGAAATAAAATTCTATCAAACAATAACTATTGCAGATGATAGTTTTTACAGTATATACACTCGTTTGTGAAAATTGCAACCCCATGAAGGAAGCATCATAATTGAATGAAATTTAATACACAGTTGAGTGGTAATGGTAAAAATAAATGATTACATTTTCAAACCAAACAAACAATAAAAAGAGGTAGAAATTAGTATTTTGTGTGGCCACCACGCGCCGCAATAAGAGCTGCTACACGACTCGGCATGAAGTGAAACAAAGTTTGAATACCTGTCTGCGGAAGAGTATTCCATATTGTTTGTATGCGCAACCAAAGTTGGTCTGTCGAAGCAACAAGGACGAGGATCACGCGCGAGACATCGCCCATCGAAATCCCACACATGTTCAATCGGTGATGTATCCGGGGAATGTGCAGGCCAAGAAAGAAGCTGTACCTGCTGCGAATCAAGGCAGGATTTGGCAGTCCTGGCGACATGTAGACGGGCATTATCCTGCTGGAATGCAGCCCCTGGCAATCCTTGCAGGAAAGGAATAGCTCGGGGCTGTTAAACTTCGTTTATGTATCGGGTACTGTTCAAATAGCGAACAATTCGTAGCAATTGTGATCGTCCATGATATGCTATGGTACCCAAGACCATAACTCCGAGTAATCGTCCACTGCGGTGTTCGATAATGCACTCCAGAAGTACTCCCTCCGTGTAAGTGCCGTCCGGCATAGCGCCTGACACGAATTTGGCGATCATGGTGCCACAAATTGAATCTGGATTCGTCAGAAAAAACGACCTGCTGCCAATCAGCACGCCAGCTTTTATGCACATTGGCCCATTGTAGCCGCAGGCTGCGATGGTTTTGCGTGAGAGGAATCCTGTATAAAGGAATCCTTGCGCGCAGCCCACGCTGCAGCAGACGTCTCCGAATTGATGAAGCACACAATGAAACACCTGTAGCTGTTGATCACTGTGTTGCCAATTGTCTAGAAGAAGCTGTGCGGTCCGTCAGCGCCAAACGCACTAGATGTCTGTCGTCGCGAGCTGACGTCACATTTCGGGTCCACTCCCGGATTTCCGAGCTGTGCGATCCTTGTCCGTCCACTGCTTCCAAACACGCATGATTGTGCTGCTGCTACGCTGCACACGAGCGGCTACTGCACGATAAGACAATTCAGCTTCACGAAGGCCGACGATTTAGCCCCGTTCCAACTCTAAATTTTGCTCAAATTTCGCTTTCTTTCGTCGAAGAGGCATAGTAAAGATTCAGTTAACGTTTACTCTAGCATATAACCACTGATAATCATACACGCCTCGCTAGAGCCGTCTACTTATATTCGGTTTGATCCGCCGTTCAGAGGGCGCTGCTCAGCGTACGCATGCGCTACCGGTCTGCAATTCTAATCATTTGCATATCATGCCCTACTTTACATTTCCTGCAATTTTCAGCTCACTCGCGTAAGTCCTACGTGGTGTTGCAATTTTCACAAACAGGAGTGTACTAATACGCTGTTTTATACATCTGATTATCGATTTTTATATGGAATAAAATTCTTTTTTACCACATTATAAACGTGGGCACACAAAAATGTTATGTAGAAGCTGCAACTTAGAAACGGGACATGTTTGATAGGGTTTCTAATCCTGATCCCGCAGGAATTCGTTCTCAATCCCGCGGGATTCCCAATCCCGCAATTTTTTTTTCTATTCAAACGTTTTAAAGCTTTTGCCTCTCATAAAACGACTATTTTCACAAGCACCATCTGAAATCAAAGTTCTTCTTCGTGTATCTGCAAGAAGAGCAGGAAAAACTGCCTCGTTCGACCAACAATGGATTTCCAATTTAAGAACACAATAAAAATTGAGTATATTTTTCTGAGAATGAATTGGTATTCTCATTCGGAGGCTTCAGTTTTCATACATGTAGCAATTAAGAAAATGCTTAAAACCTATAAGCATTTTCGAAAACCATCTCTAAAATTCAAAGTCCAATAAATTACGCTTTTTAAAAAATAGAGAAAGTATTACATATTCCGAAACCCGCTGGAGTAGTCTGAATGCAATGTTGACTTCTGTAAGCTTTAGTAACGCACTTAAAACCTTTAAGTTACCAAAACAGCACTCCAAAGAAGCAATGAAAACTCTCCCATTATTTATATATTTGGCACGTCTTTAAAAGGGGCGACAGAAACTTGTATGAAGCACAGGATGGCTCGTATGACAGAGCAGTAAGTTAAGCTACTCATGTTTTTGAATTCCTCTTTAAAGTTATTAGGCAAAATTAGCGAAGTTATCCAAACACTTTTACTGAGACTGCGACTTGGTGAAATCAAGCAGTATTCACCCCTTGTTGCAATGAATCAAGTTCACTGATACAACGACCAACGTTAGGGGGCAACAAGGGTATTATTAATGCGCGTTAAATTGGATACAGCAAAACACATATTCAACAGATATCGCTTTTGTCCGAAATTTGCAGTTCTTGAGCAAAAACCCAGCATAAAAAAGAAAAATCTATTTCAGAAGGTGATGAAGTTAATGCGGCTCTTTTCCTAACTGTCCACAATTATTTAATTTTAGTAAAACCAATTGCAGGGAGCCACACCTATTGTTTTTATCAAGTGCATTATTTTTTAAACAAAAATCCTTAATCATATCCCACATGAGCGATGCTTTGTTGTCGCATTGGACAGTTTTAGGGCACACTTTTGCCTACCAAACAGTAATGTGAAATTGGGATCCAACTTTGTAGTGCTCTACAATTCAAAAAACTAGTGTTTCAAGTTACAAGAGCAGCCCTTCCTAAAAAGTACTACTTTTTCTATTTTTTGAAGAATCAAGTCAATCCCGCAGGATTGACTCCATACAATCCCGAAATCCCATTGGATTGGATCCTTACAATCCCGAAATCCCGCGGGACTGCATTCGGCGCGGAATTGGAAACCCTAGTGTTAGACACCCATTTCATTTGGCACTTTTGGTTACAATTAAATAAGTAACTCAACTATACGTGATCGTGATTGTACAACCCAAATAATACTTCCCACTCTTTGGAAAAAAGTTTATTCTAACCAAATATAAGTGCAAATTACTGTCCAACCACGGATTGCATGGAATTTTCAAACGTCCAGATAAGACGAATCTATGTGAATAAGGGGGAATTAAAAATTTGATACGCGTATTCCGCTCATTTGAAAGACTGCTTCTGCAAAAGCTGGCATCGGTAAAAAATAATACATTCGTCCATGTCCGGGTGTAAAACGGATGTTTGTCTTTCCATACAATTCGTGGTCAGACAGTATTTAAATGCACGTGCTTCCTTTCTTAGACTTTAAAAAAGTGCATTTCATTTCAAATATAATAAATTAAAAATAATCTTATCCAAAAGTTTATAGTGATGATGATTTACATTGAGTCAAAAAATTAGAATATTTAAATTAAAGGGGGGAAAACACTTTCAAAAGAAACAATATCAATACTAGAATACGTCATTTTTTGCTGGATTCAATGCTTTAATCCATGTTCTTACGGATTCTACCATCTGTTTTCATTAATCGTTTCTGACACTGTTTCCATACCCTCTTCAATGCGGCAGCGAGTTCAAGTTCGTTAGCGGGCATTCGGTCTTGAACCGCTTTCTTTAGATTTGACGGTACCACAAGTTCTTGATCGTATTGTGATTGGTCGAGTTGCTTGACCAGTTTAATACCGAAATTCATCTTTCTGTTTAAAATCCATGAGTCGATTTAGAGATGTGACACGGAGCCGAATCTTGTTTAAAGATAAAATGTGCTGCTAAATGTGTAACTGCTGTGCCTCAGATGAAGTATCATGCAGTATTATTGATAAACAGCGGAAGTCACGCGTTGTTTTATTTTAAGAAACATAACTTCCCAATTCCAGCAGCCCTCATGCACCCACAAACCAAGAAGGATGTGTCAAAGTAGAGAGAACGTCTTCCACAAGATTTCTCATACGCGTTTCTTTTTAAAAGTCAAACCCGAACACCTTTTTTTGTTTACAAATATTTGAAGAAAAAGATTCGTCACAGAACATATATAATACTTTTCCAACTTTGTTGCCCCTGTGCTTCTCTTTGCTCCAGGAGAGTCGTGCATGTTTCTGATTCATGTTTATCTTTGGTCTTACTTTGTAGATCCGCAATTAAAACTGCAGTTTATGCAACCGTCCAAGTGTAGTTGTCATGGATTAGGTAACTATACATTCAGTCCAACACTTATGGACGTAAGAAGCATATTTCAACCATTATTTTGGACAATTTACTTCAACTTTGGTTCATCTCTGCCAGGTGTGCAATTTTTCTACCTCGTTTACTTCGGTTACTTTTTAGTTGGTCAGTCCTTTATATACCTTTAAAATCTTACATACCATAGATTGTAAAACGTTCATTTGAATTGAGTTGGATATTTTTTTTTCTAACTTTAAGAAACGATACAATATTTAAGTTCGTTTTTTTCCTATTTTCACCTTGACGACCCATTTTGAGCAACAAACGGCTTTTAAAAGAGCGTAAAATTATCCGGGCGCCAATCTCCATACTTGTGACAAACTATAGGGTAATAGGTATGCAAATATTTTCGCTACTTTTTTAATTCACATTGAATGAATAGATTATTCTAACTTTTTGACCCATATAAAAAATCTATCTATTTTTCCAATGTGTTAATGATCCATACTGTCTGACCACGTATTGTAAGGAAAGACAAACATCCGTTTTACAGCCGGAAATGGACGAATCTATTATTTTTTACCGATGTCAGCTTTTGCAGAAGCAGAGTCTCATTCAAATGAGCGGAATACGCGCATCAAATTTTTACTTTCCCCCCTTATTCACATCGATTCGTCTTATCTGGACGTTTGAAAATTCCATGCAATCCGTGGTTAGACAGTAAACTGTTAGAATAAGTCTGAAAAGTTGTTTAAATTCATTTACCCATTCACGAATAACGAGTTTTAGTCTTTTTAATTTGCATGCCGTCATTTTTTTGACTCGGGGACTATTTTTGTTCAAACAGTTCCGATATTCTATTATTTTGAATTTGAGTTGTATTCATGTTAAAAAAATCGTGTCACGCAGTGGAACTTGTAGAAACAAAATGACTGCAGAAATAAACAGCATCCTACTTTAATACTTCTTCAATCACTTAATATGTTAATATTTTTTTCTGTTTTTAATTTTGAAACTATGACTTCTTTTCTTTTACCTAACGATCAGCAGTTAGAGTCTTAAAGTCTCTACATTCAAGCCCCGCTCTCCCCCGAACTTTTTGGGACGGGATGTAATCTAAATTCACCGAATGATACATACTGTAATTTTATCGTACGAACATGCTCTCATACTAAACATTTAATAAGAGACAAAGGCTAGTCTTTATCTTAACTAATAATAAAGCTGAAAGAAAAATTTCTCCATGATATTGAGGGGGGGTGCGCTCTTGCTCTTAGAGGGGGCACCCCTGATGTAGAGTATAAGGACCATAGATGTATCTCATTCTTACTAACACTATGTTAATCGTGCAAGAGCCGCATTCCCTGCAATGATTTTCGTTTTTTCCACCAAACTATAGGGTTTCCGAAATGTAAACAAACCATTCCAGTGCATTTTCAAAACTTTTGCTACGGACTATTACAGAGTTACTACAAATGATTTTAGAAACGCTATATATCCAAAAGTTTGCGTGTACAATGAGGAAGAATGTATGAAAATGACCCCCAGCTCGTCCAAGATTTGAAATTGTGTTAAGGCGGTGGTAATACACGAACGAAGTATTTTTAAAATGGCGACAAAGCAAAAAAAAAAAAAAAAAAAAAACAGTTTTTGAATTTGTGTGTGTTATGTTCTGATAACGTCCAGCAACTCTTGGTCACCACTGCAGCATGGTTTTCATATTTGAATTTTTCTAACGCTTTTGGTAGAGGGAGTACATAAACAAAGCGCTTAATGTTTTCCCAAAGCACTGCAAGAACATATGAACAGCACGCAAACTGTAACACTCCCTAAAAAAAGTTCTTGATTTGTCGCCATTTTAAAAATACTGCACTCTTATTACAACCTGCTAAGCACAATTTCAAATCTTGAGTTTGTGGTCTTTTCACATACTCCCCATCGTTATTCGTGCAATACTTTTGGACATGCAGTGAAATCCCGTTACAACAAACTTCAAGGGAGAGAAAACTTTGTTCGTCGTAACGGGAATTTCGTTGTATTGGGATTCAAGCAATCCAATGGAAATTAAATCAGGACAAATTTTATTTCGCTGAAACGGATATTTCGTTGTCATGGTATTCGTTGTAAAGAGATTTCACTATATAGCGTTTTGAAAACGAATGAATCATTTGTAGCACTATTAAATTGCAAAAAAAAAAAAAAAAAATCTGTTGCAAGGAGAGAGAAACCAATCGCAGGTATAAAACCTAGTGTAAGTATCTAAGGCTTGTTAAAAATCTCAACAGAATATTATATATATATATATATATATATAATTTGTTCACAAGTGTGATTTATGCTGGTGCGTAAGAAACTACGCTCGTTTAGTTCTGGACGAAATCGTTATTTTATGCAGCAAAGCATCCAGGTTAAAATGCTGCGTCACCATACAGCCCCATGTTACAAAGTCTGAGAAAACAATAATTGACCTTGTATAACATTAGACATAAATCCTATTCCCATGCATAAAAATAAAATAGCTACGTGCTCCAGTCAAAGGAACAATGACGAGAGATAGTGTGAGGTTATTGCCACTTTTGGAAATTCCAAATCCAGACGATTTCGAGAACTCCTGTTGAGTTTCGTTCTAAACCCTTTCTTATGTTACCCGTTCCTGCAATTCACTTTCAATCCATTTGCTCTTCAGACTCCAATTGGAAGAGTGGATGGGTGAGGGGGTCTAGGATTTAAGGAAAAAGAAATCTGGTAGAAGTGTTACTTTTTGAGTTCTCCCTTGCCCCAATATTCGGTACGCATGCGTAAAACGTTATATGATACTTTTGAATTCATATCATGGGACAAAATGCCTCTTCATTACTTGGCTTTCTGGTATTATCATGGGAAAAAAATTGAACACTCGTGTTAAGACTATTTGCACCAAAGACAAGTGAAATGGGTCAAATTTTCTGCAAAAACCATTATGTAGTCTGGTCCTGAAAAGTTGACTTTCGAAAAGCTGAAGCTTAAACGACTTTATTTGTTAAAATAGAACGAAGCATGCTGGTTTCGTTGCCGATAGCTCTTATTGGCGTTGTGTCAATCTGGCTCTGTCTTTCAACCCAAATATAAATGAGATTGTCTAAGGACAAACATCTTCGCACCAAAACCACACTATAAAATTTTGTGTTAGCGTTTTTTTTTTTAATTAAAATGACAATGACATTCAACTTTAGAACTTTCAAACGTTTTTCCTCAAATGTTGGTAAATTTCTTTCAGTTGTTGCTTTACAATTAAGTAGAAAAAAATCCACCTAGTAATAGTTAAAAGTTTGATATTTTTGCGTGTAATATTCAAACCACTTTGGGTACTGCATTTTTTTTAAAAATTGTTTGATAGATCGTGTTTATCAAATATGCAGAGATTGAGGTGGGGGGATTTTTTGTAACTGATAATTCAAGGGAAGTCGAGAAGCTACTTCGTGATCAACCGAATTTCAAAAATATATCAGAGGCACATTCTAGGATTTTATAACACAGAAAGGAATACTTGTCCATGTAAACTGTAAATAGTATTTTTTTTCCATTAAAAAACTTAATTTTGACTTATAAGATGCAAGAAAAAAAGTTTATTTTTCCTTTTCTTCATTTGTAAACTTTGGGTAGTGTGGCCTAGTGGGAACGCAAACTTTTTCACATACCTAGGTCAACCATAAGATAAAATCTGCTAAAATAAAAGAGCAATGCCGTGAAAAGAGATCAAACAATAAGACATTTAATTTCGAATGTGATAACGTAATCGCCTATATCTGGATCCATTCTTTTTGTACTGAATATTTCTTTCCTTGTTCAAAAGACAATACCGAGTTTAAATATCAACAATATTGCACAAAATAGTACTGCCATAATGGTTTTCAATTTAAAAACAGCTCCAAACAGGAAAAAATACAACAAAATATTACTTTTTGGGGAGGGGGAGGAAGGAGGGATTTGCATGCAAAATTAACTTCGAGGAAGTGTTGTTAAGATGCCTCCAGAAGACATATCATGCATAAAACTTCAGCAACCTCATTAACTTCTTGTAAACAATAATCTTTAAAACTCAAGCAAGCGTGTTAACGATCCCCCCCCCCCCCCCCCCGGTTGACGTCTCAACGGATACCTCATTGCTAGAAAGAGGAAGAATAGATTCATTCTACGAGCTACCCATCAAACAATTAATTGGACCATGACGTTGCTCGTCCCAAACTAGAAAGTCTTCTTTTCATGAAAGAAGTTGATATCTACATTTTTTTTTCCTTTATTTCCAAAACGATAACGGTATTTTCTCACAAGCATAAAGTTTTATTTGAGTAGAGTTGAAAAATTCGAAGATTTTACAATCCAAAACTAGAGAATTTCTTTAAAGTGGCAACACGTTCGATGTATTGATAGTGGCGGTTCTCAAGCATATCAGAACCCATGGAGTCTATAGGCTTATATCTCCATGATCAGAACATTTACCTTTAGTTATGGGAGAATGGACTTGAAGAGGTTGATTGAGTGGATTATAAATGCCCTAACGGATATTAAAAACGTATTTATGTTCTTATTTTACAAAAGAAAAAAAAGAAAGTTGACATGATTTGCGGAAAATAGATTTTTGACCCATTTTCATAGGATATGAAATGACTGAAATCTTTACTGATAATAAAGCTCAGTCTCTCAGTCAGGATCTCTGTGACGCGTATAGCGCCTGGACCGTACGGCTGATTTTCATGAAATTTGGCACAAAGTTTGTAGCATGGGGGTGTGCACCTCGAAGCGATTTTTCGAAAACTCGATTTTGTTCTTTTTCTACTCCAGTTTTAAGAACATTTTCCCGAGCAAAATTATCATAAGATGGGCGAGTTTATTACTAGGTTATCATAACTTAGAACTGTAACATGGGCAAGCCAATTGGCGAGAAATGCACCATACATTATTTGTAAATATACAGGCGAAGCAAAAGACCTTTTAAGTTTCTACAACGTGCAAAGTCGTACGGGTACCACTAGTGAATAATAATTTTTTTTTTCAAAAGTGAATCCCTTGGGGATTGCTGACGAGTAGGGCACTGGGCAATATTGTATTACTGCAGTAAACCGTGAAAGAAAACGAAATCTAAGTCATTGATTCAATACGCTAGAACCAGGTGTAGATTCAGGAGATCAGAGGAGTCATGACTCCTTTCTTTAAGGCGCCTTTTGAAGGATTTTGATTTAGTTATATTTCCAGATTACTTCCTTTGATCACCCAACTGTTTCCGAATGTTAACCTTTTGACTCTTTCAATTTGTGTAGTCATATTTTAATACTGACCATCTCCAAAACCAGAAGCTTGATCCACACTTGGTCAAAACATTAACTTTTAACAAACGTTCGGCTGCAACGGGAGTTTAAAGTTGCTATTTGAGTCCAAAAAAGTAATGGTTTTTCCTTTGAAATTAACATTTTACCCTTTTATTTCATTTGCATTGCCGTATGTGCCAATTTGCATTCACAACATGGAAACCCCCCCCCCCCTTCGTTGTACTGACAAGAAACGCCTAATGTTTTAGGAGGGTAGAATTTAGATAAATTTCTGGATTTCTGTCAATTCGTTAGATATAAGTCTGGGTAAAATAGTTTGAATGCATACGCTAGTTCGGCTGCAAGTAGGGTCTAAATTTGCTTGTTTGGCTCCAGAACTTCATCAGCGTTTTCTTTGGAATTTGAAATTTTGGCACAATATTTGCTTTCCTAACATCTGTCTCGTCTCTTGTTAGAACAACGTAGGGTCTGTGGAATTTATTCTACACCGTGAATGTATACGTTGGGTGATATTGCAATGTATTATCAAGAAAAGAGTTAAAAAAAAGGTTAATTTCAAAGGAAAAACCATTACTTTTCGAGAGCCAAACTAAAAATTTTGGGCCTCCATTACAGCCGAACTAGGGCCTATGCAGTCAAACCGCTTTACCTGGGCTCATATCTAGTGGGAAATGATCTAAATCCAGAATTTCATCCAGATCCGCGACCCTCAAATTCGTGCCGCATGGTAGTAAGCCAACAAAAGCGAAATATTTCCACATACATTTTTAAATTCCATGTCATTTGAGTCAGTTCCTGACATGGCACCAGAGTTGAATCTCGGCCTTTTCTTGAGAGGCGGGGGGTGGGGGGGGGGGTCTATTGATTGAAATGACAAATTTAAAATTCTAGAATTGTCGATACATATTTTTCTGTCCAACTGATTTTTTACGGTTGAACAAACAGTTGAATGCAATTATATTTTGATGGAATTCATTTACAAAACATTGTTGTTATAAAAACTTAAACGTCGAAAAGTAAAGTACAGTGAGATCAGTCGAGTTGCCCACCCTTGTAACTTGACCACCTGTCTATGTTGACAGCTTTTGTCAGGTAAAAATAAAATCATCCTATCACCCTCAATAAGTTGACCTCAGAGGTACTGCATCGAAGTGGTCAACTTACACAGGTTTCTCTGTATTTTAATTTTCCGCGTGTAAAACTTGAAAAACATGATTTTAGTCTATTTTGATCCAGATTATAAAGCGCTTTCTTAAGAAAAGTTTTGAAAAAAATTATATATTATTTCTTTTATTTATTATAAGTTTTTCTTATAAGTTTTTTTTTTATTTTATTGTGAGAACGCAATAATTCTTTGAATATTTCATGAAACTTCGCAAACACGGCTTCATTTTAAAGTTTCTCTTTGGCAGCTTCTGCGAAAAATAAGGAGATAATTCACAATTTGATTGGTTTTCTCGATAAAACTGATATTTTTTAATTTTTTTTATTACGCATTGCTTCAATGAATAGTGTCCCGAAATTCAGACCCGTTCGCTCAGTTAATTAGAGCGTCGTGATAATAATGCGAAGAGTGAGTTCGCACCTCCAACAACCGAAAAATAGTGTTTGAATGTCTTCCTCTTTGCAGGATTTTGAGCTACAGTTGTTTTTAAAATCAGGAAACAAGACATCAGTTTTAACATCGTAAATGGCACAGCATAATTTTTTTTAAATATTCTAACAAAGTAGAGGCATCTTTTTCAATTTATTTTGTTTCTTTAACTACACATTGATCTTGTATAGCATCTCGAGGTGGGTGCTATTATCGGTAAATGCGTTCTGCTAATAACTCGAAGATAATGGGATCGATCCCCCCATAGGCTTGAAAATGTAGTTTTTGAATGACTCATCTTCCGGAGATGAATTCTGGTCCGAATTTCTATGAATATGTAATCTTAACTCATTGCGGGCACGATTAGAAACCACAGCTGTGTTGTTGCATTGAAATCAGAAAAAGTTTTATCATTGTAAATTGCATATATATTAATCCTCAAATGTGTCTTTTGTGGGTATTTCATAACTTCCTGAATGCATCAAACCTTTAAGACATCATTTTAAAGATTTTTGCACCGCTATCAGCGAAAAATAAACAAGTCACTTTTTTGCTGCAATTATAAAAAAAATAATAAAAAAAAAATAAAATAAACGGGTTTTTGAATTCTTTGTGTCGAACGCGAATGCTTCTCACTAGTCAACTAGTACATTAATAATGATACAATTCAAAAATCCATCTTTATTATAGCAACATATATAAAAGAGAGGTTAATGCATTAGTCGCAGTTCAAATAAAAACCATTTCTTCCCTTAATCATTCACAGATAAATTACTATAATAGCTCATAGTTTATCAATCTCATTCTAGAAGCAACAGAATTGGAAATATACTCGTTTTTGTTTACACACAACCTCTCCTGTGCTATCTTATTAACGGCGACGTACAACTGCCGACAAAACGTCGACCATTGTTTCAATTATACTTAAATCGATAAAATCGTTTCAGATAAAGAATCAAATGTGAATCAATGAAGCCAGATATCAGTAACGAGTTAGTAAAGCTCTTTAAATTGAATAGGGGGAGGAATATATCTAATCACAGTAGTATTTGTCGTTTTTTTCGGCGAAGCCTTCCTACAAATTTTTTTACTTCTCTTTACAACAAAGGAAGTATTGTATTCGAGAAAAAAATTTCACTCAAATGTCGGCCTTAATTTCTATTTTGCTCACCCCCGAATGAATGTTGGTTTTTTTTTTTTCGACTAGACCACACGTGGATATATGCCTAGGAACGTACAGACACCTCCATTTCGACGATCCCCGAGTTAATTACAACGAGTTTTCTCGTGACGTCTGCATGTACGTATGTATGTGCATATGTGTCTCGCATAACTCAAAAACGGTATGTCCTAGAAAGTTTAAATTTGGTACGTGGATTCCTAGTGGGGTTTAGTTGTGCACCTTTCTTTTGGTTGCATTCGGATGTTCCTAAGCGGGTCATTCGCCCCTTTTTTGGAGGGAAATCATTGTTAATTTTGATGTAAACTCAAGTGGTCTTGTAATTTGGCAGACACTTTGCGATATATCGCCAGTCTTTTGGTCGCCAACTTGGCGACAAATTTAGCGATTTATTTTATTATTATTTTTTTTAAATCTGGTTTCGATTTGGCCACTGTTGGTGATATTTAGAGAGTAAACTATTGAATCACATTAAAATTGCCAATAATGGGAAAATGACATTAAATTGGAGTAAAAGGAAGTCATGTGATGCACACATCAGCTCGTTTTATTGTGTTCTTCTAAATGAAATGTTTTCAAAAATCGTAACTTTAAAAAATAAAATTCCACGATTAAATAAATCACGCCTAATGATGAAAAATTCGACCTTAGCTGGTGTTACTCTTTTGTGTTTTCTTTCTGTAACTAGAAAATGACGTCATGGTATGACAGGGTCAAATTGCCTTTTTATAAGCGAGTTCGGTCTTCAAATTTCACGTGTTCCAATAAATATCTGTACCTCAAAGCCAAACTAACGTACAGAGGTGTGAAAATTATTAGAATAATTGTGAAATTTATAGTAAAATCTTGTTACATCAAAGAAATAACACTTTATTTAAAAAAATATTGATACATTTAATATTGAGGGGACATCCTCTTATTTTTTATTAAAGATTCGATCCGTCTTGGCATTCTTTTTACAAGTTTTTTGGCAATTAATTTGTATTTCCTCGTCATAGAGCCAAATTTGAATAAGTCCTTCTGTCAGACAATTCTTGTTTGTGAAGTTCTATTTCTTTAATTTTTTCTTTACAACTGTGTTTTTATATTTTTTTTTCATTCAAAAATTTGGTCACAGATTCAGCTTCAAGACACAGCATGCACACTATCATGCATAAATATGAAATCTCCATTTGGAAACCAAACTTTTCACTAAAATCTTTGTTCAAACACCTTTTCGTGCTGATATTGGGTCCCTCATGCCTTCTACAATGCTTAAAGATCCAACACCCTGAGCGGAAATTACACTCCAATCCATAACTTGGGTGGGGTGTTTAACCGTTTGTGTATTGCAACTCTGGAAAACACATTACTGGTACTTCCCCTGACATACTGACTGCTTTGTTTTCGGTATTTCAAGCATTGATTTATCAGAAAACTATACCTAAAAGGTAAAAAGTACCTTAATGCATGTAATGTTGGGGAAATATTCTCCCAAAGAAAATTTTAGTCACATTTATAAACATTTCTGAATCCGTAGTCAGTATGCAATAAATTTAATTCTAGGAAGAAGACTGAACTGGAATTTAACTGATTAAAGAAAAATTAATATTTCTCGCCTTGCTTCAATTACTTACACATAGTTTATGCACAATTTTTGCCCAAGCAAGTCTCTTTGCCATAGCAAATGTGGTTTTAGCCCTCTGTATCAGGACAACGAGCACTGAGTTCAACTGAGATAGCTTTCTACGAATAGAAGAATCACATGCATTTACTCCATACGCTTATAGAGATATTTTTAGTTCACGATCAGTTGTTTTTCTACTCGCAACTCCAGAGCTCGAATACGCTACCTTGCGGTGCTAAAGAATACTAAAGGAAAAGGTAAAACATTCCATTCCACGTGTTTTCTTTGGGGTAAATTACAGACTTCAGACATTTTATGGTGTAATGTAATTTCAGAAGAATCGAAAATAAAGCTTCCCTCAAACACGATGAAAAATTACTGCCATTCACTAAGCGTCAAAGCATGTTATAAGTTACGGCATTTGTTTGTTTTACCTTTTTCATCCGTCATTAAACAGTGGCTGCAGCGCCCCCTATAGTTTGAGTTGCGAGTTAGTTTTGGCAATATAAATTAATTTCCTTTCTGTTTTTGCAATAAATTTAGTTTCCTACTGCGCTTCCCTACTCTAGATTTTTTTTTAAATTGAATTTCAAAGGTTTTTTTTATTCTACACACAGATTCTTATAAAATTTTTAGTTTTTTAGTGATTTCGTGTTGTGTATAGGGATTTTCTTGGATGAGACACCTTATGGCAGTTTTCTAGGAAAAATATCACTTGCTTCACTCATGATCACGCAGTAGTTCTTTAACAAAAGGGGGAAAAAAGCTACCGATTACAAACTAACTAAAGCTGCGAAAAGAATTGCTTTAAGAATAAAATAATACTGATGCCAACTCAAGGAAAGAATAAAAAATACTCGCGCAGCAAGCAGACCGTTTTAAAATTTTGTTTAGGCAATACAAACAATTTCATTACTTTAAATCAAATGTTTTTCTATTTTATAAATGGGAACATTTAATAAAGTAATGTCACCAAAACTACTCTAAAGGAGTGAAAAAATGATTGGAATAACAAAACAAATTATTCTTCATGAATTGTTGCAAGTATATACTGCAATATACTTGTTATTGTTGCAAGTATATACAAAATTATTCAAGAAATTGAAAAAATCACAATTATTCTAATAATTTTCACACCTCTGTAAGTCACATTTTCTCTATTTTTCAGGAGAGCGTAGAAACGTTTGTTTACTGCTTACGAAGGTTGGAACTCGCGCTCTTAAATAAAACTTGAAATAACGCTAATAATTTATAACCGATGGTTTCGCACTAAGGACATTCGTTCGTTTCAGACATAAGTATATCCATTTTATAGCAAGTTTCATTGTTGGTGACGTCAGAGAGTGACTCGATCAGTGATTTTGTCAATTATATAAATGAGGATTATTTTTGAGCACATGTACGAGAAGCAGGGAGCGAAATTTAAACTTAAGAATATATAGTGCATTAATAAAAGAATATAAACGCATAAAGGCACAAATTACAAGGAAAGCATCATACATGTGTTCGAGGTCCCCTTTTCAACGTAAAAGTATTGAGCTTTGCATGAAAAGACATCCGACAAGAGTCGGATGTCTTTTCCCATCCGATTTTCTTCAATTCGATGTTTGCTTTTCATCAAGCTCTTGTCGGGTGCCTTTTTATCCATAAGCTTTTGTATTGAAAAAGGAGTCTTTGTAATCTCAAAACACGTGAATTCAGCTTTTTTGCTAATTTGTGTATTTATACGTTGTTTCATAATCTCTCATTTCAAAAGCCCAAAGGTATTAATTCAGACCATATAATGCATTGGTGAAATATAATTAACTGCTTTAGAATGAAAGAAAAAAATAATATTTAGCACTTTTACAGTGCGAATATGCAAGCACTATTACATGTTATATTTCATAGCAACACAGAACAGTTTTTTTCCCACCACATTTTTTAAAACAATGCTGTCTCTACTTAAGGTAAGCAAACTGTCGACATAAAAATTTAAGAGTAGTTATTCTCAATAATTAAAATGCTAGGTTAAAAGAAAGACAATACACAGATGATTAATTACTACTATGAGATACCGATATTTTTGCATTAGTAATCCAAAACAAGCATCTTTTACATTTTCCAAAGGTATCTCGAATTGCTTTAGGCCTGAAAAGGATCAGTTGTTATTTGAATTAACAGGGGTGCCTCTTCCCCCCCCCCCCCCAAGTTCAATCCCCCCTCCAAAAAAAGCCTCAATCCCAAATTCCTTTATTTTTTAGCTCGTATTTTTATTTTTTAAATTTTTACATTGTTTATTAATTTTTAATTATTATTACGTATTATTTTATTATAAAAATTCTGTGCTACGCCAATGACATACACACACAAACATACTAAGGAAAAAAATAAAATATAAACAGAATTAAATAAAATAAATAATTTAAACTAAAAACAAATCAATAAACAAACCGAAAAAATAAATGTCCCCTAAAAATTTTGATGTCGCAACTTGCGCCATAATGCACCCGCCCCCTCCTGCGGGTGACATCACCAAAAAAGATGTGTAAAACGTGCAATTTCTATGACACCGGCAATGTCTACGCAACCCGAAAAGTAAAAGAGTTGAAGATGTTTGTTCAAAAACTTTTCGTTCTTTTCTTTCATGGGATTTTTCGGTGTGAAGACCAACTAAATCACCATAAGTATCGCCAAAGTCCTTGTTTGTTTAGTGTTCAATGAAAGAAATGATTTCTGTAAAAGTTGTTTTTCTGCTGTTACAGTACCAATGCACTGAAAAAAACTTGGCATTGCAGAGAGAGAAATCCGAATGAAACCGGAAACTGTGTCTGCATGGAGCGCCAGACAAGATAAAACTTGAATATGTGTCCATCGTTATGTTTGCAGAATGCCTTCAGTGACAACTATTACAACAATGACTTGCGAAGCCCAATGAAATGGAATTAATTTTGCTTTCCGACTTCGCGAGTTGACCTCAGAAATATTGATTCGAACCATTTTTTTTTAGCTTCTCATGTTTCATGTAACAAATATGATTGATATTTGTTGGAATTCGCCGTTCTTTTAGCGTATCATTTGACCAAATTTAGTTTAAAACAAGAATTAGTATTAATTTTTAAAAAATTAAAAAGTCCCAACCATAACCGCCAACCTCATATCAAGGTAAAACTCGTGGGGCAGAAACATATAAAGTTTCAATACATATTTTTTTTTAGATAACATGGGAAAACACGTAAAGTAAAAACAATAAGCATTCGTGATTGCTCAAAAATAAATAAAATAAATAAATAAATACAAAACCACATAAATTTTAAATTGGAGCTTAGGATTTTGTTTTTTTAAAGGTACTTTTTTTCGTTACATGAACCAACTTATCGAAAGTTAGGGGAACTGCTGTACCCACGGACAAAATTTACTTTTCAATTTTTGCTGGTCTCTGTGAGTGATCGCTAAAATTTTCTAGCAGAATCTACAACTTATCATCTAACTTGGCAATTTTTGTCAGGTAAAAATCTCAAAGCTTTCAACTTCAAAAATGTATTTAAAATTCCTTTTTTTGTCCGTGGGTACAACACCCTATTCACCACACAGACACGGGCCTTTGTACCCCAGGACTTATCAAAAAAAAAACAAAATAGGTCTGAGGAACTAAATTATTCTCAATACATATTCATTAGCCATTTTATATTGAAATACTTCAAACATCCATTGAAAATAATTAAACAAAAAAAAAAAAAAAAAAAACCAACAGAAATCAAACTTTGAAAATTAACAGAACACCTAAGTTTTTTTCCATTTTTTAAAATTATCCTTAATTTTTAACATCAGTGAACTGTTTTTTAAAAAATATTATTCTTAAGAGAGCTTAATATGTTTTTGAACAAAAAATTAACTAAATACATGACTAGTATGGCTCTCTATGTACCTATATAATGACTTCAATTTATATGAAAATTGTAACCTTTCACAAATTAACTCAGTAAAGATTACCCCAACAAAACCCCAGAAAAATCGACTTCAAATGAAAACAGCTGGGATTGACGATCTGTAGATGACACCAGGGGGAGATTACTTCAACTCTATATCTTCAAGTCTTATTTCAAGTTCATCATCATAGTTGAAAGAAAAATTCGGACGTTGATAACAAAGCACCATTTTGAGGTATACTTCACATTGTAAGAAGACTCAGGAGTGACCCAAGGACACTAAAAATTGCCGCCCGTGGGTACACATGGTTATGTGTCCTTGGGTACAAAGGCACGCCATTTTGGTTTTTGCAAGCCAGCCACATCGACACGACCACAGTTTCACGACATTAAAAAATCAGAAGCAACATCTTCAAAAAATAGGGAAACGTGATACCTACAACAAAAATTAATAACACAATCCACGACGTACAAAAAAAAAAAAAAAAAAAAAAAAAAGAAATTGTACATTTTTTTTTACTTAGATCCTACTAAAACCGAAAAGTTGGGATAGAATTTTACCTGTTCGTTTGATGGCGTTGAAACCTCCTGAGATACTGGGAGGGCTGAGGCACACACATTGAGCCCCCCATCCGATGTTTCGCTACAATACCCGGAATTTCCCGACCAACATCCGTAGGTACAACCGTCCGTGGGTACAGCAACTTCCTCTACTTATAATTTGTGTTAAAGAAACTTTACTGCAAGAAAGTCTAATGCTTGAAAGGATTAATGAAAATCTAAAAGAAAGCAGAGAATTCAGATTGCTGGTGCAACAAGTAGAAACTGACTTACACCACTATTATTCTCCAGTTTAGATTAGTAGGCAAACTTTGTGCGCTTCTACATTTCTTGTGCACCAGTAGGGTAACAGCACCAGTAATAGACAAGGGTTCAGTAACAGACAGTCGTAAGTTTGAATTTAAATAAGAATTTTAGGCGGGTAAAACCGATGTTGCAACGACCTATATATACGGTGCAACCATCTAGTGTTAGAGTGAATTTTATGAGCCAGTTGGTATTTACAAGGCAGTGGTGGAAGGTTATGAACAGTCACCAAGAGGTCTGCCGGTGTTTCAGGTTCATTTGAATTTATGAAGGTTTTAGATGTAAAAATAAAGAACTTCTGCCATTTTGAAGAGAAAAGCGGAAATCTGTCCATTACTCATCCTCATCCATTCCTCATCCTATCTGTTACTGGGTATCATTAGAATTGTCGGTGTCTGTTACTGAGGTTCGGACCTTTTTCAAAATTGAGCAAATAAAAATAGAATTAACTTATTCAATGGATCCAGAAGCAGCAAGAAGTTAGATGAGATGTAGTTGCATGAGAGAAAAATAGTTTAAGAAGTCTAAATACATCAAAAGGCTCAGAGAATTGAGTTAATCTGAGAGCGAGGTCTGAAGCATGTTTGTTACTGGTGCCGTTACCTATATTTTAGTATTTTTTTGCGCTATTGGTTTACGAAAAAGAACTACCGAGAGACTCAAATCCATGTTGAGGATCATCCACAAATGATGTCCCGCTCTGAGGGAGCTGTCAAATTGCGGCAGTTCGTAACACGGGAGACGGGGGGGGGGGGGGGCAACAATTATTGTGACAACCATTTTGGTTGAAACAGAAACATTTTTATGGCACAATGTATAGGGCGTGACATGAGGCAAGATGAAGAGTCACTGTGAGAAAAGGGGAGAGGGGTAAGAGTGTTGGATAAAAGTGACACTATTTATTGACAGCCCTTTAACTCAAATTGCAAAAATTTCACCTGACAACACTACTACTCTAATCCATTCAAATAATTGCACCCGCTTCAGCTCTCTGCGACCGTAATCATGATAAGTTGAATACTTCGGATATTTCCGAGGAACAGCAGAACTATTTAGAATCCCTACCAAGAACTCCGAAAGCGATTTGGAAACCCGAGAGCAGACGACAAAAGCGCGGCAGTTACCGTGGCAACCAACAGGCTGTTTAAGCAAACGAAGGCGGTTTTCGAAGATCGTAACTCCAGAAACGCGAGACAGGAATGATTTCGCGATAGAACGAAAACAAATTCGTCGAAAGCTCGAAAACGACGAATTGATTTTTTCCGAGGACTCTTTGTTTCAGAGAGGTGGCTGAACTGCCGCGAAATTTCACGAACGAGGAAACGGATTTTTATTTTCGTTTCGTGTCTCGTAACTTTCACCCTACACGGAAGTAATGATATCCTATTTATTGATCGCACAGCAGGGCAAAATGAATGAATAGAAAGCGACGACTGTGACCGTTTTTGTTAATCGAGCCGTCCGAAGCAAGTGTGATACGTTGGCCGTGAAAACTACAACAAACGAATGATAAATCTTTGTAAACAAATATTAGTGTTGGGGGGGGGGGGGCTGGGATGTGTTTGTATAAGATTGGATGTCTATTTGTTGTGTGTGCAGGGCCGCCCCGAACTTACATTTTTGAGAAGGCTGAAATTCTCAATTTGCCGAATGGTACTCCAAATTTTGCCGAATGAAACTCCAAATTTTGCCGAATGATGTTTTTGCAGTACGGAACTCCAAATTTCGCTAAATGGAACTCCAAATTTCCGAATGATGATGATTTTGTCGAATCGTCAGACAAAATTTGCCTAATAAAGAAATTTTCGGGAGGTCACAGTGACCTCCCATCGGAGCTCCAATGTGCCTGTGTAGGTACGTGTTCCTGAAACAAATCCAGTTTAAGTTGGATTTTTGCCAAACTTCGCATTGAGGTCCTTTGATGTTCAGGAATTCACATAAAGGGTTATTTTTCCAGAAAATCCGTGAAACGGAATGTTTACGCCTATTAAAAACAATGGCGGATTATTTGGAATTAAAAAAAAATTGGAAGTTTTACATTTTTTTTTTCATTCATTTTAGCTGATTGTGTAACATGCGTCACAAGACACAAATTTTATTTTCCAACGGTTATTACTGTTCTCGTATATTTCACTGCTCCGAAACGATTTTCACTCCTCTAATAAATATGAAGCATTTTCATGCCCCCCCCCCCCCCCCTTTGAGAAAAACTCGAGCGATACCTCTGGTTCAGCTATTTTTGTGAAACAAAATTGGTGATTTTACTGCATTGAAGCCGATACTTGTTAAACATTTTTCGTTTTCGAAGGATTATTTATTTGAGTGAAAAACCTGACCACACCTCTTAAGTTTGGTCAATGAATAAAAAAATCAAAAACTAGAGTAAAGCTGCAATGTGATTTCCCAAATCTTATTAGATAATTTTTTTTTGTTATTTAAAAAGAACTAATATTAAATTAAATAGATTAAAAAAAAATCTGAGGGCCACACCTCACATTGAGATGAATTTCGCGGAGAAGAACACATAGAATTTAGATATTTCGAAATTTTTCTCTCGTTAGGGAAACCCTAACCTGCTAGGGTAAGTACTTGAGTGTTGAGGATCTCTGCGTAGTTAGTTTTGCTTCAACGAAACTAGATAACGTGGGTAAGCATGGAAAAGAAAAGATAATCACAACTACTACGTTTTTGTAGTCACAAAAGCAGAACCAAGAGAGAAAATTGAAAATCCTTTTAAAATCTTTGCTCGTGTACTAAAGTCAAGCAAAAGTATTTTGATTACTAATAAACAGAAAATGGAAACAAAAGTATTAAATTATACAGCTTTCGCCGATTGTCTACCAAAAATAAAACTGACAACAACGATGAAAATCTGCCAATAAAACCAATCGCTTGAATAGCTTAGATTTTATGGAAAATTTACTTTGAAAATGTTATGATTCCAGCTTTACATAACTTGGAAGTTTCAAACAAATTTCATTATACATATAAAAGTTAGTTTTTTCGATTGGTACCAACATTTTAAATAAGCTAATAAGATTTCTTACTTGCACATTTTAAATATGCGCTAGCAAATTCCACCGTAATTGCAAAAGAAAACTACTACCGTTTCCAATCAATATCTCCAGTAATTTAAGATCAACAAACCTAGCTAAGACTTCTTGATCAAATCATCTTCCATTCAAACGTTTAAATGAATTATTTAATGTAAAATAAATTTTAAAAAATCGGTTCACAATAGCTTAGGAGCTGCGGTGCCAGAGACATACAGACACAAACTTATAATCCCCTTCCTTTTTGCGTCGAGGGGTAAAAATAAGGTATCAAGAATTAAGTAATGCATTTTCAAAACCTGTACGATACGTCTTTCTATACAGCAGATGAACACGTTAATATCAAATGGACCCATCTCCTTATTAAAAAAAAAGTCTAAAAACAAAGTATCAAGCCAGTATACCTTGATATAACAATGAAGTATGAATCAGCAAAAGCAAAACATCTGAACTTTTTTTTTCAGCTCATTCATTTTCCTTTTTTTTTAAAAAAACTCAATTATGCACAAAATAACCTCTTTTTAAAACTCAATATTCAGCCACATGAAGCTGTGTACCACCAAAATAGCGTTGTGAACCAAGTTCGACGAATTGAAATAAAAGCTAAGGAAATAAATAGCTTTCATTTTAACGTATTGATGCGATGTTGTTTCGAAAGAAGTGTATTCTACTGAAGTGTTTCTTGGAATATTAAATGAAAAACCTGCTTTGGTCATGCATTATTCTCAGTATTACTTATGAGGAAAATACCGAAAAATACGCGTTTTTGAATAATAAAGTTTTAACAATTGAGATAAATTTAAAGGATGCGGCAACAAAGCTGATGGGATTTATAAAGAAGCGAGAATGGAAAAACAATAGATACGCACATTTATTCGTAGAAAAATTTTGGAAACCAATAAACCAGCAGTCTGCCTTTTTTTTTTCTGTCGGTCTTTGCAGAACAAAATATTCAAAGTAACTTTTTCGTCCCCCCCCCCCTCACACGCTGCATTCTCTTGCATGTAAGTATATTGTAGTTTTGAAACAAGTGTGACAAAGTACAAGTAAATTTAGCATGTTACAGATGCCAATTTGCAGACACGTGTAATACACGTCGTGTATAGGTGCTTCAGAGAATCGTTTGCTCAATGCAAAAGAAAAAAAAGGTGAGCTTTGGACAACCTTTCTAAAGCTGAAAGAAGTATCTCATCAAAAACAACCCTGTTGTAAAAATTTCCCCGCCAAGAAAACCTTTAACTTTTCCGCACAAAAAAGAAAACCTGCATCCTAAACCCAAAAACCCTCAGCCATAAAAAGTTACGATATCTAGTTTGCCCGCCAAGTATCTGCCAAACTATCATCCTCCCTCTTCTCCTTTTTCATCACAGCTACTTCCATTAGAACCTCCTCCCACCTTCAACTCCTCAGAAATATGGATAGAACTTTTAAATTGTTTATCTTGTTTGGCGGGAAGCTTTTCAAAGTGAAGTGGTTGCTTGGTGAGCAAAAAGTTTCCCGCCAAACAAGATAAAAACAATTTAAAAGATCTATCCATATTTGGTCCAGGGGATTGTATTTTGGTTTACGGTGTCAGGGGCCACTAGAGATTGAGTGTACCAAAAATCAACTCCGGGGGTCTTCATGGGGCTGAGATACAAAGGGGTGAAAAACCCAAAAAACCCCAACTTGTTCTGTTGTGTAATTTTGGTCTTGATCACTTTTATTTCCTTTCGTCTTTGGCGGTGGATTTGCTTCTGTTGGCTGCTGACGTTTGGTTTCCTTGGCGGGGCGGGACGCTCCCGTGTCCCTTGATCAATGTTTAAGTGCAGGACGGAAAGCATATCCCCTCCTTCCCTACCTCGACCTCAAAAAGAGGTAGGGTTTAAGAATTTCAGTAGCTTAAAGGGCTACATGATTTTATAAAACGGCCATATTAATCTAATAATTTTAATGCAGCTCTATTGGAAAAAGACTGATCTTATAGAAGGTTAGGACAGAAAGTTTGCTTGAAGTTTAAAACCCCTAAAGGACAGTTTTCTGCTACGTTTAATCGCGTTTAAGAGACAAGGGGGAGGGGGGTTATTACCCCTTTGACCCACCCCTTGAACTCGCGCATTAATATTATTCAACCTTTGACGTTTTGAATTCAAATTATGTTTTTTTGCAATCACGAATAGCAGACCCTACTCGTTGGGTTTCTTGTCTCTACATATGTAATGGAATTGAAATTGCCAAGAAATTTACACCCGTCATATTATGACTGGTGATTTTCTAGAGTCGGTAATACAAGGCACATCCATTTAAAAAAAAGTGATTAGGGTGCCGTAATGAAGATTTTATGGCCGATATCCACCAGAACACTTATCATAAAGATTATTTACACTGCATTATATTGTGTATTTTTATTGCTTATCAATCTTAAATGATAGGAATTAATAATCTGGAAATGTATTTAGGTGAAGTTTTGCTGTTTATCTATATAAGTTTTTTTCCAGAAAAAAAACGTAATTTTACGCAAAAACCTTTTTTCAATGTTAAGTCCGCTCGAATTAAGCCCTGAAAAAAATATGAATAAAATCAAACCGCAAACGATTTGCAACTATGACAACAAAAATCTCACTCTTTAAACAAGTATAAAAAACAACGGTTGCCATGGTAATCTGAAAAATCAGGGCAAGATCTACTTTGGTCAAATGAGAATAAGCAATTCGTAATTGCTTAAAAAAATAAAATAAAATTGAATTAATCGAAGAATTTACTGTTTCAACACGATACGCGGTCGAGTCGCTGAACCCATCCAACCGTCCGATTTTTATTCCGGGCGTGATTTTCATCAATAGCGCAGACTCGAGAGACTCGCTCAACTTCGAATTCATAAATGTTAATGCTGCAAACAGGGTTGCTCGTTCCTATTGACTTATCGTGCCGATTCTGAATCCCGCTCCGGATTCCAGTAGGCGAAGAGCATCCGGAAAGCTTTCATTATGTGAGTCATTTTTGATGATTCACTCAAATCCATATCCCTCCTCTCCGTCTCTTATTTTTACGGACTCTGGAATCTTGAGCTTGCAATTAACAAAATTTTAATTGCAATGAGAATATTTTATACCGACAATCTAAATCATTACTCATTTTATATTAAATGGTAAAAACAAATATTGACGTGGAGTTCGTAACTTTACTAATAATAAAGCTGAAAGTCTGTCTCCGGATCTCTGTCTGGATGTCTATTACGCGCATACCGCCTAGACCGTTCTACCGATTTTCATGAAATTTGGTACAGAATTAGTTCGTAGCATAAAGGTGAGCACCTCGAAGCGATTTTTCGAAAAATCTATTTTGTTCTTTTTCTATTCCAATTTTAAGAACATTTTACCGAGCAAATTATCATAACGTGGACGAGCAAATTACGAAATTGTCATAACGTGGAACCGTAACATGGGCGAGCAAATGAACATAGCAAATGGGGGAGAAATTCATCATCCATTATTTGTAAATATACAGGCGAACCAAATGACCTTTTAATTTTCTACTACGGGCAAAGCCATGCGTGTACCACTAGTATTGAATAACTGCGTAGGAAAAAATTACAGGCCATAAAAAATGATCGTTGCAGAAAGTTGGAAAAGTTTTAACTGCGTTTGATTTACTAAAAACAGGCCCGGATCTGCGTAATCGCAGACCTCGCAGTGCGAGGGGGTGGGGGGGGGGCACGTCCTTAAGGTGTCCAGAGGGTCCAATTGGGGGGGGGGAAGCAAGAAACTAAGACTTATTGACGTTGCAAATATACACTGCTGACCTCTGGGGAGGGGCCCTACAGATTTTGTTGCGGGGTTGCCCTTCCCCTCCCCCAAGTTCAATGGAGCAAACTGTACAAAATATCAATACCTAGAATTAATTTAATAGCGGTTGAGGAAGACGAGAAAACTCTTATGTTATTCCTCCCTTGCCCTTTCCATGTGGGGGCTAAGACTCCCAAAAATTCACGGTGACGAGCCCCCAAACCTGGTGTAAATCCACCACTGATGGAGAAGCTCAATTTGCTGCAGAGGTCTAGAGAGGATGCATAGGCAGCTTGTACACCAAAAAAGTGGAGGATCAAACAGATGTGGGACGTTCGGGGACGGCACCCCTAAAGATTATTTTTCCCCTGCTTTTTTTTTTTTTTTTTTTTGCCCTCAATTAGATTGGGTTTAAATAAAAAAAAAATGGAAAAAAATAGAACCGATATCAAAATTGCTCTAAAAAGTGAAAAATAATTTTATTCTTTAAATACCATCGAAAATACTTTTAAATATATTTTTTGAAGTTGGCGCAAAAACAAAAAGTAAAATCCATTGTAACCATGCTTTGCTCATTTTTTTCAGAAACTCATCCAAAGTTAGGAACGAAGCATTTATATCGTTGCTCAAATATGCTGTCATAAATGCATAATGTATGTGGTAATGATATGAAGAAACTAGGCCTGGTAAAATTTGTAAGTTGTAGTTATGGCTGTGAATGATTTTATCTATTGTTTTTGCACTAACTTCAAAAATTATATTTAAGATTATTTTTGATGGTATTTAAAGAATAAAATTATTTTTCACTTTTTAGTGCAATTTTGAAGTCGGTTCTATTTTTTTCTATTTTTTTTTTTTTGCATCACGAAACTTCATCTTACTTTTTTCATAAAAATGCACCATACTAAAAAAAAAAGACTACAAACGCGCCTTAAACGTTAAAGGATTGGCACTAAAAATGTACCCTTGTTCCTCTCTGGAATTCATTTGTGTGTTAATTTAATTAAAACCATTTAAATTCCCTAACTAATTTACATTTCACAGCGTACAAGTTGCTTGTGATGCAATCCTGTATCTCCTTACTTATTCCAGACAATCTGTAATTGGCATAGATGATAACGATAAAAATACTACTATAGTTGAGGCAAACCTAACCTGGTAACATTATGAAGGTCAAACAGATCCTAATCACTGCATTACCTCGCTTCCAGGTTAGGTTTACAACCACTATGGATCAATGACACTGAAGAAACTTGATGCTTGCTTCAGAGAAGCCTTCATTCAAAATTATCATTACAATTACTATTAATGTTACTGTTGTATGGCATCAAACTTTTGCAACAATGGGCTTTATATTTAATCATTTCATAGAAAAATTGCATGAAAATTACTGTTTTTTGCCCATAACTTTCTTTTAAAGAACGAATATGGTCAAACAAAGTAATGGGACCTAAGTTGAGCCATCCCCTATACATTAAAAAAATATCATCAAAATCGGTTCACTTGGGCTGCGTTCGGAAACGATCCACCGGTTACACCGCGTGGTTAGTCCGGTGTGGTTATGACGTGTTTGGAATTTCTCTAGGAATTCCGGTAGAACAGCTGTGTTTCCGAACGCTCGTGGTTAAACCGCGGTAGTTCTAATTCAGCAGCAAACGACACTCCAATCAACGCGTAACTTTCATAGTAGGCAAGTCACGTGCGTTACGATCAAAACATGAAACACGACCGGATTGGCCAACACAGACTTTGTGACGTTTGTGATCTCGCTAACCGCTTCCAGACAGCGGTGCCACAGGTTGCTACCAAGTCGACTGCCAGAAAACAACCGCAGTGTTTCCGAACGCGGTTAAGTGACGTCACCGGTTCCACCGCAAGCGTTTCCGAACGCTTGCGGTTGCACCGAGGCGACCGATCCGCGTTTCCGAATGCACCCTAGGCGAGACGCTGTGAGTGGACAAACAAAAAAGAAAAAAACATAGATAAGGTATGAACTGATAACCGCCTTCTTTTTGAAGTTGGTTAAAAATTGGAATTGAACATTAGTGATCAAATGACATCTAAAAAAATGTGGAATATGGCTTCAAAAATCAAATAGGATAGCCACCCATAGACTTACTTCCCCTTCCAATTCAAAGACCCATTTTTATACAATAACATGCGAAAAGTCCATTTATTCGGAATTTTTAGTCTTGATTTTCATGAAATAAATCAATACACACCGCAAAAAAAAAACCTTTTTCAATCGATCGTTAATCTTCAATTCTGAAAAGTGATGGGGCAAGTATGCCCTTTACTTTTTAAAGTGAGAGGCAGTGCCCCCCCCCCCTTGTCCACCCTTACGAGCCACCTACGGAGTGATGTAATTACAGATTCGCGCCTTACTTTTGGAGAGTTAAAATGAAATAATGCGCGATTTAACGCGAGTAAAAGCACGCAACAACATTCGTTCCGGTGAATTTGACAACCTACTCAGCAGTAGTCAACGTTTCATTGAAGCGAATGTTTCATGTCAATGTCACTTATTTTGACAAAAGTTAAAACTTTGCCTGTAGCAAATAGAATCTTTTCACTGTTTAAGCGATGTAATGTTAAAGAGTAAAAGGTAAATAGCACCTTAAAGAAGGTTATCAGATGCCACCCAAGCAACAAGTTGTTGATCATTAAATGTAGTTTCAGATTTTATGCGTGAACATTAAATGAAAATATTTTTATAGTATTGTACTAAACTACAGATTGTTTGCTTCATTTTCAAGCGTATTCATTTTTTAACCCCCGACACACAAAGGAAGGGGGTTTTAAGTTTGACGTGTCTGTGTATGTCACTCTAGCGCCTAAACGGATGAACCGATTTTGAAAAAAAAAAAATGTTCGAAAAGAGAGTTGATCGAGAGTGTTCTTAGCTTGTTTGCATCTTTGGATGACATTATATAACGAAGATATTAATTAAAACCTCTAATAGGTTTTTGGCATTTTTTGCAGTGAAAACATAGTTAAAAATTTTAAAATTTAATGCCAAAATAAAGAGAAATTTTTTCCGCGTCTGATAGAATGTGTTTGGAGCTTCATGTTTCATAGAATTCGAATTATAACGTTTTTTTAAAGCAGATTTTAATAACGGTTAAGCCTTTATTCACGCTATTGATAACCGAATTCATTATTGGCCGACAAGGAAATAAAACGCAATGATTTAAAATTTTTATCTGTTGTCAGTTTCTATTTAATAGCGAATAAAATACTTGACATTGATTTTTAATAATATAAGGCTTTTAAAAGGATTTTCAATGTTCCCTCTTGATTCTACAGTTGCGACTCAGTCGGAAGTTTTTAAAATTTTTATTTGCTTGTTATGTTACATGGAGACTATTTTGCTTCAGTATGTTGCTATTTGTAAGATTAATCTATAATAGATAATAAATAAGGCATTATCTAAAGAAAGCCAAATATCGAATTCAAACACCTTAGAATGGGATACATTATAGGTTCGTTGGAGTAATAACTATTAATATTTCAAGAAGCGCTATTTTTTAAAAAATCAAGCCTGATTCTGGATCAAAGTTATCTGTGTACCCTAAAGCAGGCTCGGCATTTAGGGGGATCAACTGCTCCTTTCCCGGACTTGTAATTTATTTACGTTAAAGTGGGCGTGGTTTTTGACTTAATTTAGGGAGTGTATACTGTTAACCCCCCCTCCCCCCGGAAAAATTCGAAATGTCAGGCCTGCCCTCTGCATCAAGCATTTAAGGATATATATTTAATGTTTCAATGATACAGCTGCGTTTATAACTTGAGTACATACTAATAAACCAGACTGTACACACGATTAGAAACTGCAGGATAAAGTATTAGAATCAAGTAGATCTATAACAGCTTTGACGTATGTAAAAGTCGTTCGCATTTTACATGTCCGATCGCTTTAATAAAAGTCTCCTTTTTTCTTCATTGATAAAAGAGTACCAACGTGATGTTTTTTTTTCTTTTTTTAATGCTTTATGAAAACTTTCGATGCCAATAAATGTTCGATATCAATAATATAAAACTATTTTGAAGTTTCGATATTTTTTATACTTAAACCATTCCTTAATAGGAAATAAAGAAATATATTTGTGCGGAGAAGTTTATGTCAATAAACAACGTTTTGACGTAAAAAATTAGCAGATTACTGTAGACACGTGTTTCGGGGTTACAGGGATCCCGTTTTTCAATGGAAAATAGTGAGCTTTTAAGAGATCAAAACGTAGTTAATTGACATTTCCTCAATAGATTCTTAAAAACATTATTTATGCTTTTGTTTCAGAGCATTTTACTACTCAAAAATTAATATAATTTTTTAATATTCAAAAAAATGTTTTTTTAACTTTATAAATCAAGTTTGAAAAACAAAAAAAAGTACTCACCAATTTGTTTCCGAAGTATCAGCTCTCACGTCCTGGTAAGCATCCCTTAACGCCTCTTTATCGACAGAAGTTGCCATAGTAATTTGGAATTTTAATTATCCTCCCCAATTCCAAACTCCGTCTGCCCGCAGCTTTTTATTCGGAAGAAATAACAGAGTGGCGGCCGAAACGCTCTCGCGAAAGACTCGCCCCTCGAGCTGGCTACGTCACGCGTCACGTGCAGCCAATCGTTCACGCGTCTCGACGGTTGCCATGCAGGGAAAATAATCGTGCAAGGCGTGAAAGGGCTCGAGTAAAATGCACGGAAATGCTTTTATGGTGCGATCGATAGTTGGGTCGCTACAAGTTTTCAAAGAAAGTTCTTAAAGTTCGCCATGATTTGATGCACATTTTGCTCAATTTGGTTACATTTTTGACATTTCTATAAGAGCCAATTGTGGAAGAAACAGGGCAAGCTTTCGATTCGTTTTACTACAGAAAATTTATTTATAAGATTACTCTTTCTCTCTCTCTCTCTCTCTTTTAAAACTCTTGTTTCAACAAAGTAAAGAATAAATCTCAAAAAACTCTATAGTACGGTATTCTTATACGTTTTAGTTGAAGCATAAAAAAATGTTTATGCTAAAAACTTACGTGTAGACGGAAGCGCAACTTTTTTTTTTTTTTTTGCGTTTTTATTTAAGATTTAATTTAATAATATATATATATATATATATATATATATATATATATATATATATATATTTTTTTTTTTTTTTTTTCAATTTTTCTTTTCTGTGACTAGAAAATGAAAGAAAACCATTTTAATATTGCAAAACGAAGCCTGAAGGTTCAGGGTGCTTACAAAGGGGGGAGGGGAGATGAGATGACTACATTATTAAATATTTTAGGGGTTGCGTTTGGCGATATTTTTCTCTTTATTGAGAGGGGTCTTCATGGTGCTCCGGGGGGTCAATGCTTTTGAGGAGGAGGTGCACCCCTGGAAAGGCTTAAATAACTTTAGAAAGAGAGGAATTTCACCGGATTTCTTTCTTTCGTTGTTTATTTTATTTTATTTATTTATTTATTTATTGAAGAGTTTTTGTTCAGTGCGTCGTTTGTTCACGTTCCTGTTCTATTTGATCCAAGTTATTATGAGGCTAATAAGCAATGCAGGGTAACATATTCAGTAGGGAGGGAAAGAAATGGGGTTCCTTCAGTCAAAAGTACTATTTTTAGTCACTAAAACTGATAGAATGAGTTAAAAAAAAAAAAAAAAAACTGGACCCAGGAATTACTTTTATTTTCTAAACAGCCATTTTTCAAATTATTTTTTTTAATGTCTGATTTTTCAAACAGCGTGATTTTATGACGTCACAAGTGATGTACTTTGGCGCTACTCCTTTTTGGCGCTAAATATTTACGCTTGCTGTATACCGCATTTCCAGGTTATGATAATTCAGAGGCGAATTTAATATTGCTCTCTACGCTTGCTATCAACCATATCGTTGCCACTACATATGAGTAAAGAAGCGAATTAAATATTGCGTTCTACGTTAATGGCAACAGTGAATGGTAATTCATCATTTGTGATGTCATGCGCAGAAGCGTAAAAAATAAAATTGAGTCTTCGCACCAATTTAAATATATCTTTTTAAATAGTAAACTTTGTCAAATTATTTTAAAAAATGGTCGAATTGAGTATTTTTAAGCATACTCTTTCAGAAAAAAATAATTTTAAAATTTCGGAACCGACTCCATTCTACAAACCTTAACTGTTTTACGCTCTTTTTTTCCTTTCATGGACACGATACTCTAAGTGGTTACTATCTTTCATTCATAAAAGTGATATCAGAGCATGGGAGAAATCAAAGAAGATTTATACACAGATGGGTGTTGATCAAAATATTAAAAATATCTTTTTTTAAAGCAACATACTAAAGATAAACTGCCGTGGGCAAGTAAGGGACAGAAGCTTCAACTTTCACTGTTTTGCCTTTTATCATCTATTGTACGTTAGCTTTACTGTACAAGTTTGATTATTTAGTTTCCACTGAAAAAAAAAACGTCTAATTTCAACTTTGCCCCATTGTTAGTATTGAATCCAAAACGTTTCTTCAAATAGCTCAAAAACTCATTTCTACAGATACTGCCATTTACCTAAACCAGGGGTGCCCACCCCCTAACAGCAAGGCCCCCTCCAAATATCGCAAAGACCCCCCCCCCCCCCAATGAGAAAAATACCCCTGGAAACAACCCCTCCTAAAAATTTCAGTGACTCCCCCCCCCCCCAGATGGGCACCCCTCACCTGCACACGAAGCGTATTTCGCTAAAGCCAAACTAAACTTATCACAGACGTACTGGGAGTGAAAGGGAGGGGGAAGCAACACGTTTTGAGTGACATCCACAGTATTTGGTGCCGTGAGAGAAATTATAGTTTCGTTCTCCCACGACAAAGATATGAATCTTATTTCCGTACATTCATCAAACCCGTAAGAAAAATTTTGCCCCTCTTCTTCCGAGTAGTAAAACGCGACCACTTTCATTCACGTTCACTACACAGAGAATAAATAAAATTAGAAAAAGGAATCAAAAAATCTTTTTTTTTTTCATCTCTAAAATGAAATTGACGGCCTCATTTCTAAAAGACTGGGCGGGGGGGGGGGGGGGGGTAGCACGCCATCTCAGTGGCGATGGCCCAAAGCCTATGCACTACTTTCATGCAGAGGCGGCGATTGGAACTGAAATCGAGGGGGTGGGGGGCAAAAAAGAACGACAACTAAGAGACATAGGGCTTTTAGCAGCAGCAAGAAAATGAAAAGAGAGAGAGAGAGAGAGAAGTACAAAATTTTGCTAGTGCTGGTTTTGAGAGCAGATGAGTGATAATTGATGTAAATCTAACAACTCAACTCACGTTTTTTAAAGATTTTGATGAATTATGTACACAAGAACTTTCCTCGAAGAAACACTTAGACATGAATTAGACTTACAATATTTACTCCAAAGTATTTTGAGATGTCACAAACACTTGGTAATAATTTCATTAAACAAAGGTGGAATTGATTTACTAATATCTAAACAATGAACACATAAACTAAAAGTTACTGCTTGTGCTAAATAATGTTTCGTAAACAGATATACAAAGTAAAACAAATAATTATGTTCTGAGAATTTTGACATTTCTGCTTTTTTTTTTTTTTTTGTAATAATTTCTAGTTTTAGTTCCTAAATTGGAAAATAAAATAAATAAATGAATTATAAGAGGAGAAGGGTTGCCACCCCCTCCCCCCCCCAAATCGCCGCCACTGCTTTCATGTATTTATTTATCTTCTTATTTATCATTATTAATATTATTATTATTACTTTGTATTTTCTCCTTCATTTTTAAAAACTTTTATAGGAAAGCGCCTCAAAGAGCATGTTTTATGCATACTTATTTACACTTTTCTTAAAATTAATTATGAAAAATTGCATGAAAAGATAGTTGAGAAAATAGTTTCTATCATTTCCTCACATTGAACTAAAGTCATTAAAAAAAAGGGGGAGAGGGGACTCGGTAGAATTTTTTTAGAAAGCAAAAATAATGTTTCAGATCCAATATTTCGAAGTACCGCACTACCGCAGGTTCAAAATTTTTTAATAGCATGCGAATAGGTGCTTTTCTCAACAGGTGATATTTCTTCTAAAGGGAAGCGCTGACTGAACACTGAAATTGAATAATTGACAGAACTCGGAACTATATCTATAGGAATAAAATGAGAAATGAAATTCGGAATCATTTTTCAAAGCTTCTGTCCTACCGTTACCTAGAATGACACTTCAATTGTTTTAAAAACTATTAACTATGCTTGTTCACGTGTATCTTTCGAAACGTTATTAAATTACTGAAAAATTTGTTTTTTCTCCTTCTTTCTTGAAATTTCAAGGTTCATTGGAGGGTGACGACATCGCCTCTTCACATAACAATCAACTTTAGAGCCTTCCATTTGTGTATCGAATTGGAGAAGAACTGGGAAACATGCATCAGGAACAACAACTTGAAAAAAAGCTCCTGATCCTTCTTCCTCGTTTTCGTATCTCCGTTACCATCGATTCATTAATTGCTTATTTCCATTTGCTTTTTTAACCCCCGACGTAAAAAGGAAGGGGGTTATAAGTTTGACGTGTGTCTGTCTGTGGCATCGTAGCTCCTGAACGGATAAACTGATTGTTCAGAATGTGTATGTGCATGTGTGCGATAAGCGACTTGCTCGAGAGTATTCAGAGCTGGGTCTCATCAACTTTGTAGGACATTAATTACCGGAGATATTAATTGCAAGCTGAATTAGCATTCCTTCGTGTTTTTGGTAGTGAAATCTTACTTGCACAATTCAAAAGTTGGTACCAATCGAAAGAACGAAACCTTCTACATTCTGATGGAATTTGTTAGAAACTTCCAAGAGATCCAAGTTGTCTTTACTCATAATAAAACTCAAAGTTTGTCTGGATATCTGGATCTCTGCACGGATGTCTCTCTGTGACGTACATAGCGCCTATACCGTTCGGCCGATTTTCACGAAATTTGGCACAGAATTAGTTTGTAGCTTGGGGGTGTGCACCTCGAAGCGATTTTTTTGAAAATTCGATTTTGTTCTTTTTCCATTCCAATTTTTTAAGAACATTTTATCGAGCAAATTAAAATAACGTGGACAAGTAAATTACCACATTATCATAACGTGGAACCGTAACATGGGCGAGCAAATTGGCGAGAAATTCATGATCTATTATTTGTAAATATACAGATGAACAAAATGACCTTCTAATTTTCTACTACGGGCAAAGCTGTGCGGGTACAGCAAGTGTAGAATAAAGCGATTGGTAGTTGATCATTGTTTTAGAGATCAGAGAAAGTGCAATGATTTAAAATGTTGTGTGTTGCCATTTTATATTTGGAAACGATTACAATATTCCAAATTGCGTTTTGTGAATAAGTGAAGGCAATTTCAATTTTCCCTCTTGTTTCTGCTTTTGAGATTAACAAACCCTATACAACTTAACCTGACAGCATCGTAATCCTGTGATTTGGATCTTTGCAGCCGTCTCAATGCTGCCATACCAGGTTAGGTTTTCCACAACTATACTTTTCTCCAAATCACACCACCTCTTAGCGATGCGCCATAGGTTTGTCTCAGTTGTGATGACCTTTTACTTTACGGTAATTTATCATGTTGTCTAGAAAAATTAAACTATTACATTTTATGGGTGTTCTGGCCCTCGAGATTAATCTTAATATGAGGTGTGGCCATCGAAGCCACTTTTTACTTCCTTTTACAACGAGCTGATGTGTGCATCACCTGACTTCCTTTTACTCCAATTTAATGTCATTTCCCCATTATTGGCAATTTTAATGTAATTCAAGTGTTTACTCTCTAAATATCACCAACAGTGGCCAAATTAAAAACAGATTGAGAAAAAAAAAGAAAAAAAATCGCCAAATTTGTCGCCAAGTTGGCGACGAAAAGACTGGCGATGTATTGCCAAGTGTTCGACAAATTATAACACAACTTGAGTTTACATCGAAATTAACAATGATTTCCTTCTAAAAAGGGGCAAAAGATCCCCCTTTGGAACATCCGAATGCAACCAAAAGGGAAGGTGCACAACTAGACCCCACTAGGAGTCTACGTACCAAATTTCAACTTTCTAGGACATACCGTTTTTGAGTTATGGAGATACATACGCACATACGCACATTCATACGTACATACAGACGTCACGAGAAAATTCGTTGTAATTAACTCGGGGGGTCGTCAAAATGGATATTTCGAGTGTCTGTACGTTCCTAGGCATATATCCAAGTATGATCGGGTCGAAAAAAAACTCAACATTCGTTCGGGAGTGAGAAAAATGGAAATTAAGGTTGATTTTTGAGTAAAAAATTTTTCGCGAATACAATACTTCCTTTTTTGTAAAAGGAAGTGAAAAATGAAGTATTGTATTCGCGAAAAATATTTCACTCAAAAATCGGCCTTAATTTCTATTTTGCTCGCCCCTGAATGAATATTGATTTCTTTTTCAACCCGACCACACGTGGATACATGCGAGGCCTTCGAGATAGATACATGCCTAAGAACGTATAGATACCTGAAGAATCCATTTTGACGATCCCCGAGTTAATTACAACGAGTTTTCTCGTGACGTCCGTATACGTATATGTGAATGTATCTCGCATAACTCAAGAACGGTATGTCCTATAAAGTTGAAATTTCGTACATAGACTCCAAGTGGGGTCTAGTTGTGCACCTTCTCTTTTGGTTGCATTCGGATGTTTCAAAGGGGGTCTTTTACACCTTTTTGGGGTAAAATCATTGTTAACTTCAATGTAAACTCAAGCAGTGTTATAATTTGGCAAACACTTGGCAATATATCGCCAAGCTTTTGGTCGCCAATTTTTTCGCCAACTTGGCGATGAATTTGGCGGTTTTTTTTTTTTTTTAATCTGGTTTCAATTTGGCCATATTTAGAGATTTAACCATTGAACCACATTAAAACTGCCAATATTGCGAAAATTTATCTGTATAAAACGTTTTCTTTGCTTCTGTTCGCAACAAACTTGGGGTGAAAATATTTCAAGCGTTTCTTTGCTCACTCCGAAGCACTATTATCTTTAAATTGGAGTAAAAGGAAGTCATGTGATGCACACATCAGCTCGTTTTTTTTTTTCGAGCAATCACGATTGCTTATTGTTCTCATTTGACCGTCTTTGATGTTACGGTTACTTTTTCAACTTGGATCAGGGGCCTCTGCAGCACCACCGCCCGCCGCCCTCCAGGCGCGGCTCCCCGGTCCTGAGTTATCTGCTTCTTCTGGTCGGATGCGTCCATGTCCTACACACACGCATGCTCACACACATACAAACACACGACTTCACACACTCCTACACACACATACACACACTCATGCCTACATACACACACACACGAACGTCTACACACACACACACACGAACGCCTACATGCACACGCGCGTACACAACACTCACTCACACACATGCATACATTCACTTACACACACACTCACCCACACAAATGCGCCTACAGAAACACACACGCGCATACACACGCTCGTGATTGCGAAAAACATAATTTGAATTCAAGATGACAAAAATTCAAATTAATATATATATCTTTTTTTTTTTTTTTTTTGAACAATCAAGAAGATTAAAAGGAAATATTACAGCGTTCAAAACTGCAGAGAACTGCAAACACGTGTTCCTGGGTTACAAGGAACCTCCTTCTCAGTGCAAAAAAACCTTCGGTGATTCACATTTCCTATACACAATATCTGTAAAACTATTTTTCCTGCCTACGCTCTAAAGTACCACGCCGTAGCACAATCGCTATTCAGAGATATTTTCTCTCTTCAAAAATGTCATTTTTGCAACTATCAACATATACTTAATCAGGACCGTCTCTAGTAGTTTTGCCGCCCTAAGCGATATTGACAAGTGCCGCCTCCCTTCATTGAATAATACTAATAATAATATTAAATGATAATCTTTACTAATAATAAAGCTGACAGTCTCTCTGTCTGGATCTCTGTGACGCGCATAGCGCCTAGACCGTTCGGCGGATTTTCATGAAATTTGGCACAAAGTTAGTTTGTAGTATGGGGGTGTGCACCTCGAAGCGATTTTTCGAAAATTCGATTTTGTTCTTTTTCTATTTCAATTGTAAGAACATTTTCCGGAGCAAAATTATTATAAGATGGACGAGTAAATTACGAAATTATCATGACGTGGAATGGGAGAACGAATGAACATAGCCAATTGGCAAGAAAATCGTCATCCATTATTTGTAAATATACAGGCGACCGAATGACCTTTTAATTTTCAACTACGGGCAAAGCCGTGCGGGTACCACTAGTATATTAATAAAATTTAAAAAAAAAGTAAAGTGCTTAAAACTAAAGTGAGTTTCTAGTTAAATTCTGAACTGGGTTTTGCATATTCAAGCATTTAACATTAAAGTGTGCATCTCATGGCACTGATACAAATATTAATATTTTCAAAAGACTTAAATCACGCAATTTGGCGTCTCTAAAACTAAACTGAGTTTCTTGTTAAATTCCAAGGTGATTGGTTAATCCGCTATTTTAATCTTTTAAGCTGTTTGCTTATTTAGCTCTTGGCTTTTGTCGGATGTCTTTTCAATCATAAGCTCATTACTTTTTGCATTGAAAAAGGCGTTCTTTATAACGCCGAAACACGTGTCTGCAGGAAACTGAAATTTGTGCTTTGTGACGTTGTTATTTCTTACTTCACAATGTCATATTTTCTACACAATCTGTAAGAATTTCAGAAACTGTATGGGGCTTTAAACCTAAAGCTTAGAGAAATTATTTTGCAATTTTTAGTTCAATTTAAATCTATGATAAAATATTAAAACTTTTTTACTTACATTATTATTTTGTGCTTTTTAAGCACTTTTCATGTGCTTGGTATGTTTTTCACGGAAATTCTGATGCTTGTTTTTGCTTACATCTTAGCAGCTGGACAACTTAGAGACTTCGGGATCTCACTAAATGTTTTGTTTAATCTTGTAAGGTACAACTTACCAAAAAAAAAAAAAAAAAAATTAATTCTAAAATAAAATTAATATTTCGATCAGACGAAAAACAGTAAATTTCATTTAATTCAATGAGTTAAGCTAGTAATGTTAATTTCTAAAGTAAAGCTAGTAGTGACTTTGGGATTTGCGAAAAAGATAGAAATTTTAAGTTCAGTTTTTTTTTCTTTCTAGATTTAGTACTTACATTTGAGCTATGAAATAACTTCAGTTTCTAAAACTATAGCAACAGATTTTATGCCCCCCAAATTTTGGTGTCTCGTATCCGTGCCTTAATCTTGCCCTGCTGACAAGAATCCCTGATTGCGAAAACTTTCATTTCTCAGAAACAAATCTAGTTCATTTTTGTCCTTAGGGGCCGTTCATTAATTACGCAAGGATGATTTTGTCAATTTTTGACCCTCCTGCCCTCATGAAAGAGTACGTAAGATGTTTCAAACCCCTCCCCCTATTCTTACGTAAAATTCCATCATTTCGTTTTTCAAAATTATAAAATGTTGATAGAAAAAGATCAGTTACAATAACACACCCAGTTTGACGTTTTTCAAAGTTTTTTATTTCTTAAATATATTATATGATGCAATAGTAATTAAAAATAAAACATGCCATACATAGTGAGATTCTTTTGTTACATTTTATACTATTCATTCTTTGTATAACAAGTAAAAAACAGCTCACCTAAAAATGTTTTTTACCTTCTAGAGCTGCAAATGAAATATGATCCCTGCCAAACCAATTGACCGTGCGCTTTCTAATGTAAAATATCGACTTGGAAAATGTTACATATGATTGGGTTTGGACCGCCCCCCCCCCCGGAAAGTAAAGGTATGTAGAGATATTTTCAACCCCCTCCCCTCGGGACCCTTACGTAACTAATGAATGGCTCCTTAAGCGACATTGATCTCTGTTAAATACATATTCCACAAATGGTATTTTCAAACTCTACTTTTTTTTATTAATCGAATAATTTTCCCTTTTGTTTATGTGATTAAATATCACGTTAACGGCAGATTATGTATTTATTCACTGCGTTCTGTTTAACACACCGGAGCAACAAAACTTAGCACAGATTTTCACGAAAAAGAACACAACTGAATGCTCAGCGATCTTCTGTTCACACATTTTAATGCATCAGTCGACCCCAAATTCTATTCCATTTAATATCGCTTCATGCTCCAGTACTCGACGGCCCGAGAACACGAGACAGCAAGATCGCAACTCAACTCTCACAACCGATGGAAAGGAAAACATAAATGAAATCAGATCGGATTAAGAGAGCTATCCGAGATTACAACTGAACAGCCCATTTCGCAGGGCGTTAGGAATATACCTCTAATTTCATTGACTCGAATCATTACTTAAAGAGATATTTGTAGTAATGAAAGGGTAGTGGCAATAGAATTAATAGTAATTGAGATCTTTCTATACTAGGAAGAGAGAGAGAGAGGGGAAAAAAAGAAAACAGTGCACAACATCTAGCATCCAGCCGTTGGCATTAATTTGAATTTTGACATCTTGAATTAAAATGATGCAGTCACGAATGTGGTTGTTTTCTTCAGTTAAAAGTATTATTTTTAGTCACTAAAATTGATAGAATAAGCAAAAAAAAAAAAAAAAAAAAAAAAAACACCATGGAGCGAGAAAAACTTTCATTTTCCCATCGATTAATTTTTAAAATGTCCGATTTTGAAAATAAGGCGTGGTCTCCATGACGTCCCAAATGATGTACTTCGGCGCATCTGTCTACCGCGTTTCCACGTTATGATAATCAAGAAGCGAATTGAATATTGCGCTCTACGCTTGCTATCAACCATATTGTTTCCAATACATGTGAGCAAAGAAGCGAATTAAACATTGCGCTCTGCGAATGGCAACAGTGAATGGCTTTTCATCATTTGTGATGTCATCGGCAGAAGCGTAAACAATGAAAGCGCACCGATTAAAATATTTTTTTTTTTAAATATTTACTTTGTAAAATTATTTTAAAAATGTTCAGATCCTATGTTTTTAAGCATGCTCTTTCAAAAAAAAATGCTTTTAAAAAATAAAAAACGATCCCATTATAGCAATTCGCGATTGCTCAAAAAAGAAAAAAAATAGAACTAAATAGATTTTCTGGCGGATATTATTTGTGTAAACAACAGAAGTATTTATTTAAGTATTTTATTACAGAATACAGAAAAAAACAAAGAAAGAAAACCACGTAGCATTCATTATTTTTTTGATTTTCGACGTTTTGAATTCAAGTTTGTTTTTCGCAATCATGAATTGCGATAAGACCCTACTGGTTAAGTTTCTTGTTTGTACAAATGGAATGGAATGGAGATGGCCAATAATTTACACCCGTCATTATCACTGGTGATTTTATAGAATACGTAATAGGAGGCATATCGATTTAAAAAAAAAAAAGAAATGGTGATTAGAATGAAGTAATAAAGTTAAAGATTTTATTGCCGATATCCACCAGTACACTTATCATAAAGAGTATTTACGGCATGTAACACATTATGTATTTTTGTTTCTTATCAATATTAAATGATGGAAATCAGTAATCTGAAAAGTTTGCATTTAGATGAAATTTTGCTGTTTAGTTCATCTGCTAGGTGCTTTTTCCTGAACAAACGCATTTTTACGCCAAAAAAAAAAAAAAAAAAAGAAAGAAAAGAAAAGAAATCAGGGCAATTTATTCAAGTCAAATAAAGAGAAAATATGTTTTTTTTTTTTTTTTTTTTTTTTTTTTGTCTTTCAGTGCCAGGTATCGAAATTTTTATGTTATTCGTATCTTTCAAACTGCATGATTTTTATAATCACCGATTGCCTTTCTTTACACACTTCTGTGCTGAAAGATTTCGCAATTTTTTAATGTACACACATCTTTTTTTTTTTTTTTTTTAATTTCCTCTTGTGCTGGGTTTCGAGTAAAATCAAGCTTAAGCAGCTTTAAAAGCATATTTGCACTTTTGATACTTGAAATAAAAATTTTCCATGTGGAAAATAGAGGAAAGAAGTAATTGCAATTTAAGATATTAAAATTGAACATTTAGTTCTTCTTTTTAATACAAAATATCAAAAACTAGCAGTACCCGCACGGCAATGCTCGCTCTAAGAATTTAAAGGAAGTCCGTTCAATAAAAGAAATCCACGCCCCCCCCCCCCCCGCACCTTCTGACGTAAAATGATCATTTTTCATTCAACTAAAATGCATACACACCTTTTCAAAAAACCTATTAAAGTATCTTTGGAGTTTAAAACTATTCGCCAAAACACATAAAAAGATTAACAGTAGCTTTAAAACTAAAAATAATCCTTCAACTGTACAGTTCATCGCTCAACGCGCCAAGCAACCACGCTACCGTAACCCTACCCTTTAGCGAATGAAGAGGTTTTTTTTTTTTTTTTCAGGAATTTAAAATGTTTCGCCAAATAAACAATACTTTGATACAAACGTTATAAAGAACAATCCCAATTGAATAATCAACAAATCAAATTATTTACTCAGATAAGTAACTATCTTCAACTATAAGAACAAAAACAAACGTTAAAGAAATAAGGAAAACAAAACCCAATAGAAAAATCTACAAAATCAAATAATGTACCCGAATATCGAAAAAAAAAAACCGCATTCAAAATCAGTTCGCTGACCACAACAGTTCAACATTAGCGTATAGACCGGGATCTGAAGGGGGTTGAGCATGCATGGAAAGGCTGACGCAATATTATTTCTGATTATTGTTACAGGCACGATGGTGATTATGAAACCACATGTCGTCGCCCACCTGGTTGGTCGACAACCCCGGGGGAGGGGGGAAAGCAGTGGGGGGAGACGTTTGCTAAAACATTCATAACTCGCGAACTATTTGAGATAAAACACTGAAAAAAGTGGCAATCGACGCAACAAAAGAATGGCTTCATAAAAGCTAAATATGATTATGGACCTATCTTTGTTGGTTTCTGAGTAAAATTTCATTTTTCGCAAACAAAAAAAATTTTAGAATAAAATGCGCAAAACAAACTTTTTTTGACCAAAATAAATTCCAAATAAAAATTGTTTGATTTTTTTTCAAATAAAGTCCTAAATATCATTATTCAGTTTGTTAAAACTATTTAAGTAATGTTAACGTGTTGAAAAACAAAATGACAGTAGCAAGCTCGAACACTATTCATAGTATAGTTCAGGATCTAAAGGGGGGTTTGAGCATGCATGGAAAACCTGACGCAAAATTATTTCTGATTAATGTCACAGGCACTATAGTGATTATGAAACCACATGTCGTCGCCCCCCTGGGTGGTCAACAACCCCGGGGGAGGGGGGAAAGCAGTGGGGGGAGCCGTTTGCTAAAACACTCATATTCGCGAAGTATTTGAAATAAAACACTGTAAAAAGTGGCAATCGACGCAACAAAACAAGGACTTCATTAAAGCTATATATGAATATCATCATATCTTTGTTAGTTTCTGAGTAAAATTGTATTTTTCACAAAAAAGCAAAAATTTTGAATAAAATACGCTTTTTTTTTCAAATTATCAAAATTATTTAATTGTTTAGGGAACCAATAAAATCTGAAATATCACTATCCAGTTTGTTTAAAATTACTTAATTATTATCAAAGCGTTGAAAAGTGATGAAATAAAAGCAAGCTCAAAAAGCATTTGAGGTAATTCACGAAAAAAAAAAGTTTGCGGAATGTACCTTAAGACTCGACATAAACCAAAGTAAATTTTGTGACTCTCCTGTTTTGGCGGTTTTATTTCGTAATATTATCAAAACAATGTCCCAGTTAAGTAATTACTTCATTATTTAACCTTTAACGCATTATAGCTGCTTAGTATGTGTCACAATGACACTTTTAAAAAAATTAAAACATGCAAGTTTGCAAGTACGAAGTAATTACGGAAAGGATAAACTATCAGGATAACCTTTTTGCAGATTTTACACCTGAGTTATGAAACATAGTGAGAGAGGCTAGTGCCACATAAGCAGCATCAAAATTTCAGTGGAACGTTAAAGAAAATGTGAATAGTCTCTTATCCAGAGAAGTCCTGCAATGGCAATGTCTTCAATAGTGACTGCAAAATAGCAAAAGAAAACCAAAAAAACATTGTTAGTACATCTAAAAATCATTCCCATACAATAAGCCCAATGCTAGGTTAGGTTCATCAGAATTATTCACTGAAGCGAGAGGTCCGATTTTGTGAATGTAATTGAAAATGATACTTCTTGCAGCAAAATTCTGGAAGAAGCACCCTATTTTAAGAACAAAGTTCAAGTTATCGATGGAATAACTCTGATCCATATTGTCCCAAACACTACTTTCAAATGCAGCAAAGATTTTGTAGGTCTCCAAATAAAAAATAATAAAACTTTCTCTCCAATACTCAAACTATACGAGTGGACCTTAAACACGATCGGTATATCTCACTGTCGTTTTCATAACTTGAAAACCAGAAGTTCAGGAAAGTCTCCTTCGCTTATAAAAAAAAATCACTAGGTACCAAACCAGTGGTTTCGTGTCATAGCCATTCCTGAAAATAAAAAGAACTTTTAAAAGTACATCTCAGAGTATGTAATATGTAACATATCCGTTCCTGCATCCAATCAGCTTCTGGTGTCTGGTAACTCTGAAAACGAAAATGAATATTATTTAAAATCTGAGAGTCAAGTAATAAATTTCTCCGAAATGCCCGAGTTCAACCAGGACGAAGCACGCAACAGAATCTTCCTGCATATGATTCAGTGCAAAATAGTGGAAGAAGTAACTAATAGTTTATAGATCAGAAACTAATGAATTCTTATTGGCAATCTTTGTTAACGGACAGAGGTTGCCATTTCATGTGCTGGTGTTGTGGAAAGAAAAAGAGCTTTAGGATGGCATCTATCTTCAGGAGCACTTACGGAAAAAAACATCTAAAATTTTACAAGCTTTTGATGCATTTTCCGACTGCGATTCAACAAGTAAAATAGGAACAAAAAAGTATGCTTTCTCTTTACCAAAAAAGTCGGAAACTGTTTTTTGTACACTAGAGTTATCAATAACACAATATCTGAGTGCTTCAGAATTTCAACTGTTAGAAGCTGTATTATAAAAAAAAGTGTCAAGAAAATAGGTATTTTTTGCGAATGCAACCATTACACAATAATTTCTTGTCACTTCCATCAGAAATAAATATAATATCAGCTCTCTACCATGCTCCTGAAATTCTTTCCAACATGTGCTAAGAAGTATTGCTCAACTGTACTATTGAATCAATTCCCCTGTACCTTAGCAATGCCTTTAGATGTAACCAAGTTTGGGTTTTACTTGAATGAAAATAAAACAATAAAGCCACACCTTATGATGCAGCCAGTGTTACCAGAGATTTAATTTCACTCTGCGCAGGCAAGAACTGTAAATAATCTTGTAAATGTTTTATTAATAATTCATCTTGCTGTAAATACTGTGCTATTAAGGCTAAAGCAAAAACCATAAACTACAAAATACTCGGAAGAGAACGATTCAACAGAACAGTTACAAGTCAACAAAAAAGAGTACGATCCAGCTTTCAGAATTTCTGGTATTCTGCAATTATTTTTTAATACGCATTATTTTACTAATTTTATTTAATTACTTTTTTTAGAACTCTAGTGTATAATTTTATATTTATATTCGTTTTCATAAAAGCTCAAAGATGCTTCTCATTTTTTATATTTATTTAGAACATATTATTTCTTGTATTATTGTTCTTTGTTGGGTAAATTATAAAAAACAATATCCGCAAAACAATACCCGCAATATTCTTTTGTGCAAATTGAAAATATAAATTAATAGAAATAAATAAAAATTATATTTCAGTTGAAACTACTGTGGGCCTGGTTCCCTAGTTCCTCTCAAATTTAAAGCAGTATATAACAAAATTAAAGCCATAATTGAATACTTTGCAATTAAAATAAGTTTGTAAACTGAAGAATGAATAGTTCGTCAGAAGGATAATAAGGCTATTTTTTTCTCCTTAGCGTACTGCCGTTTTATTCAATACGCTAACTTAGGCAGTGCTTGCATTTTCTATTTCGCTTTTTAACGCTCTCGTTGGTAATAATTAAGTAGTTTTAAACAAACTGAATGATGAAGTTTCAGATTTAATTGATTCCCTAAACGCTTAAATAATTTTAAAAAAGAGCTTATCTTTGGAAAAAAAGCTTTTCGTATTTTATTCAAAATTTTTGCATGGTTGCTAAAAAAGGAATTTTACTTATAAACCAACAAAGATAGAACAATAAACATATTTAGGTGTTTCAAGCCCTTGTTCTGTTGCATCTTTTGCCACATTTTTAGTGTTTTACCTCCTACGGTTCGCGAGTTATGAGTGTTTTAGTAAACGGCGTCCCCCTACTGCTTTCCCCCCTCCCCCGGGGATGTCGACCGCCAAGGGGGGGGGGGGGGGCATGTGTTTCCACAATCACTATAGTGCCTGTAACAATAATCAAAAATAATTTTGCGTCAGGTCTTCCATGCATGCTCAAACCCCCTTCAGATCCTGAACTATACTACGAATAGTGTTCGAGCTTGCTACTGTCATTTTGTTTTTCAACGCGTTAACAGTACTTAAATAGTTTAAACAAACTAAATAATGATATTTAGGACTTTATTTGAAAAGAAATCAAACAATTTTGATTTGGAATTTATTTTAGTCAAAAAAAGTTTGTTTTGCCCATTTTATTCAAAAATTTTTCTTGTTTGCGAAAAATGGAATTTTACTCAGAAACCAACAAAGATAGGTCCATAATCATATTTAACTTTTATGAAGCCCTTGTTTTGTCGCGTCGATTGCCACTTTTTTCAGTGTTTTATCTCAAATAGTTCGCGAGTTATGAATGTTTTAGCAAACGTCTCCCCCACTGCTTTCCCCCCTCCCCCGGGGTTGTCGACCACCCAGGGGGGCGACGACATGTGATTTCATAATCACCATCGTTCCTGTAACAATAATCAGAAATAATATTGCGTCAGTCTTTCCATGTATGCTCAACCCCCTTCAGATCCTGGACTAGTAGCTCACCACGCCACGCGCCTAAACCGCGAGTCATGGTTCCTCGCAGCTGTCGACCTCTCGATGAGTTAACTTATCACGCCATCTATCATGAATTCATAGAACTAAAATTATCCCGTCATCTATTAGGAATTCATAGAACTAAATAATTTAATAAAACGTTTAATTTGCAATTACAAATATTTCGGACAATCTGATTTAAAAAAAAAAATAGCTTGTAGCCTTCTTTGATAAATGGACTATTCAACACACAAAAAAAAAAAAAGTTCGAACCAGTAGTTCCCGAGATTAGTACGTTCAAACAAACAAACAAACTCTTCATCTTTGTATTATTAGTGTAGATTCTAAATGTTAAAATTCAAACTGTACACATCTCTTCCTTCCCTAAAAACTTTCATTTGAGTTGAAAAGATTTCAGTTGAAAAACTTTTTGTAGACTCAATGTATTACTATGAGAAGTAATTCCTTACGACACACTTGCTTAGATCATTATAAACTGATTTCCATTCTACTGATATGTTGTTTATTTCTAAATTCCTTTCAACACTGGAAAGTCAAAAAAGAACTAATCGCACAGTGACCAAAATAAAACGCTTTTGTGACCCTCGTATTCGTCCAGGGGTCATACTCTATTCGGATGAAAAAATTCCATGACTTTTCCAAGACTTTTTCATGACTATATAAAATTTTTCATGACCTTGTTACACGACCAGAATAGTACTATTTAATATCAAACTTGCCAATATTTGGAAACTAGTATTAGTAAAACTTTTAGGTGAATGCCACTACCTCATTGAAGCACTTACGTGTGCTTGAAAAAATATCAGTGTGCACCTAAAAAACTAAACTATTCTTATTTGTTTTCATCCTGTAAATTTAAGCAAAGCAAAAATATAGTGAATAGGGTCTAGTGGGGGAAAGTGGTCAATGGGGTAAAGTGGTCATAATTCAAATAAATGGCTATAGCTTGGAAATTAATGTTCGAATAAATGTGAAAATTTTATTTTAGGGTAGTGCATTTATAAACTATATTTTGAATACAAAATTTTACAACTGGCAAAATTTTATTGGGTAAAAAAAAAATATTTTGTGTAAATATGAAAATTCTTAAAATCTAAACACCTTTTTTAACTTCCTTGGGAAATTTTGTTTGTTAGAATTATGAACAGATTGACTGTACAGGAAGCTTCCTACATGTCTCAAGAACTCTTACTCATTAGCAGTTAGCTGAATCTGTTTTTAATAATTTGTTGGAACAATTTAAGTAAGATGGGGTAAAGTGGTCATAATATTAGGCTTAACGAATATTGTTCTTCTAAAGTCACTAAATCTTTAAGTATAAGGCAGATATAAATTAAATATTAATTTCACTTAATATGTATTGTTTTTACAATAAACAGGGTTAAATATACGAGTATATGCGTATGTATACGCATATACTCGTCCCTGCTCGTATATATACGTATTCACATAAATGCACCAATAAACACGTATTTGGGTACCTGCAAGTATTTTTTATCTATACAGATATACATTCGACTATACACGTATATTCCCGCTTATATGCTGGTATATATACGAACAATTATATACTCAGGGAGACACGTATATACGCGTACGTACTCGAGTAGACACTTGCATACAAGCATATGATATACATGTATACAGGGTGAGTCTAAACTCTTGATCAAATTATTAAAAGGTTTTAGACGGGAGGATAAGAAGCGAGAATCATAAGAAACATCCAGAATCAAACTCAAGGCTGACGCGCTACAAGCACGCAAAGCCAGAAACTGATGGATGCAAAACATGTCACAAATTTATTACACAAAGACAATATTACACAACATTTTAGGTTTTAAGAAAATTTTTAAGTTATTGATGAAATTTGCGGCCGGCAGCTGTAATACATGCGTCGCAATCACTCTGTTGCAATTACGAGACTTTTGAAAAACTTTCATCAGTCGCTGCACCTTCGTTGCGATGCGTGTATTAGAATTACTACAGGCCGTAACTTTTAACAACTGCTCTAAATATGTCTTAAAAACTAAAATGTCGATTAAAATCATCTTTGTGTAACAAATTTGTGATCTGTTTTGCTAACGCCAGTTTCTGACCTTTTGTGCATGTAGCGCGTCAGCGACCATAAGTTCCTTATGATTCTTTGCTTCTTATCCTCCCCTTTCACACCACTTAGATTTTGCAAAAAATCTTGGATTCATTCTGTAAGCATACATGTATATTAGCGGATATACTCGTGGATTTACGTGGATACATGTATTGGTGTATACACGTAAATGCACGTATATACGTCTAACAGGTATATAATCGTGTTTACACGTAAACATACGAATATACTCGTGTTTTCCTATATATTTTCATTGAGTAGACATGTATAAACACGCACTGGATATATCCACGAATTAACTCGTGTATACTCGTATAAGTATGTATGTACACTTATGTATGCGTATATACGTCGACTGTACACGTATAAACTCAGGTATGCACGCATATACTCGAGATACAAGCGCAAAACACGCATATGATATTCTTTTCTACGCTTTACTCGCATATACACGTGATACGTATATACTCGTGTAGACACGTATACACTCCTATAGGTAATCACGTATACATGCGTGAATATATACGTGTATACACTCGTGTATACACGTATCTACTTGAGTAGGCATGTGCATGCATCTGATGTATACATGTATCTATTCATCTATGAACATGTTTACTCATGTCTACACGACACGTATAGTAGACTCGTGTATACCCGTATATACTCGTACATATACTTATAACCATGAAAATAACCGAAATATACAAAAATTAGGGTTATTTGTAACGGTTTTGCAGTTTTTTTAAACTATGACCACTTTACCCCATGCTATGACCACTTTCCCCCATCCCATGGGGTAAAGTGGTCATAAATACAAAGGGAAATGAATGTGTTATAAAACTACTTAAATTCAATATTTTTTCCCTGAAATGCAATGTACCGTGTTCTTTAATGATGCAATGTAAAATAACAACAAAAAAAGTTGAAGTGTTTAAAGAATTTATTGTTTTTATTATCCACTTAAGTTGAAAACCTACGATTTTATGACCACTTTACCCCACCAGACCCTACAAAATAATAATGCTTAAATGTCTAATATTTTTTTTTATAAACAGGCAGAATGATAATGAATGGGACAGAGGTTGAATGAGTCATTAACTAAGTTTCAATAAATTTGCTTTAAAAGTTGCCTCTTATTAGTGTCAATAGTGCATTTAGTCAACCACATAACTTGACAGTATTTTGGTTCTTTAAATTAAAGCCACATTCTTTAGTAAATTCATATTTCTAAACCAGCGATTTTATTTTCTTTTAAAAATTCAATACTGAATAAATCTTCAGATTCAAATGTACTTGTTTACTTATTTGCACATTTTTAAATGCATATAAATTAATAGGCTCAGAACTTTTAGAACACAGTGTTTGATTCCTGACGTTGAACTTAGCAGCGGATCGCATGGATTAGTTTTGCAAGCTATGTTTTAAAGTATTAGAGTTTTCCTGTTTCTGTATTTTATCGCCTGATTAAAGATCTTTACTTTCTAAAACCTTCAACGAATTGAGATACTCTCTGATAAATTATTTCTGATAAGTTTTTACAAGTGATAGGAAAGAACACGGATGCAATTATATTGTGTTTTTTGAGTGGGCGTGGCAAAATCAAGAATGTGCAAGTTTGCTACTACATAAAATAAAATATAAAAAGTGTTGAAAATAATAGCAAATTCAAAAGAAGTTATGTCCAAGCAGTAAAGTCACATTGCAAAAAAAAAAAAAAAAAAGACGTGAGGCTGCTACATAGGTAGATGCAATGAGATTTCAATATTCAGATTTGTTTTTGAGATACAGAGAAACCCCTCCTAACGGACACCCCTCAAAGGCGAACACCCGTCTTATGCGGACAATTTTTAATTCCCCAGTTCCAATGCAAAAAGATTATTAAACCCCTGTCCTGCGGACACCTCTATATTGCGGACGACAAAATTTGTCCCGCTAGTGTCCGCATTAGAGAGATTTTACTGTAGTTCAATTTTCCAGTTTAATAGCTTTTACTGTCAAATCACTCAATATTTCTAATGCTCTTTACGCTTCTGTTACTTTCTCTTTGCCCAGGACATTTTTTCATGACTTTAAATAAATTTCCATGATTTTTCCAGGTCTGAAATTTGATAAATTTTTTTCCATGACTTTCCAGGATTTCCATGCCCCGTACGAACCCTGTACGTCACAAGCGAAGCCGCTAATAAGTCGCAGCAACTTACGAATGTCAGTTCACGGTGACGTCCACTCTTGTGAGTCACAATGCAGTTTTACCGTGATGTCATAGAAAGGTCACAAGAAAGTTGACCCTCACGCGGCGGTGATCACAGGGTGGCGACAGGAACTGTGAAAAAAAGTTCCCTGACTTTTCCCTGATTAAGTTCACCAAATTTCCCTGATTTACGTTACCAATGATAATGATAATGGTTTTCTTTCTTTGCTTTACTTGAAATCCCTTGTATGTTTGTATAAAATGCAGTGTTTTAAACGTTTTAAGCTATGTAAAGTTGTAGAACTAAAGAGAAAATTACAAAAAAAAAAAAAAAACTTTACTTCCAGAAACTACTTAGCATAAGAATTTAAGAAACTATTAAAATTACTTTTAAAAACATGTGTATTTATGATAGTTCAAAATAATTTCAATTACTTTTTAGTTCTAAGTTTTCAAACAGTATAATAATTGTTGCAAGAATAACAAGTAATAGTGAAAGAATAGAATGAATGTAATTATTCTTATATAACTAATTGACATATTTATGCAAAACAGATGAAACCATTTGACAACCATTCATAGGGAGCTTTTCTCTAATCAAGGACATAGGTTTTAATTAATGAATACAGCATTTTTAACAATAAAACAATAAAGATATTTTCTTAAGTACACAAGTTAACTCTATTTCAAATGATTTCAGTATGTAACGAGAAAAAATCTTAGATTGCTTTTGTAACAAACAACTTTGAAATGCAAGGGGGAAAAAAAGGAAAAAAAAAGCAATTAGTTAATTTCAAAATATATAAAAGAAGAATACAACTTGGTTATAAAATTAAAGAATCACTAAAGTCTGAAGAAAAGAAAACCTTTATAATCTGCGGTGACAACAAACAGTATAACGGCAAAAAACAAAGTTTTTTAAATTGAAAGTTCAATTTTAGCAATTAAATTAAAAACGCGAAGTAATAACTTTTAAGCTTTTATAGTATTAATTCAAAAACCAAAGATTTCTTCTTGAAATCGTGATTATAGTACGCTAATTACTTCGAGACAATGGAATAAAGGCAAAGGAGCTAAGGCATAATTGAAGGCTTCCTCTTTGCCTGTATGGTTGTTTATTTTACGTAGCATTGAAAGCGTAAAAAGAAATTTCAAGCTAGGTGAAATAAACAACCTAACAGACACAAAAGCAATCTTAAGAAGTTCATCCTGTGGTTAATAAGTAAGATTCAATACTTTGACGTTGAGAAAAAAAGATGCACAAATATGCGGCAGTGTATAATCGCACCTCATTAATTTTATTTTTATTATTATTTTTTTTTTCTTGAACAGATAATTGGCGGAAAATGCGTAGGGAATTAAGAGTACTGAATTTTGTTAAGCAAAAAAAAAAAAAAATTTTTTTTCTTCAAAAAATCAATTTTTCCTGATTTTTTGTTATTTTTTCAAAATTCCCTGATATTTCCCTGATTAATAAAGTTCCCTGACAGTCGCTAGGAGTCGTCACTACAATACCCCGCGTACTGACATTCGTAAGTGGCTGCCGCTACCACTTTGTATATAGGAAGGTGACTTTGTAGTAACGCATTGGAACTGTTACATGATCGTCACAGGCCCGGATCTGCGTGCCCGCAGTGCGAGGGGGGGGGGGGGGAGGGGGGTGCCTTTTCACCAAGTCACAATTCAATTGTTACAGTCACATTATAATGACGTCATATGAAAAATGATGCAAATGTGTAACAATGTGACTTTTGTGTATCGTCACAATTTAGTCACTTTGTGACTGCGACTCTCGCAGTAGAGTCACTGTGACTTAGGCAAGTTTAGGGAAAAAATAAATAATACACTTCTTATTGAAATCAAGCTTAAAATAAGTCGACTGAAAGTAGTATAGGTTAAAATTACTTTCAATTTCCAAAATAATGAAAATATTTTTAGGATGCAACAGATTGAAACTTCAAGCATGAAATGCAATTATCGGCAAGCTACGTATTCGATTTTGGCATTCTGCTAATCGGTATACGACGTAGAAATTTAGAAAATTCAGTTAAAATATCCCAGATTTTAGGCAAAAAATCGTGAAAATTATTTAAATCCTCAAGATTTCATTACAATAATTTTAGACCAATCAGTTTTTGTCAGAGAATTAATTTCTTGCGATACACGTGTCTAATTCATCTAAAATTGCGACAAACTTTCCTTTTCTTCTTTTTTTATTTCTGCATGACTAAAAAAGAAATTGGGAATAGAAAAAAAAAATATGCAGAGGTGGACCCCCCTCCAAATATCACAAAGATCGCCCTAAAAGCAAGAGCCCCACAAAAAGTAAAAAATACCCCTTACCCCCCTCTTAGATGGGCACCCCTGGCTGATGTAGGCCTTCCCTCTTCCGATTTTACTGCCCATTTCACGGCGCAAATTCAGAGGAAATTGCATAATAGATTAAGTTTGATTAACTGCAGCGATCGGTGACTCTCACTGCATTAATCTCAACAACCTACGAGTAAGATACGGCAATGAACGATCGTGGGACGATAAATTAAGTCGACAAAAATTTTATTCAAATATCTTCAAATAAGCTGGTTTTGCTCTGAACAAACTGCCTGTCAAAATGATGAATGTAATAAAGCTGCAGGAAATTCGATATCCAAATTTAACTCATATTAATCCTGAATAAAAGCAACAATAAGCAAAAACCGAAATCGCGAAACGATCCCTTTACGCGATTCGCAACTCCAGCGCTCGAATACGCTACCTTGCGGTAATTTACATAACTACCGAAAAAACTAAAACATTGCGTTCCACGTATGTCTGTTGAGTAAACATAGGCAGTTTGTTATGAGTATTTCTTAACGCATTCGATGTGTCTTGGATTGCTTTCAGCAATAGAAAGTGTCTTTTCCCTTAATGTTATTCTCGAGCTCCTCAAAATAATGTTAGTCTTTATTATTTCCCTCTAAAAAGTGAGTTGACTGTCGTAAATGGCGTTAAATCCAAAACAAAGAAAAACTCTGGATTAACAAACTTCGCATTTGCAAGTGAGAATTTTCATCGCCAAAATAGTGCGATTGTATTTTAGGGTTATAGTTTTAGTATTGTGCGAGCAAAGAACACTTGCTTGGCGAGATTTTGCATGTCAGTTGTAAACCATTTTTATTTTTTATCATGTGTGGATTAAAATGGTAGAAAGATAACAGAATTCGATAAGTTTAAAGAAATAATGGAAGATCAATTAACAGGAAAACTACCGCCATGTATCCGTGAGAATTTTATTGATGATGCATGACAGAATTAAATCATAATTCAGAAGTTAGAAGCTAGCCAAACAAAACAAAGATTCTTTCATCTTTCCTCTTTTGATAGCACTGATAAACAAAGGTTTATTTACATGAAATATTTATAGTGTTCATATGGCTACAATAAAAATGTAGTTTCATCAAGAATTGATAAATTTTGAAATCGACATCGTGGAAATAGCTGCTTACAACTATGAACTACGAAATTTGTATTAATTTCTAATGTTTAGTAATGCTTCTTGAATTCTCATTTCTTTTTACATGGGCCAGAATATCCATAAGACTTTGAAAATTGATTTAAAAAGAATAAAATAAAAAAGTCATGCATACAAACAAAAATTACTAGGCTTATTATCATTTCCTACGCTACGGCGTGCATTTGTTTTAGTTTTTTCGGCCGCCATTAGACAGTGACTGCAGAGCCCCCTATAGTTCGTTAGGGTTGCGAATTGCAATAACAAGAGTTTTCCAAAAAAAAAAAAAAAAACCGCACATTTCGATTTTTAACATGCGTATTTAAGCAATTATCAAATTTGGACGTTAGATCTGCATTAATTCATCAGAAAACAATCATACCCAGAGTTGTCTGTATCTGAATCATGCTAACAGAACAGATACGAAAGGAAGCAGGCAGGGGGGTATTCAAGCTGGTCCAGTGAACTTCACCCTGACTTTATCCGAAAAGAATCCCTTCAAAACAAATAAAACAAGCAGCTTCAGTGCAGGTCGATATCGTCAAACTGATGCCTAGCGCTAAAAATAAAAATGAAGTAAAAAATAAAATTAAACAAAATTCTAGATTTCTAGAAAAAATGCTTGATTTTTCTCACGAGTCTATATGGGGCGCTAAGCAGTTATTCTAACATTTTGCAAGCAAAATTTAATGATTTCTTTATCTGAAAATTGCAAACATCATGGAAGTTGCGTTATTGAAGATTCGCGAATAATTCCAAGAATTATTTAAAAAATCCATGGAGTTTCAAGTACATTGTAAATGGTATCCCCCCCCCCCCCCGAGTTCTGAGCAGTTTCATAGGATCTCAAAAATATGCACCCTGTGTAAAAAATCTAGAATTTTGCGTTTTTGTAGATACAAAATTAAAAATAAGCCCTTTTGAGGACCCTTAAAAGAAAAACTAAGATTAAGCACTTTTTAAGGATCGGTACAAACCCTGAAAAAAAAAAAAAGTAAAAACTGCCGGTAAGGTAGTTTAACCAGTAAATGAACAATAACAAATGATTACCTTTCTGCTTAATATATTTATTTTGAGATATTTGAATTTGATTATTTCAGTAAATGAACACTTAGGCACAATTTCATTTTCATGCATTCTTGTAAACTGTCGCAGTGGTAGATGACATGAAATATTTTCGTTGGTATGTGTAACTATTAAGGAAAAACTGGAGGAACTTTTATGGCTTTGTTTCAGGTCTTTTTTTTTTTTTTTTGAGTGAGTCTGAAAGAAAAAATGTGCAACAACCAAATGAATGAGTGTGCCTAACTAACGGACAAACACAAAATTGTCTTGCGGTTTCCATTTGGAAATGTATGGAAGAAAGTTACTGTTGCCAAAAAAAAAAAAAACTAGTTTATACACTGGTCTTTTACCCTGCCGAGTTTTATCAACCCAAATGGTTTTGTCCAACTGATGGCAGTTGTATACAGGGCCCGATTTAGAAATTTTGGGACTGTCAGCACAACAAACCCTTAATTTGCAGAACCGAAGAATGTGCTCAATCGCACATCTTATAGTCATTACAAAGCTCCCCCCCCCCAAAAAAAAATATCAGTGATGCAACCTGCACCATTGATTTTTTTAAGGTTGACCACATTGACTTTTGCATGGCTAAAGGCTGCAGTAAACATGTTTTGATAATATCACTGTAATGTGCATTTATAATCTGAAGTAGTCTTCTCTTTGGGAAACACCATCGTCCTCTTTTGTGACCTGATGGATTTTACTAGGTGGCGAGATAGTTAGTTTTCTGCTGAACTCATAAACCTTGTTAAAACAGAGCCAGCAATAACAATTTAATTTTTAAACTTTTACTCTTTAATTTATAAAAAAAATATTTAGAGAACATTTTATAGGGCAAAACAAATAAAAACATTCATTATGAAATATTTTTTTTTTTTTTTGTAATTTTTGGGGGCCCTCTAAGCTAGGGGGCCTCAAAGTCGGCTTCTCGGGCTTACACTTAAATCAGGTCCTGGCTGTCAGACTCTTCTTAATGCCATTCCTTCTATCACATCCTCATCATAGTTTGAACATTTTCACAATGAATATTCTGCTCTCAAAAAGCAATCAAGCAATTGTGGTTTAGTATAGTAACTATTTCCCCTCAAAATTTAATTCTTTTCAAGAGTTCAGACAAAAAAAAAAAAAAGTATATAAAATATTTTATTGATGTAAATTTCCTTTTAAATATCTACATAAATAGTACAAATAGTTTGGGCTATATACAAATTTCTATATAAACTTTTTTTTCTTTGACTTTATATTACTGTGTAGTCTCTCTCCTCTCATGGAACTGTACACCAAAGTGGCTATGAAAATAAATATTTTTTAATCAATCATTGAAGTGAGATTGAATGAACTGGCACACACACACAAAATAAATATGCAAAAAATATCTGACATGCCATTATTGAAACAGCCGATAAAATTTAAGATTGATTCTCAGCATTATAAATTTCAAATTTATTTGTTTTTCAAAAAGCATAACTTTTGAACTTTAAGCACAAAAGATGACCATAATCAGCCCTTGTGCAAAAAAAAAACCTTGGAGTGATTAAACACAAAATGGAATCAGCGCCTGTTTCGTGTAGGTTCACTTTTATTCCAAATTTCATTTTACTTGTAGCAGGGTTGGCAAGGTTTTGGACACTATGGTAAAAAACCACGGTAAACACCATGGTTTTTACCGTCCTGCCCAAAACTGTCTAAAACTATATTTTTATAGAAACTGTATTTTGTGAGAAAAAATATCCAAAACAGAGCAATATGTTATGTGTCAATTTATGTTTCACATTGAACTAGCTGCATTGTCCGGCTTTGCACGGTCTGCCTCGAAAATAAAAGTTATGTCAAGTGACGCATGTTCAACAATCAAGCTTCAATTAGAAAAAAAAAAAAAAAAAAACTAAAATTTCCCATCCAAACAATCCTTCTGAAAGAAAGAAAACGCTGAATCAAAAATTCCTGAACAAATTAAATGCAACTTTCCTGATTATCTTCTGCTGGTGGTACAAAAAATAGAAAGAAGATAAATCGCCAAATAATAATCAAAAGGAGAAATTTTTACCTCAAAACAAAATTTTATTTAATCGCAGTCGACAAAAAAAGTGGCAACCTTCTGAAACTTTATTTATGCTAATTTAAAATGAAACCACTAATTTAAAATGAGATCACACAAACAATAATTTTTTGTTTAAGGCTTTCACGGCCGGCGTCAATATGAGGAGATAACATTTCCGGGCTTATTGGCCATGGTCTAATTGGAGTAGAAATTCCAGACGTTTCGGCTTGCTTTGCTGCAGCCATCATCATTGGTTTGAGTTTGGTGAGACAGTCTCACGAAACTCAAACCAATGATGATGGCTGCAGCAAAGCAAGCCGAAACGTCTGGAATTTCTACTCCAATTAGACCATGGCCAATAAGCTCGAAAATGTTATCTCCTCATAATAATTTTCTGATTTAAAACTTCTGTTCCATTAGGCTTAGCTGGGCTTAGCAGTGGCCAAAATTGAGTCAGCTCTTGTACCCTCTAAGTTAAACCTGTATAGTGATTTTAACTTGATTCTGTTCATTAATTCTTGATATATTGCAGTCACAAGTAAGGAGAAAAACATTTGATTGCTCAACATCCCTTTGAAATATTAGCATCGAAATTAAATTAGCAACTGTAACTTCAAGGATCTACTTGTAGATGAATTTTTGTTTGATTCTATATGTTACTTAATGTGACATAGCAGTCACACTTGACAGAGAAAATGCTCGATTGCCATCCCCCCCCCCCCAGAGGAATTGGCTCCAAAAACTAATGGACACTAACTCACATGGGGGTACATATGTAATAAACTTCGTTCGATTTCATAGAGTATTTTTTGCATTAGAGCGGCTACAAAAAACCAGACACATATGTACAGACACACATTTTCCAAAAATGGTCAAAATGCCACCCCAACACATGCAAATTTGATTTGTCAAAACATTAAAATTTTTACGAATCCAGTACTTTCTTCAAAAGATTAGATACAGAAGAAAGTAAAAATGGGCTGCTTTTTCAATAGAAATCACTCCACATTGCAAAACATTTTCTTAACTATGAATATTATGTAATTTCACATTTGACGATGATAGACAATGAGTTGCTCTCTTAAATAATATTTTTGGATAGATTTAAAAAAATATCCCCACTGAAATCAATGTCTTAAAAAAAAAAATACAATCACATATTTTACAAAAAATTTTTAACTTTAAATACAATGCAATCAAATGCTAAAGGATGACAGAAACAAATACAGTTACATCTGTTTATAGCGAAGTCATATAAAGTGAAAAAATTCAATACCACTACATGTTTCACTATGCATTATTTAACTTTTTATAACAAAATTAGTCGCTGAAATTTCTGTTTGGTTCCTGCAACTTTGCTGTAAACGGGAGAGATAATATAAAGGAACTTGTTAACAAACCAAACAATAAATAAATTAAAAAAAAAAAAAAACTTGCTGCTTACATTTGTACTTAAAAGTTAATTTTTACCATGCCTATTGTTTTAATAAAATAATCAATGATAAATAAATAAAACTTAATAAAATAAACTACAACATAGAACAAAATATTAGGGATTTTGTAAAAAGCCACATCTATTATAAAAGACCTTAAAAGTATTTATACAGTGGCTCCCAAAAGTGTTCGTACACCTTGAAATTTTGTAGTAAAACCAAAATAATGCAAAACTGAATTCGAATATGAAGTCCAATTTTTTTCACACCATTCCTATGACATTTTGAATAAAACCCAGTAGTTTTTTCCAAAATATTGCCAGATTTTATTTTTGAAATTTGTCAAAAAACAAAGAGACAGAGAAAAAATACGCCACAAAAGTCATTGCATACTGAAATATTTTCGAATAAATTCGAAATTAAAATTATCATATGTGGTTTTATTATTATTTTTGCATTGTAATGATACTATAAAGTCATTTGACTTTAATTTTTTGTGTATTTATTCCCTAATATTCTGCTTATTATTTTTAAACGGCAGGTATGCGTAGAAAACAACAAACACGATTCGAAATTTGATTTTTTCCCTCACAGTAGCCATAAATTGGTTTGAAATGTCTCTAAATTGGTTAATTTATACCATTCTACAGTGAAGTGCTTGATAAAATGCTTTAAAGACAAGAATCGGATCGAAAACAAGGTAAGAAAAGGTCAACTGGCAAAGTTAACAAAGCGTGATCGGAGGTTTACAGTTAAAAAAAATATGAAAAATACACATTTCAGAACTGAAAAAGTTTCTGCAGAATTGAATAAAACATTTTACGTTTAATTTTTACCTAAATTTGTTCGCCAAGTTCTCTGATTAGCTGGATTAAATGGGACCTCTTCCCGCAGATATTTTCTTGTTCATACGAAAAATAGTAAGCTTACGCTTTCTGTCATAAAATCAATGATAAATAAGCTCAAAAGGGTTTGGAACAACGTCTTACTTATAGATAAAAATAAATTCAACATTTTGGGTTAAATTGTTGTATAATTGTAAATGGAAGAAAAAAATGAGGAATTTAATCTTAAGAACTTAGTTGAATCAGTTAATCAGGACGGTGAAGGTGTTCTTGTGTGAGGGTGCATCTCAGCATCAGGACTTGGAAATTTGGAATTTTTTGATGAAATAATGAATTATGCTGTTCATTTAAATATTTAAAAAAACAATTTTAAACTATTAGCCCAAAATTTGGCAATCGAAAACAACTTTGTTTTTTATCAAGATAACGATAAGAAGCACACGTTCACGTTTGGTGCCTCAAAATTTGTCCTTAAGCTTAGAAATATCTCCTCAATCGCCAGATTTAAACTTAATGTAACATATTTAGAGATATCTGGAGGCTAGGTTACGAAAATACACCATTGAAATGAAAGGCGAACTAGAAACAGTAAGACTCATAGTGCGGCTGAACACTTACTCAGAAATTGCACAAAAAAGAAAGAAAAAACAATGAAATCGATTCCCAGACGTTTAAAAGCTGTTGTTGTTACTGCATGATATTCTACTAAATAATAACTTAGTAAAAAGTTAGATTATTTACTAATTTTTTGACATTTTTTCAAAGTGTACGAAAACTTTTATGAGATAAAATTTCCGGCCCTTTTTGGTTTTAGATTTTTAAAAAATTGAGTTTTAATGTTTTATTAAAAGTTTTCATATAGTTTTGTTAAAAATAGATCATAGATCTTATTATAAAATACCTATTTCGAAATATTAATTCTAACCAATGGAATAAGGGCAGAGCCGTGTCCAAGGGGAGGGTTTTAGGGGTTAAACCCCTGCCATTAGGAAAAACAAAACAATGAAACATTAAATGATTTTTCAAAATGTCTTTTAAGTTTTAATTAATTTTAGAGTTAATACTCTAATACAGTGTTCAACCTCTTTAATATTTACCCATCTTTAACAATAAACATTTTCCTGAATTGTAGGATTCTGAAGCACCTTCATTGCTAAATACACTCTGTCGCAAAAAAAATATATGCACCTAGAGGAATTAGAGCCACAATCATGAAACTTGGCACAAATGCAGTTTGGTAGCCGATATGCAAATGATTAAAATTTCAGCGCCAATGAAACAAGGCTAAGCGTGCTATGAGCATGTGAGTTGCACAGGAGGGAGAGTTTAAAAGCATGAGTACGTGTGCCTAGGGCTATTCAGTCGAAATTGTTGATTTCAGTAGACTGTATTGAGACTTAAGATGCCTCTAAGACGTAACCGGCGGCAGTATGAACAGTGGATGGAGTTTGATAAGGGCCGTATAATAGTACTCAGAGAAGCAGGTTGGTCAGATAGGAGTATCGGCTGCCACCTCGGTCGGAGTGATATGGTAGTTGCTTGGTGTTGGCAACAGTAGATCACGGAAGGGTCGTCTACCGTCGCGGAGGGTCAGGGCGTCCCAGGAACACAATTGAACGCGAGGATCGCGCAATCAAAAGAGCGGCCATGCCGGCGCCAACAACGTCGCCAGCATTGATTTAACGCCACTTACCTCCTTCCAGGCATCCGGTGAAATCAAGGGAAACCATTAGGAGACGACTGGCCGAAATTGGCTTGGAGCCCACGTCCATTAAGACGCTTGCCAGTGACTCCACATCACAGGCAGTGTCGACTGGATTTTTGCCGACCTCGGGCAGCTTGGAGCGTAACAGACTGGAGGCGTGTGATCTTCAGCGATGAATCCCGATTCAGTCTCAGTGCTGATAATCACCATACACGTGTGTGGAGGTGCACCGGCCAGCGCTTCGATCTGGCATTTGTTGTCGAGTTGCATACAGCTATTTGACGAAGTGTGACAGTGTGGGGAGCGATTGCTTGGGACACACGATCACCTCTGGTTGTTCTCCAAGGCACTTTGACAGTTCCCAGATACGTGAACAGCATTTTAACGCCGATTGTTCTGCCCATACTATCAAGTCACCCTGGTGCCATTTATCAGCAGGATAATGCTCGTCTACATAATGCGCGATTCGCTCAACATTGTCTTCAGGGATATGACGTATTCCCATGGCCTGCCAGTTCACCAGACCTTTCGCCAACAGAGCATGTCTGAGACTTGTTGGGAAGGCAACTGCAGCCATCCCGGGATACAGGGGAATTAACGACACAGTTGCAAAGATTATGGCATGATCTTCTGCATGGGGTCATAAGTGACCTAATTGATTCGATGCCACGCCGTGTTTCGGCTTGTGTAGCTGCCAGAGGTGGCTTTACTATTAACTGATTTGTAACTTTTGCATGCTGTAACTGCTTAATAAAATTATCTTTTATTCTGAATTTTTAATCATCTTCTTATCTCCTTATACACTACATGCCTGCCAAGTTTCGTGAGTATAACTCAATTTCTTCTGGGTGCATAAATTTTTTTGCGACAGAGTGTATTTGAAAAAAATAACGATGAAGGAATGGCTGAAAAGTCCGGCAATGCTGAGCATGCAGGGGAAACTTATTTAAAGAGAGTATTAGACAATGATGTAGCCAAAAGAAGAAAAAAAATAGAGGGACACGAGAAATGGTTACTTTGCTTACTATTAGGTTTTTTTATGGTCAAAAAGGGAAAATATTTTGGGTTTCGGAAAAGGATATACAGTCGACTCCCGCTACAACGCGATTTGACTTATGCGAAATGACTATAATGCGAAATTTTCAAGAATAACGAATTCTAGAGCTGACGCGAATTTTTCGCCCACAACACGAATTTTTTGGAAGGAAGTATCAGCTTCGTTATTGGCTGCTAAATATATACATTTCGTGAATGTTATCACATCCCTGTAAGCATCACTGACAGTCAAAGTTCACACCCCAAACTAGTCTAGTGCATCAAATAACCACTTTCAACTTCTTTCATTTATTTATTTTTTTCATTCTAAATATAAAAGTTGAAATATAATGGCACCTTAGTGTCACTTTCATCTAAAGTTTTAGTTTGAGGGCTGTTTATAAGTGTCTGAAAGTATTTGATATGCTTTAAAAAATTTGTATGCATATGTTTTTCCACAATGCGAAATTTCGACTTACGCGAGGAATCTTGGAACGCATCCCTCGTGTAAGTCGGGACTCGACTGTATCCTCAAATCCTTCCCTTTGGATATGCCTTTGGTGTTTGCTGGATGAATGTTTCAGAAGAATGTTTCTATGCGAAACAGCAGTTGTTTGGTATCAAATTTATATTTTCATTAAATTCCGGGAATCTAAAAAGATTTCATTTAAAAAACATAAAATGTAAAAAAAAAAAAAAAAAAAGGTGTACTTATCGAACTAAAATGGTTTATTCAACATGCTTAGTTACTTTCCTTTGAGAATATAAGTTTTAAGGAAAAAAGTTTGAACCACTCCCTTTTTGAAATCCTGGACACGGACCTGGATAAGGGCCTATTTCATTGAAAGTCGTAGGTGTACGAACACTTTTGGGAGCCACTGTAAGTAATGGATAGAATTAAAGTTTTAAGGAAGGAAACCTTAAAAAAATGATTTTAAATAAATCAATGGTTTCTATGAGGTTCAAAAACATACTTTGCTGCAATAAGGACACTCTCCAAACAGCTTATTAAAACTAGTTCTCACATCTGGAAGCATTCTAATGTACTACAGACAGGAGAAAAAAAGAAGTTATCCAAGTTATTATTTTACAAAACAACTAATGGAGAAATAAAGATAGAAAGAAAAAAATAGCTTACTTCATACAAACATGAATGATGAAACATTTGGTTGCATGAAGAATTATCACAATTCATAGTAGGAACGGCATCACCCAAATGATAGGAGTAACAAATTCCACATTCCATGCAAAATTCCTGAAAGAACAGGAAAGAAAAATGATTATAAACAGGATTTGACGAATCTCGGATGCAAGGTTGCCCAGGCTACTGAAAGAATAGCAGGTGATTAGTTCTTTCAGAGGCCATGTTACACTGAATGTTCCTATAGCCAGGGTTTGTAGATGAAAATCATGATTTAAATCAAGTGATTTTTTTTCAAATCGTTAATTTAAAACATTTAAAATTCATATTGCAAAAATAAATGCAGGTTTTGAGTAAGTTGCTTTAAATATAAAACAGGCTGCACTTATAATTACAGCTTCAATTTTAATAGTGAATGTAGCTAGATAATATAGATGCACATGCATAGGCCATGGGCAGATACCAGAAACATTTCTGCCGTGGGCAGGTTAACGGCAGTAACTGCAGGTTTTTCGATTATCATTTTTTTGCATTTTTGACATCTATATTACTGTAGTTTTATGGTACAAACATGTTTATTTGGTTGCCGCAGAAAAAAAAAGCATTTTTTTACCAGTGGTAATTAGCAGTAACTGCTTTATTGCAACATTATGCAGGAAATCGGCAGTATGTACAATTGTACATACTGCTCTTTACCTGCCCACGGTAAAACGGAAGCTTTCTCCCGTAGGCAGGCAAACGACAGTAACTGCTTTTATTGTTACATTTTTCAGGTAATCGGCAGAATGCACTTACTGCTTTTTTCATGCCCACAGCAGAACTGAAATTTTCTCCCGTGGGCAGGGAAACAGAAGTAACTGCATATTTTTTTGATTTTGATTTTTTTTTTTTTTTTTGGATTTTAGAATTTTTTTTGCCTATAACCATTCTGCTGTGGGAAGGCAATGGCAGTAACTGCAAAATTTTAATTTTCATCTTTTTTTTGCATTTTTGAAATATATATTACTTCAGTTTTATGGTGCAAACATGTTTATTTGCTTGCCGCTAAATAAAAGCATTTTTTTTTAAATCAATGGTGATTAGTAGTGACTGATATTATCGTTACATTGCGCAGGTAATCAGCAGTATGTATTTGCGGCTTTACCTACCCATAACCATTGTCTGAAAATAAATGAATTGCTGCCGAAACTTCCACTAAGACGCAAAAACCATTTTCGCAATTTTTTTTTAAAAAGCTCAACTGAGCACAAGCAATAGCTCCCCGATAGGAGGTCATTGTGTGACCTCTCAAAAATTTCCCTTATTCGGCAACTTTAGAGACAATATTGCATTTTTAAAAATGAGTCCTAATCGCTTCTCATTAGATGTAGGCATGCGTGCCAGGTCATATTTGATCATTCGGCAAAATTGGGAATTACTGACTTTCAAAAATTTAACTTCCGGCATCCTTCAACAGGGTGGCGACAGGAACTGTGAAAAAAAGTTCCCTGACTTTTCCCTGATTTCCCTGATTAAGTTCACCAAATTTCCCTGATTTACGTTACCAATCATAATGGTTTTCTTTCTTTGCTCTACTTGAAATCCATTGTATGATTGTATTAAATGCAGTATTTTAAACGTTTTGTGTAAAGTTGTTGAACTAAAGATATATTTTTAAAAAATGCTACTTTTTTAATAAAATGGTTTAAAAAAAAAGACAATTTTTTTTTGGAAGGTAAGAAAAACCTACAAAACAGTATATTAAATTTTTATATACATGGAAAGATTATAGGAAATTAAAAAAAAAAAAAAAAAAAACTTCCAGAAACCACTAGCATAAGAATTTTAAGAAACTATTAAAATTACTCTTAAAAACATATGTGATTTATGATAGGACTAAAATGTAATTGAAATTATTTTGAACTAAGTTTTCAAACAGTATAATAATTGTTGCAAGAATAACAAGTAATAGTGAAAGAATAGAAGTAATGTAGTTATTCTTATATAACTAATTGACATATTTATGCAAAACAGATGAAATCATTTGACATCCATTCGTAGGGAGCTTTTCTCGAATCAAGAATATAGATATTAATGAATGAATACAGCATTTTAACAATAAGAAAATAAAGATATTTACTTAAGTTCACAAGTTAACTCTATTTCAAATGAGTTCAGTATGTAACGAAAAAAATCTTAGATTGCTTTTGTAACAAACAACTTTGAATGCAAGGGGGAAAAAAAAGCAATTAGTTAATATCAAAATATATAAAAGAATACAACTTGGTTATAAATTTTAAAAAATACTTAAGTCTGAAGAAAAGAAAACCTTCATAATATGTGGTGACAACAAATAGTATAACGGCAAAAAACAAAGTTTTTTTCATTGAAAGTTCAATTTAAGCAATTAAATTCAAAACCCAAAGAAGTAATAACTTTTAAGTTTTTATAGTATTAATTCAAAAATCAAAGATTTCTTCTTGAAATCGTGATTACAGAACTTAATTACTTCGAGACAATGGAATAAAGGCAACGGAGCTAAGACATTAATGAAGGCTTCCTCTTTGCCTGTATGGTTGTTTATTTTATGTAGCATTGAAAGCGTAAAAGGAAATTTCAAGCTAAGGTAAAATAAACAACCTAACAGACACAGAAGCAATCTTAGGAAGTTCATCCTGTGGTTAATAAGCAAGATTCAATACTTTGACGTTGAGGAAAAAAGCGGCACAAATATGCGGCAGTGTATAATCGCACCTCATTAATTTTACTTTTTTTTTGAACAGATAATTGGTGGAAAATGCGTAGGGAATTGGAGTACTTAATTTAAAAAAAAAAAAATTTTTCTTCATAAAATCAATTTTCCCTGATTTTTTGTTATTTTTTCAAATTTCCCTGATATTTCCCTGATTTTTCCCTGATTAATAAAGTTCCCTGACTTTTCCCTGATCTCCCTGATTTCCCTGATCTGTCGCCACCCTGTTTAACGCAAGAAAGACTTCAATTACTTAGGGAAAATAACCATACTTTATTTCAAATAAAGTCGAAGAAAACGTTTTGTAATTTAACTGGACACAGACATTTTAAAGAAAATGTTCTTTGATTCTTCATATTCGTGTTCTAAAAACAATAAAACAAAATCAGTTCCTGCTAATATACAGTTATAAAAGATACAGTTCAACCACAGATTGTATGGAATTGGCAAACGTCCAGTTAAGATGAGTCTATCTGAATGGGGGGGAAAAGTAAAAATTTGACGCATGTGTTCCATTTATTTGAATGAGACTTGCTTAATTTAGAGGCTAACGTGCATCTGCAAAAGCTGATATACCTAAAAAGATAATAGATGCATATATTTCCGCCTGTAAACAGGATGTTTGCGTTTCCACACAATCCGGGGTTAGACATTAAAATACGAGTAAACACAAGGAATACTTGGCAGACGATAAATAAACGTGTAGCAGCAGAATGATTTTGTTCTATTTGTTTTGTTTTGTCGCAGACAATATTTTTCATAAATTTAATACTAAGCTGCTGCACTTTTAGTTGTTCAATGAGAGCCATTGTTAACACACTTTTGCCTAAATTTTTATGGATGTTTATTGCTTTACTGCAAAGTGCTTAACAATAAGCAGTTTGTCGTAATTTTTGAAAATGCCTAAAGAATCCTCCAGTTGCCAAGTGACAACACAGGAACATACAAGAGTTTTCGATAATGCTGTAAGCAATGAAAACATATGCCTTGTCCACTCTTCATTGTCAGAGGAAATGGAACAGGAGCACTCATCCAATCCATCCTCTACTCGAAATTCAATGCAGAATGCTAAAGTTTTTCTTCCAGCGGAGACAGCAAATTATGTTGCCCCTTGCCTAAGACAGCCTACAGAAATGTGACCTAAAACTCAAGTTCAACACATTGCTCGAGATGCGTTAAAAAAAATTTTTTTAAAGAAAGAACAAAAAAATTAAAGAAATTTTACTGAAGTTTTTTACAATTCAATGTTTTATTAAAGTCAAAAAATATGAACTATATATCTGAATTTGTTTCAGCAAGAACGCAAGAACTTTTTAAATCAGCAAGTACAGCATCAGCAAGTATCTGGTATCTGGGTTGGTACGCAAAGGTTATAACATTAAATTTATATCAAATGTAGGTAGCTCATTTTGTTTGATACATAATAAAGTCATATCTTATTTTAATAATAAATTTATAACCAACATATATATAATGATATTTATTTACATTTGTGCCAAAAATTTTTTTTTTTAAAGTTACATTCAATTTAATTACATGAAATTTATGTCAAGCGTATACACGGTATTTATTTATGTTTTAAAATAAAACATATTATTCACTTTGCAATAAATGTGTTTCGTAATAACGCATCTACTCTGTATTATGCCAAATCTGTAATAATTGGTCATTCAATGGAATATTGTGCAGTTACTGCTAACTGCCAGTTAAAAGTGTATGAAAATTACTAGTGCAAAGAGCAGGTAAACAGCAGTATCTGCTTTGATCAAAATTTTGAATGCGAAATCAAAATGAAACAAACTGTCCAAAAAATATTTCGATACAAACATATAGAATCACCCAAAATCAAATTTCGATATTTTATTGATGTTTGTGGAAATCAAAAACGCATTTCTTCAAATATCTTAAAAACTCATTTTTGTAGATACTGCCGTTTATTTTTGCACACAGCAGATTTGCTCTTTATATGTGCATCTGATTTTTGGTGATTATAATGTCGATTTAAACATTGATTATCTTCAGAATATGTGAAGAAATTAATGAAAACAGCTCCCCTTTTGTTAAGAGGGTGCTCTTGCACCATCATGGATTTAAAAAAAAAACTTTTTTTAACAATCATTTTGGGTTTGTTTGTGGTGCTGATGCACAAGTGAAAGATTACCATACTTATGATATAAGAAACTTACTTCTTTAGTAGCCGATTCTGGAGAAGGAAATTCAATTTCTAATACTTGTTTTAAATTGTATAGCAGAGAATTATATTCACTCCTACAAAAGAAAATAATAATGTGACTCTCTTATCAATGTATCTCACAGGCTGCTCAAAAAGTACAACATAGTCGAAAAAAGTTTAATTACATTTTACTAGTCCACTTAATAGTAACTTGAATTAAATAATGGAAATGATAGCTAGGAGAAGGGTTCAAATTACAAAGCAATAATAATTTCATGTTAAACAATGAAGAGAATCTTCGCCACTTTTTCTTCACATTTTTCATAAATCAACTTTTCGAGAGGGAGAGAATTGAAGAGACCATATTCACAACACACAACTAATTTATTTTTCTACTCACTGACACAATATACATGATGGACAGCCAATTTGCCCTTTTTCCGAATAGCGGTCAAGAGATATGCCATAAAGTTATCCCGCTATTCGGTCAGGAGGTTTTTTGCAGTCATGCCTTCATGACCGTCTATAGCCATATAACACAGGCGCTCTCATGCAGCTGCGCAGTAGGCAATCGTGGAAAGCCCGATTACGCAATTATGGAGATCCCAGTTATTAAGCTTGGGATCCCTGTCAAGTGTTACGCAATGAAACCGCATAGAGCATATAATTTCTTACAAACAAATAATGAACAATCATTCTCGTCAAATCAGCATATCTTCATACTTATACTGTATTACCCCATATCAGCCAGTATACTGGAAATAAGTGAGGTTGACATTGACCAGCATGCCCGGAAATTTAGAATTCTCTGGCATGATAGATAATTTGAATTCATTAAAAAAAAAAAAAAAAATATATGTATATATAAGACCACACCAAGAGCCCATAGATGCGCAATGCAGCAAAACTATATACATATATATATATATATATATATATATATATATATATATATATATATATATATATATATATATATATATTCCATATATATATATATATATATATATATATATATATATATTCCACAATTACACGGGATGAGTGTTTCAAATGAAATGTGAAATTTTTTGAGCTGTGCAATTTCTCAAGTAAAAAAGTAGCTCTAGTTTATACATAGAACTAGAGGGACTTATGATGAGTAGTACTATCAATGCTGATAATGACTGTAATGAAAAGGAGTCAGGTTTGACTGATATAAAAAATGAATTAGAGGGAATAATTTCTAAAATATTTGTTGAGACTGAAAAATTTGTTTATTTAGTCACAAATGGAAATATTTAAGCAAGAAATGAGACAAAATTAGCATGTGTTTGTTAATAATGTAATTCACTTGCTATCGCTTTATTGATACGCCAATAAAATGATTAGCTGAACTGCAGTAATTGTGATTAATTTATAATCTGTTTTATAAATCGCAATAAATTCCTTTCAGAAAGGTGAATTTTCTTACCCATAAAAAAGTTACATTAAATTCTTTATATTGTTGCAAAATATTTGAATTTTAAGAATACAAACTTTTGCTCTACTTTAATTTTTTTTAATAAAATTATTCCTAAATGGATTAGATTTTTCTCATCAGAATAATAAAAATAGCAATGTTAAGTAACATTTTAACAAAATTAAATTGTGTATAAATATTAATAAGTAAACAAAAAATGTAGCACATTATTTTTAAGATTAACACATATTTACCATATAAATTAATCATTTTTTCTGGCATGCCAGAAAGGACCAGGCAACGGTTTTTAAAAAACTGTTTATGAACAGATAAGCTTTTGCTGTTGTTAAAAAACTACAGTAAAACATGTCAAAATCTGATAAGCACTAAACAATTGGATATGGAGAAAATTAGTATGGGGAGAAGGGGGGGGGATTCGGGATTGCAGAATGATTTCACTTTCCATGAAAAGGGGGTATACTTGATGGAAGAGTTACTTAATGGTATTATGGTATGAACTGAACCCCTCTCCTCTAAAAGAATTGCAGTTGTGGCACTCAGAAGAATGAATAGAAAATCAGAAAAAATGCATATTCATATTTTTAAATAAAAGGTACATCTCTTGGTAAAAGATTTTTAATTTAAAGAGAATACAAAAAGAAATTCAGAGTATTTCAAAATGTAAAAACGTGAAACTTGAAATGTGTGAACTGGATGACATCCAGAAAGATTATACAAGGGTGCCCAAAACGGGGAAAGTTGAAATTTTTGGAAGATTTTCTTTTTGAATGACTTGCTCTAATTTTTTCTCTTTTGAGGCGAATTGTTCTTTGGGGAGGGGTGTGCCATTCCTCTTGGGGCCAAAACTAGATTATGCCAAATTTCAAGTCTATAACTAGGGCTTTTTTGAGTCCCGTGTGCTCTAGTGGTTACAGCCATTGTTTTTCGCTAAGTGGACTTCGACTTTATTCCTGGTAGTGTGAATGGGAAGGATCCCTCCACCCCTCTCTTGCAATATAGTATTCCCAAAGCTTTGTGTGAAAAGGTACAGAGAAGGCAGAGATGAGGATTTTTTGGGGAAGACACCATCTAAATGCAGGAGTATGAAGGGCTCTACAAGAAAATTCTCTAAATTTAGTTGTATAACAAGATATCTGGAGAAGTACAGTATAACTTTGATTTAACAATACATTTCACTGGTCCGGATTTGGCTGCATTGAGTGTCTATGCTCCTCGATTTAATGATATCCTTGATTTAACAATGATATTTCTGTGTCCCTTGACAATCGTTAAATCAAGGTTTTACTGTATACTGAACTCTTTGGAGTCATAGTAGTAAGACAAAGTTTGAGAGTAAGAATGTGTGAGTACATAGGACACAGCAGAAAAGTTACTTACCACAGATGTATATTGGAATTGAACTTTTCTCTTACAGGTTCTACAACTTTAAAAGGGGTGAAAGCATAATTAAACATCTACAACACATAGAGACATAAACATATGTAGCAAATAATTTATAAAAGCACATTGAATGCACACAGGTTTTATTTTAAAGCAGTGAATTTTAGCTACTATTTAAAACAAAATTACTTTTAAGTAGTTTTTAAAGACAAAAACAAAACATTACATGTTGCACAAAAACAGTGCACCTGTTTAAAAATTCAATCAAAACAATTTGCACTTAAGCATTATTATGCCTCAAGATATATTAGGCAAACATTAAGCTTCTGTTACAGGGGAGAGTGAATGCAAAAAAATCTGAACTATTTTTATGAGAAGGTGATAAACCATTTTGTAATAAAAAAGCTAGAAATTAAAATAATAGTTCTAGACAGTTATATTTCCTTCTCATTAGTCAGTTTGTATTTAGAAGAGTGATTGTTATTTTGCTTTGTGCTATATAGAACAAATTTAAACACTTTTTTTGAAAAAATAATTACGAACACTGCAAATTTTACCACACAAAGAACAATTTTAAAATATTAATCTTTTTAAACAACCAGCTTTTGATGACATACTACTAATACAGTGGAATTTTGATAACTCAACACCCCAAGGGAACATGAAAACATGTCGACTTAAGCAGGTGTCAACTTACTGAGGTTCCATAATTTTAATTCCTAAAGAGTTTCTGTATCATTTAATAACGCTTTATACTCACATTATGAAAATTAATTCTAGTAAATGAATTTTCTTTTCTTTTTTTTTGAAAATATCATAAAAAATTGCTAATATTTTTAGAGTACCTTGTGAGGAATAAATCTACAATTTTTGAAGCGAGGTGAAAAAGCTTCTTGTCAGTCTGTTGAAGATAAATAAGTTCTGCTCATAGCATCTGAGCAGCATTTGCAAAACATTTCATGGTGCCTTTTTTCTCTAATGGACGTCCATGGGTACATTTACCTTACTTTTTTAGAATTGTACTAACTGCACTGAGTGGTGGATGACTCCCCTGGATAAAAGATGGAATTCTCTAAAACAGCTTTCCAGAAACCAAGAAACCGCATCATAAAATTCTGAGAAAAGGTCAGTATGAAAGAATGTCGGTAGAAAAAAGTGGACTAGCAATTAGATGTCGAATTATAGGGGTTCCTGCAGATGTGCATCAAGTTAGAGAGGTTTTTACTCATTGAAATTAGCATTGGGCGCAACCATTAGAAAAATTAATGTCGAGCTAGTGGAGTAGTCAAGTTACCGAAATTTCACTGTATTCCTGAAAGTAGTACTAGTACACTTTATTTTTGTACCTCACATCATACTTCAAAAATAAAAGATCCAAAACTAAGAATTAAGTAAGTATACAAACAATGAGACTATACACAGAAGATTAAAACACACCCAAACTAAAATAAAAACTTACTTCTGTCAGGACCAAGATAACTGCAAGTTGGTACAGCTGTAGGCCTCGCTGGGTCAACAAGTAATAATAAAGATACTCCAGATGCTAGAAAATGTTTTTAAGTGCATAAGTAATTTTAGAAGAACAATGCTTAAATGAAATTTGTGTTTATTAATACTGAACTGTTATATAATACTGAAATAATACAGTAGACTTGATTACCTCGAGTAACAAGTTTAGAGTCTCAATCCGATTTTGTATATTAATTGAATTAATGAAAGTGAAAATGAGTAGTGGCAACAAAAAGTGTTCCATAGAAACAATACAGTAAATAAAATATTTTGCTTCATTCTTTGACATAGAAAAAGTATATAACGCTAATCGTAAAACATGTTGCTAATAATAAAATTAATTTTAGTAGAAGTGTATGTATATTCATATACCTGCTCACAAACACTTCATTGGTAACCCAAACTCCAATAAATTTAACTGAACACGTCAAAAGACAAATAGAAAAGTGATATTTTAGCGGTCATTGCTAGAGTGAGTGCAAAAATTCCAACTTTTAGGAACCATGTCCGAGAATATGGCTTTGCAGTTAAAGGCACAATTTTGAAATGTTGCAATAACGTCAAATCAAATGAAATATGATTCTTTCTTTAGTTCTAGAGAAATTGAATTTTTATCCCAAAAGTTGGATATTTTGATTAACCCACCAGAAGATGACAAATACATCGCCAAGACTGATTTCTATTTTTGAGGATACTGAAACTCATAAGATTTAAAACCTAGGACGATAAAAAACTTTCCAAACTACTATGTGAAATACAGATCATTGCTACAGATAAAGTCAGTAAATCTTTTCTTAAAACTCTTGGGTTTTAAAGGCTACCAGTAGAAATGTTGAGCATCTTGACAGTCAGTGTTGACGATTTATTAAAATTGGTGTACTATAACAAATCAAATTTAATATGCTAGAAATATACATAGTTACTTGAATTTTAATGATTAAACTCTTAACCCCTTCAGACCTGGTGTCCGGTATACCGAACAACCACTTTAAACAGCTGTTAATCATTTAATAATTGATTTAATTAGTTGATTTGTTTTGTAGTTGAATCTTTACATTCTGCTTATTAAAATCTGCAAAATAATTTTTCGTTTTGCGATTGACAACACTGACATATAAGGATTGAGAGATAGAGTAGCTCATTTTTCCAACCATGGATTTGCATCTGAAAAGCGAGGTTTTTTCCCTTATTTTTTTAAAAATATATAATCTTTAATTAATCGTTTCAAACACTTATATTATGTTTCATAATTGTTTGTAGAACATTTTATAATGAAGTTTGTTTGGTATTTTATCGTTTTTGTATATGAAATATTGATTTCAAAAATATAAGTTTGGAATATTGGACGTGCCATTACTCTTTTAATTTTTATCCTACAAACTCAAAGTTTTGTCTATAAGATATCCTTTACCATAGTACACTGTGTACCAAATATCAACATTTTTGGTCAAATATTTCATAATTCCGACTAAAGGGGTTAATGTCATAAAATTTTTTAAAAGCTAAGCTTGGTTTGTTGCAGTTTTAATCATCTTTGTTTCACAATTTAGTACCTTTGATGGTATCTGCTCAGCAGAGTTGCAGCCACTTTTCTGTCCCAGGCACACCAATTTTTTTTTCCGAACATTGAAAAAGCATCAAAGATATTTTTTCTCCTTGCATCATCTTACCACAGTCTTTGCATCTTTCATACTTGGTAAATATGCTCACAATATGAAACTCGGGATCATCTTAATCACAGTTTAGCTAATTTGTTGTTTCTGCAGAATGAGTTCTTACTACCATGTATTTTATCAAAAGCCGATCTGACAAAATTGATTCAAAAAGGATCAGGTTTAAAGAAAAAAATTGTTTTGGAATGCAAAAAATTTTAGTTTTAATTTGTTATAAAAAGAATAGATGGGACCATTCCACGAAAAAGTCAACCGTTTGTGCCGCACGTCATCGTTCACATATTTCATTAAAAAGTAATAATTTTAAACTTTGAGGACAAAATTTTTTGCTTAAGATATCACACATAAGTTTGCAATTCGTTAATCAGAAAAAATTAGTTCATTAATGTTTTTAAGTATTATTTTCAATGACATATATGAAGTATCACATGCAGGACAAAATGAGTTTTTGGTGGAATGGCCGATGCCTTATTGAATCCATTTGCATTATACACCCAGCTGGGAATTATTGATAACTTTATATACGTTTAATAAACTGCAGTAACTATGGATTAACTTAAGCACAAATTGTGAGAATCAAAATTTGGTTGAAAGGTCTAAAGTGTGAATACCTAATGGGGGAAAAGCAGTAAAATTTTGAATAAATTCAGAAATGCAGTTTAATACTTTAGCCAGAAAATTGCATATTTTAGATAGGTTTTTAATTCATATCATAGTTTTGTCTAAGAATTTACTGCAGAAGGTAAAATTGTTGCAATACTTCATACTAACATATAGCAATTCTTCTTTTACAATCACTTCTCTTAGGGTTTTCAGGTTCCAAAACCCAGGTTTTTGCATCAATTTCATCAAGATTATCCCAAAACTCTGAGTGCTTCATTAAAACTTCTTGGAATGCACTAAATATTGTTGAAAAAGTATCATCCTGAAAAACATTTTATAAAAATTAAGCAGAAGGATAAATTAAATAAATAACAAGTAGTTTCGCCCAGAATGAAAAGAGCCTACTTTAAGGTAATCCAACATAGACTTTTTAGCATGTGCTCAATATTCTAGCTGAGACTGCAAGTAATGTCAAAAAAACCTTTCTAACATTTAAAGTGGATTTCAAAAAACAAAAAAAGACTCTTTCTTCAGGTGAAACAACTATGTAAAAAATAAATTAATAAAAAATAAAGTAGTAGCACCTTTGAAACAATGCAGCTAATATATTTTTTTTATTCAAAAAAAAAAAAAAATCTCAAATAATTTTCATTTGAAAAAAGAAAAAAAAAAAGGAAATCAAAATAAATACATTTTATCAAAAGAAAAAAAAAATCATCTGTAGCTCTTTCTTTCGCTGAAAATCAAGAACCATGGATTTTATTTTTCCCAGTTGCCAGAACTTAAAAAAAAAAAAATGCTTTAGAAAATAAAATAATAATAAAAAGTTATCTTAAGTAAATAATTTTCAAACACATAAAATAAAATAAAATCTCTGCACAGCACTTTCTTTCTTTTAAGAAGATATCCACTCCAAATTTCTTCTTGTATCACATTGTTAAAAATAAAATATATGATTAAAAACTGTAGAATGAAAATAAAAACAAGTCATCTCAATAATCATTATTTCACAATAAAAAATTGACCTTTAAGTTCGAAATGTATATTTGCTTTAAATTTCCCCATAGGCGTTAATGTTCAGCTTTTCCTTGAACTGTTCAAAATTGAACGAAAAAGTTTTCAAATAAAATTTGAAATGAATATGGGAATGAGATGTCCTTACCAAGATCTTTCAAAAAAAAAAAAAAAAAGAAAAGAAAAGTTTGGAATTGGACTATTTACTCATAAGTTATTAGGAAGGGAACAGACAGGCATACACACACAAATTCTGTCTTGCAACCTTACTTTCCAATTTTTAATTTTTTAATATTTATTTCATTATTTATTTTTTGCTTTGAGCAAAATATTTGCAATGCATTTAGCTTCTTTCATGCTTTTTTTCCCTTTCTTTTACCTTTATGGGAAAGTGGGTTAAAAACAAACAGTTTAATATTATTTGCGTATCACTGTCAGAAACAATATTGCAAAGTTCATTTTTCATTAGAACACAGCAACAACAGAAACTATTTGTTTTGCTTTTCTTTTATTATGTAGTGAACAAAGGGGAATCATTCCTTGCAATAGGCAGTAATAAAAAAACTAAGCACATGTTTCCTACAAAATACAGAAGGTTAAAGGGCGTAGGTGTTTTCAGTTTTTTTTTTTTCGGTAGGAAGAGGAGTCTCAGAGTTGTGATACCTATTCTCATATATATAATAGCCAATGATTGTGTAAGCTGTGTGTTTCAACAATGAAACTCGTGCCACGGCATGATAATTTGATAATATATTTTGACAATGTTTAACATGCAAGGAAGGGCTTTGTTGCGACAAGGAGGAACTGGATCTGGTAACTTAACTGTTTTACTGGTAAAACTGTGTCATTTCAGAGGAATGAAAAAAACGAAAGCATGGTCAACAATGAACGCTACCTACTGGAGTTTAGGGTCAATCCACTGGAATTAGGGTTATAATTTCAAGCAACCTTAATTCCATCATAAAACAGGCAATGGCTTTCTTCAAACGTAGAAGCAATTTCCATCCATTATACCTTGAGGAGCGATTTTCTAGTTTTAAAATAATATTCAGACAAAAACTTCCATCATAAGAAATATTACTTACTGGAAGCCATTTAAAGTCGAATACTTCAGGCAAATCATATTCATATCGAGGTGGTTCTTTTGGAAACTAAAAATAAATAAATGCATAAAAAAAAGTGGATAACAAAAGTTAACAAACAAGCATCAATAAAACAACAGTAAATTCTTAAGCATAACAAAAAAATAGACCTCCATATGCTAGTGTAAAATTAAAGTCACTAACACAGAATCTGAATCTGTGACAACTGAAGAAATAGTTGCAGCATTGTAAATGAAATTTGGGACTGAGATATTACTGTGGGAAAAAAAGAAGCAAAATACAAATATAAATGTGATGACCAGCAACAGGCTCTTGGCCCAGATAGGCTTTTCCTAGTCAATTTATTAGTCTCCAATGAAGATCAATGGCCCTCTAAAAGCTATCCACCCCCTTGCTCATTACCACCTCTTCGGGTAAGTTATTTCAAGTGCCCACAACCCTACTAAAGTAGTAGTTTTTCCTTATTTCCAGGTTAGCCTGAGATTTGAATAGCTTAAAAGAATGACCGCTCATCCTGCTTTCGGTGCAAAAATTTAATCTATTAACATCATTCATTTTGATAAATTTAAAAAACTGAATCATGTCCCCCCTGATCCTCCTTTGCTCCAGGCTATACATATTAAGCCTATTTAGTCTGGTATCATAATCTAAATCTGAAAGTGCCCTTACTAGTCTAGTTACCCTTCTTTGAACCCTTTCCAATACACAAATATCTTTCCTCAGATAAGGCGACCAAAACTGCACGACATATTCCAAATGGGGGCTTACTAAACTTCTATATAAAGGCAGAAGAACCTTCTTAGATTTGTTTGAAATAGATCTATTGATAAAGCCAAGCAGTCTGTTGGCTTTGTTACTTGCAATGCTGCACTGTTGACTAAACTTGAAGTCCTGATTTATTAAGATACCCAGATCAATAACATTTTCTGCCTGACTAATGATTGAACCTTGTAAGCGATAACTCGTACGCTTATTTCCATGACCTAAGTGTAGCACTTGACATTTTCCTACATTAACTGCCATACCCCACTTATCCGCCCACTTAGTAATATAATCTAAATCCTCTTGAAGCTGTTTTACCTGTTCCTCATTTTCTACAATCCCCATAAATTTTACATCATCAGCAAAACAAAATATGCTTTCAGAAAAATTCTCATTGATGGGGCATTCCAAGGTATTTGTGACATAGGGGTGTCCGTAACAAAACTTGTTAAAAGGTTAAAATTTTTATATATATTAAAAAAGAACATTCCAAAGGACACACATGTCATATTTTTTTCTTCATTTACTTCATATTATCCATGTAATCGCAATCAAAACATCAAAAATACAATTTTTAACGTTACGGACTCTACATTGATTTTTTCTTCAATAGTGACTTGAACCGAATTCTAAGTCAAAACTGGTGCTTGGGACAAATAAAGTAAAGGATTATCTCTAATACATATAATAATTTTAATCAAAAAGTGCATTCGTTAAAAAATTATAAGTTGTGAAAATGGTGATTGTAGAGTCCGTAACAATAATTAGAAGAAAAGTTTTGTTAAAATTTTTATTTATGCATTTTATATCACTAAATTGAATGTTTTCTAACTTCACCTATGGTGTTACAATATTCTAAAATAAGTTTCATGATTATTTAAATTCGGTATTTTTAATTAATTTTCTAAATTTGGTTACGGACTCTACAAAACGTTACGGACTCTATATTTGGCAACCGTTTCAACACAGCTCTTTCTTTACCAAAATGTGTGAACAGCCTGCACAAGAAAAAAAAAAGTAGCCCTTTAAATGAAATTACAACTTATACTTAAAAAAAAAACTTTGACTTTCAGAAGAATTTTGACTGAACAAGTAAGTGTATAGGGGGAGTCAGGGCACATTGGTCTGGCTCTCTACTTTTCTTCTTTTTTTTTTATCTCATCATAAATTTCAATTCGTAATTTTATTTTCTACCATGAATTAAATATTTCTCACCACCCCAGAAAATTTTCAATTCATTACCTTTTTCCCCATTACGAGAACTTTGTGAAGTGAACCAACCTGCCACAGTCCCGGTGTCCCCACATTACGAACTCAACTTCTATTAAAATTTTAATGTTAAATATTATCCAACATTTGTACCAAACAAATGTTTTATGATTAGAATCAAAAACCAAAGTTTAAAGATCAATATAATTAAAATTGACCAACATTTACTGTTACTCTTTTTCAACAATCAGCACAATTTGTGTTTTTAGCAACTTCACTATTGCTAATACTGGAGTATTGCTTTTTTAATTGTTCTAAAAGTTTTTGTGTGTTTTCTAAAAGTGAAGCAACATACCCCAGGTACTTGGTCTAAAAAAAGTTGTCCTGATTTTTTCCTTACAACAAAAAATAAACTGCTAATACTTAAGAACTAAAAAAACTTATTTTAGCAGAGGAATTCAATTTATTGCTTCATTTTTCATGAAAACCATTTAAAAAAAATAAAGTTGCTTAGTTATGAGAGTTAATCAATTAAAAGTAGCACAGCCAAAATAACAGTTTCTGAAATTTGTTTGAAATAACTGTACAATATGATTTCATTATAGGAATTGTAGAACTATAGGCGCTACTTTTTGTTGGTCGTAAATTTAAAAAAAAAAAGGGTATTAAAATTATCAAGGCCGGTTTAACGAGTCCCAATTTACCCTATTATCTTATGGGATGTTGACTGATCTGGTGATCCCAAATTTCAGTATATTTCCAGTGTGACATTTGAAAAATTTCCAGTATAAAATAAGAGTATATATTGTGCAAAAAAAAAAAAAAAAAAGAGAAAAAAATCACTTTCACGTTAAAATAAAGGAACAAAGTAAGACATGTCAAATGCCATTTCGTACATTAATATTAGGGCCATTAAACAAAAATATAAGATCTTTCGTGCCATACATGACTGAGACTGATCATACATTTAATTAATTAAATGCAATTATTTAAACCGGAAATGAATAAAATTTTGTTGCTTAAAAATATATGTGATTCCTGAAGCAAAAAATGTTGCCTTTTTAAATTAAATTAACAGAAAATTTAACTTAACTTTTAAAAATGCAATTTAAAAAGTATTTGGTTAAAAACATCTTCCTAACATGTCTCACCCCCCCCCCCTCAAAAAAAAAGTTATCCCGAAATTTCGACTTAACGAAGATGGTCCGGTATTGATCACTTCAGATAACCAAGGTTCTACTATAAAAGTTGAATTGTTAGTGAAATTTGCATTAAAACCTATCTTTTCTAATATCAAATTCAAGACTGAAGAAATCAACATATCACTCGGTCTGTTCCAACAAGAGGCCACCTTCAATCTGGTAACCCCCACCCCCCCACCCCTAGAGTTTAGGTGCACCTCCCCTAAATATCAAAAACCTCTCCCCAAAAATGAGAAAAATACCTCTCAAAACACCCCCTAAAAAAATTTCAATGGCACAGTCTGCGGCATGCCCCCCCCCCCCCCCAGGTGGGCACCTTTCACATATATGATGAAAAAATAGTCATAACAGTTGATTCTATCATTGTAACTATTGAACAATGAGGTAGTATTGTTGTTGTTTACACTCTATAAACAATAATTCAAACAATACTCGAACGTGACAAATATGTAGAGTCCGTAACATGTTCATAATCATGCAGTTCTTCAGTAAATAATTCCGTAAAAAATATTTTTTACCTTTTTAAAAAATATTTTGGTGCTTAAATGTATTATAGATAAACTGAGACATAGTGGAAAACCTTCATTAGGTAAGAGTAGTTATTACTTTCACAGAAAATTTGAAGATAGTTTAAGCAAAAATTTCCATGTCTTTTTAGCGTAGAGTCCGTAACATGCTATATATCTTCCTATATCTTTAGAAATTCAACACAAATCTAAACTTTTTTCAATGTTATGACATAACTACACATATTACTAATCATTTACAAAAAGTTTAATTTTACTATTTGCACTAATCATGAGTAGGAGGCTAAAACATCCTTATGAAGTGTAGAGTCCGTAACAGCCAAATACCTTGGAATGCCCCTGATGTCATTCATAAAAATAATAAACAAGAGAGGCCCTAAAACTTAACCCTGAGGAACCCCACTAAAACATCACTCCATTTAGAATGATTTCCCCTCACAACTACTCTTTGTTTCCTTCCAGTCAGCCAATTTCTAACCCAAAATAAAGTTTTTCCTCCTATTCCTATATCAGCTAATTTGCAGAGAAGAGCAACATGCGGTACCTTATCAAAAGCTTTTTGAAAATCAATATAAACAACATCCACACATTTTTTGGTATCTAAAGTCAAGGTAACCTTGACGTAGAAATGCAATAAATTAGTCTCTAAGAAATTCATAATATTAATTTTGATCAAAATTTCGAAAATCTTACAGACCACTGAAGTCAAACTTACAGGTCTATAATTCCCAGCATTACCTTTAGACCCTTTCTTGAAGAGTGGTGTTATGTTAGCCAGTTCCAGTCCTCTGGCACTGCCCCTCAATTATAAGAAGCATTGAAAAAATGCAAAATAACATCCACTAATTCCTCTGCACATTCAACTAAAATTTTTGGATAAATATTATCTGGTCTTAGTTGCTTTAATTTTTTCCCAATGAAATAGAACCTCCTCCCTGGAAAGCACAAAATCCTCAAGCTGCATAATAGCTTATGTCTTGTTAGTGTCAACTGTTGAGATACAGTTATTGCTAAACACACTGGGAAAAAAGTTAGTAAGAACATTTGCAATATCCCTATCGTTTTGGATTAAATTTCTATGCTCATCAACCAATGGCCCAATTTGACTATTGTGAGCTTTCCCAGAATTAGTGTAAACAAAAATTTTTTTAGGATTCCCATCAATGTTATCTGCTGGCCTTTGCTCCAATTCCCTTTTCCAAATCCATACCAAATACTTAAAATTGTATCTTGCCTTACAATACTGGAGCCTATCTGTACTCTGACCAGTTTCCTTAAACTGACGAAAAGCTGCTTGCTTATAATTTAGCATTTAAATAACAATGTAGAAAAGAGGAGAGTTAGTCATGACACAGGAAACAGTCAGTTCAAGATACATTGTATTTCAAGAAAGATCTAATTTGGAGCTATGCCACTGCATACTGCTGTAGAAGACACACGAAGAATTCTTATAACATTTATGAGGGTGCCAAGAAATGTTCTGTGATAATTAAGCCTATTCTTCTAAAAACGCAGGTTTTAATGTCCATGTCTTAAGGGGGAAAGAGTGACATAGCACAATAGTTTTTCCAACACCATATCAAACACAGGGCTGCTGAGAGCTCAACCAGGAGCTCAGGCAAAATATTAACTTGCGGGCCCCCCTTGAACTTTTCAAAAAAAAAAAAAAAAATCCTGACTGTCCTCACCCCTTATTTACATTTCATTAATCTCAGTTGCGCTTTCTATACCGCTACATCTGCTTCATAGTAATCTTATGCATCATACCATGAGCAAGTGAGCCAGTGTGCACATTGGAGAAACGGAATTGTATTTGGTAGTTTTTCTTCGTAAAAATATTTCAAAAAGCCGGTCAAAAAAAAAAAAAAAAAAAAAAAAAAAAGCTAATCATTATAATGTTAAACAAACATTTGGGCACTTTCAAAATTCTTGAAGCCACTCTTTTTTTTTTTTCAAACGTATATACATAACAAGAGACAGTCCAGTTTTTTGTTTGGAGGTTTGAGGGGTGGGTAACTGCGATTACTAGTATAGCACAATCATATTTAGACATGGTATTTTGTAGTAAGTTACCGCTCTTAGGGCGGTAACTTACTACAAAATACCATGCTTTGCCGTCAAGTTTGAATTAAACCGCACCACTGCTGCAGTCACTCATCTGGTGTGCTAATTCTACATTAGCTAGCAGTTTCTTTGGCTCTCTTGGCTCCCTTAAGAGGCTTTTCGCCTTCAGCTCAGGTAATTCCTATTCCGGGCTAATGGGTGCTAAAAAGCACGAAACTGCAGTCCTCGGATGGAATAACTGAGCTGGTGGTGTATTTTAAGTGTCAAAACTTGTAATTTTTACTTTTGCTCCAACTAAAAGCAGTTACTGCCGCAACTTAAACATTTCAAAAACAAGGAATCATATAACAAAAACATGTTAGATATATGTTTTATCGCTCATTTTCTTTCAAAATTCTTCTTCTGTACCAACCATCAAAATTACTTGATTGCTATTTTATAACAGTAATAAACAGGGCTCACACTAGAGAAAAAGTAAGGTGGGAATTCCCATTCTGACCAAAATTTTTTAAGGGATTTTCAAAATCGAAGTTGGAGTGTGTTTTTTTTTAAAATTATTATTTCTTGAACATTTTAGATAAATATTTATTTGAACAAGGTATTTGCATATCATGTAGCACAAAACTTATTCAACGAGCTTAATATTGAAAGAGAGCATTCTATTTATTTCTAGAATAAAAGTGCATCTTATTATTTTAAAGAGATATTAACTTTTTTTCTTTGAAGAAAAATTAACGTTAAAAATGTCTTTATTTTTGTTATATTGATCAAGGTTCTTTTCTCTAATCAACCAGTTACTAAATGGTGCGCTAATGAAGTACTCTCACAAGTTATAAACAATTCCGTCAATGCCTCCAAAAAAAAGTCTGAAAATGGGGATTTTGAGTGTGAAAGCATTTAGTGGCAGCTTTAACACAAAATGGATTAAAAAATACATTTTGTTTGGAGCAACTAGAAGCAGAAGATAAACTTTTAAGTTCCAAAAAAAAAAAAAAAAACGTTTGAGCGTTCAGTAAACCCAGAGTTAGTCTCAAACCTAAAGCTAGTCTCAATCTTTTATCCCTGTTTCTTTGTGGCTAAATTTAGATTCTTCTGTTCATTGATAATAAAATAGTAGTTGAAAATCATCATAAACCATTCCATTTATATTCATGTTTTTCTTAAAAGAAATATGAAAAATTGAAAAATCCGAGTTGAGAAATTTTGTAATCTTTTAAACATATGTCCTTCAATGGCAATCAGCGGGAACAGCCCACAAAGGGATTTTAATTGAGTTTGATTTTAGAAAAAGTTTCGGGAATAATACAATCTTGCATTCTAGCATGAATCCTGGTAATAAATATCAACACTTCAATCATCAAACGATAAAATAAAAACCAAGTCATATTATTCTAAGTCTTTACTGCAATTTCAATTAAAATAATAATGTCATGAAATAAAAGGTCAGTAGCTTTCCAATGGTTTGCCATATTGTCACCTCTTTTATGAACTTATATCATCAATTCATTACAGTATATTATAAAACTTGGGAAAAATATAAAATCCATATTGCCAAACTTGTAAAATGGCAGACATCCGTTCTTCCTACCCTACTAATTTTCAGGTTATTGACTTGTTTCTACCTACATCACAAACAATTGACATTATATTTTTGTAACAAACTTCATGAAAATCAGCCAAATAATCTTAGCTTTACACTAACTACTCAAAGATTGGCCAAAATATTTTTAATTTTAATGTTATCAGTACTACATAAAAACAATACTGTACCTTTTCTGGAATCCAGAGCTTCAAAATGTGTTCTCGATCAAACTCATCAATGGCTTTCAAATGAACAGATTGAAAATCAGAGCTTATGTAATGAACCCTATGGGAACAAACATACATATATTTATACATATGAAAGGAAACAGCACATCATAATTTTAAATGCAGGAAGAAAAAACAATACATTGTAATATAATTATTTGATTATTAAGTACAATTCAAACCTTTTCAAAATTTATTCAGCCTATATAATGCTCCATATATTTTATGCTTAGTTTTTTTACAAAGCAAAACTAATCAACGTATAATAGGATTTAGAAAAAAAATCAGTAAGTTACATACTTGTCCCAACCAACTGCTTGAAGTTGCTCAAGTAACAGGTTATATCCCATATGTAAATCCACTGTTTGATTTATGGCAGTTGAGCGCAGTTGCATAATCTAAAGAAAATAATACAACCCTTTATATAATCAATTTTGAGTTTCATTGGTGAAGAGAGAATATTAAAAATGCTTCAAAACTTCAAAGGGAAAAAAATCCCTCATCATCTTAAACTTGTTTGATCACATTTAATTCTACCTAATCTTAAAAAGTCGATTGTTATTCTTCCTGAAATAATTTATTTTGTGCTCATTGGTACATCGTTTTATGTTTCTTTAAATGTCAGTGTTTTGTTAAAGGCAAATTCTTTTATACCCAATTAAAAAGGCAAATGAAGCTTACCAGTCATGGACATTTGAAATTTCATTTGAGCAAATTATTATTATTATTATTTTTAAAAAAATTCTTTAGGATTTGAATTCCTTATCTGCACTAAAATTTGATTCCTTTTTCACAATTTCAATAATTGTGACTATGACAAGTTTCCATTAAAACATATCCCTAAGTACATTTCAAATGTATGCAATCCAGACTCAAGTTAATCAGCTTTCTTTGAAAACATTATTCATGTGCTATTCCTTTCTAATAGCAAATATATTTTCTCTTAAAAAAAAAAAAAAAAAAAAAAAAAAGCTAAGGCGAATGTTAGATTTTAAAAAAAAGGTTCTTTTATGGAGTTTGAATAATTCTGTGATCTTCTGCTTGTGGCACAGTACCACAGCTTTGTCCTTTTGAAAATGCTTTCCCCCTTCCACATGAAAGGAGAAAGATTTATCTTGAATGCAGGTTAATAAAATATAAACATCATGAGTCACAGCATTTATTGTTCTTCATCGAACAAATCAATGCCATTTTAATTTTTCTTTTGAGTTTCAATTTCAATTTTCTGCTACCCAGGTCGGTTCCTGGGGTAGGTGACCTAGGCGGTCGCCTAGGGCAGCAAATTTTAGAGGCGGCAAGGGTCAAAACTGGATTTTTTTTTTAACGAATATCTGTTTCAGCGCCATAAGATTCACTGCTTCAATGTTAAAAAGAAAATAACTCAGAGTGTGTACCAGTGCTTGGACATACAAAACATAGTTCAGAACTCAACAATAAATTCAATTTAAGTTTAGAGGCGGCAAATTGCGTGATTTAAAAGTCATTTGAAAGTATTAATCAGTGCCATAAGATGCACTACTTTAATGTTGAAGATGATAAAGCGCTTGCATATGCAAAACCCAGTTTGGAATTTAACTAGAAACATCACTTTAATTTTAAGCACTTAACTAGTTTTTCATTTTATTAATACATTATTATTATGTTATTATTATTATTCAATGGGGGCGGGGACTACTTATCAATATCACCTAGGGTGGCAGAACTACTAGAGCCGGCCCTGCTGCTACCTTTGCTGAGATGGGAAAATTGAGTACAATCAAAGTCATTAAAGAGACAGTGCCAGATCTACAATTTTTTCGAGGCAGGGCAAATCTTCAAACTTCCTTCAAGCTTTTATGTTGAAATTCAGTGAAAAAACACAAAATAAGGTGAAATTGCCTCCCTCCAGAAGTTGCCGTATGGGGCAAGGGTCGCAGTTTGCTCTCCCCTTGTTCCAGCATTGCAATCAGATCGCTCTTTACTTTGTAATGTATCACTAGCACTTCTTTATCATTCAATTTTTGTCAGTAATGAGGATTCTGTAAGTGGAGTTGAAACCTCCCTGTGCTTTTCTTGCCTCCTTAGATAAAATGCTAGATACACTGAGCAAATGTACACATGTAAGCAAAAACGAAAACTGTAATGCATAGGGGAGAGTTGGAAGGAATAGGATAGTAGGAAAAATGGGGACAGCTGCATAAATGCTGAAATAAATGAAAAAATCATTTAAGCTTTTGAACACGTTAGAATAAAGTTATTATTCTACATTCAGTTATTATTCTGTTATATTAGTTATTCAGCACGTTAGAATCAAGAAAGAGTCTAAACCTGCTACACTTCTCACATATTATTACGGCATAAATACAGCTGTCCCATTCCTTTCAACTCTTCCTTACTATACACCCATACCATAGCCATTGTATATAGAAGGAAAGAGTTGGAAGGAACAACTATGTGCTTTTTTTGAGTAGAGTAATAAATAAAAAGAAAAAATTACTCACTAACACATTTTGTATTTCATGCAACATATCCGTGACTGAATTAGTTTGGAGTAAATGCTATAAAGAAATCAAATGTAATGCATGAGTAAGTTACATAATCAAAAAGAAAGAGTTACTATAAATTACTATTATGTGGCAAATAATTTTTGAATTGTCACAGAGTTGGTTGGGGTAAGCGGGACACCCTTCCAAGGGTGTATATAAGGAAAGGGCTGAGGGGGCCCGGGTCCCCTCTAAAATCTGGAAAAAAGTTTAAAGAAAGGTTTTTTTTTGTTTTAGTTGCTGACAAATAATGTTTAATCATTTAGCTACAAAAATAAATGAATAAATAAATAAATATAATAGTGATAATTATACGTTAGATCGGAGATTTTCGAATTGGGTGCCACAGAAAGAGGTGAGAGGTGCCGCAAAGTGTCCATGAGGATGCCGTGAGAAAATTCTAATTCTTCAAAGGGTGCCGCAAGTCGTTAAAGTTCGGGAACCCTGCGTTAGATGGCACCAGGCAATAGTAATCAGAAGGGGTCTGGGGATCCGTATCACATATTCAGGAAAAGAACGTGTTTTGGGAAAGCGAAATTATTTTAACAAAAAGAAAAGCAAATGATGTTGGAGAAAAAATCTCGATTCTTAAAAAAAGAAAGCTTTTAAATTAAAATTCGCGTAACAGATGCAGCTCATTGCTTAGCAGATTAAGTTTTCCTTTCTTTCTTTCAGGGGCACAATCAGAAGGGGGAGGGACGGCCACAGGGCCCGTGTCCCCCCATAGAATGCTAATTTGAACAATTTTCAAAAATATTTTTTTTTATTGGAACGAAGATGAACATGCTTTGAGAAAACGAAGTGGTTCCAAAGTAAGCAGGGACGACAAGAGGTCATTTAAAACTTCCCCCTCTTTCCTTTTCGGCATTTATTTTTTCTGTAGTTAGGAACTAATCGTTCATTACACTGCCTATTTCTTCTGCTACCGTGGAGCGATCGTTTTCAACATTGCGCCGTCTCAACTCCTATTTAAGAAGCACAATGATGCAAGAACGCTAAAATAGATTAGCACAGCTTTGTATCAACAAAGATATAGTTCTACAACCAGATGAAGTTATTGAAGAACTAGCCAAGAAACAAAGACGGTTAAACTTTGTATTGTAGACAATAAGACAATTTTATAAGTGTACACATGCAATGTGGATATTTAGAACTCATCAAGTGTAAGTGATTTTATTGATTATTTTGTTGTATTTTTAAGTGATTTCATGCCATTTTAACGTGTTCCCTTTTTTTTTCTTTCCTTGAATGATCTTAAAAATATGAATAGTTTAGAGCTTTTGGTGATAAAAATTCATGTGCATTTTGATTTATTTCATTAATATAGTAAACAAAGTAATAACAAGTATTGATTTCCCTTTATTAATTTGAACATCTTACCGCAATACTGTTGTTTCAAGTACTTTAAAGTTTATTCTTAACGTGATTTCAATTCTGGCATAAGAACAATTAATGTTTTTGCAACAGTTTTTGAATAAATTGCGAAACTTATACAATTTTAAGGAATTTTACTAAATAATATTAATAATAATAATAAATATATATTGATGTAAAGAGAGAGAGAACGCTGATAGAATGTTGTGAAAAAAAATTGTGCCCTCCCCTTAAAAATATTTTCTGGTTGCGCCCCTGCTTTCTTTCACCCCCCACCCACTTTTTTTTCCTTCCTAGCCGGTCTGAAAAGAAGAGATTTCAAAATGTCATCCCCTGCAAGAAATTTAAAATAAGTTTTAACTGATCAGTTGGGGTAACAATGGAATCTGATGTCCTAAAAGCACAGTTATTTAGGCGTTTTTTTTTTTTTACTCGGACATCTATTTCAAAATATTTCTGGAGGGGGGTCCCCGACCTGAACCAACACCCTTTTACTAAGGTTACTACCAAAAATAGTCCAAAATTGTGCCTTTAAGATTTCAATTTTGAAAGGTTTTGGATTAAGATCCCTAAAACCACTCCTTACCTCTAAATGTTTCCAAAGATGACGAAGATGCGTTTACCTTTTAGGGGAGGTTTCTCAAATGCTTCCTTTCCTAAGATTGCCTAATGTTGGGAAAAATCTGAATTGTTTCTGAAAAGAACTTAAAAGTAAAAAAATTCAAAAGTTACCGACTATTGATCAGGTACTTACGTCCAACACCTCCTATTTTTTTCAACCCCAGCCCTATTTTCTCCTCCTTTCTCCTAATTGGTCTAAAAATAGGAAAGTCTTCAAAATGCTACACTTTGCAAGCCCCCTCCACCACTAAAACCATTAGAGAGTTTCTCAAACCTCGTTTTCAGAGCTTCAATGTCAAAAATTTTCCAGGGGACAATTACCAATCGCCTTGCCTTCTGAAAGCATCGAAAATTGTTTAAAATAGCTTTTATGGAGCTTCAATTTTGAAAAACAGCCAAACTCCTAATGTTATCAAATGTGGTCCACAGTCCCACTTTTAAGACTTCAATTACGAAAAAATTTCAGACGAGGGTCCGACTGCTCCCATATGAAATCTGAAAGAGAAAAATATGCAATTTCGAAAAATTTAAGAGCTTAAATCTCTCTACCTAATATTACTGAATATCTCTCTAAAACATTGTTTTTTAGGACTTAAATTTCAAAATAGTTTTTGGGGAGCCCCAGAACCGCCCTGCTTGTAACATCATCGAAGTTAGTCTGAAACTGTGATTTTAGAACTTCAATTTCAAAAACTTATGCTGAGGGTGATGAATTTTGCTCTATTTTTTAAAAAAATCAATCAAGGGCAACTTTAAAGAGTCCCATTCCTTTTATTACACCAACGTCAACAAATATAGCTGATAATGGCATTTTTAAGATTTTAATTTCTAAAAATTTCCGCAGAAGGCCCCTTGGAATTGTTCTTAGGATTACAATTCCAAAAAAATTCTGGCGGAGAACCCCCGGATCTCCCTTACTAGAAGCGAAAAACTTTTAAGAGTGCCCTACTAAAACTATTTTTTGGTTGCGCCACTGGATGACAATATGAAGTCCTTGGCCCACCTTGAAAAAAATTAAAAGATCAGGGCACTGTTGCTCTTCCTCCCCCTCAAAAGAAAATTAAATTACAAAAAAGGAGGGAGGAGGGAGCTATTCTTGGTTATATGGGCCCCCTCCAAAATAAAAACATACATACGTCACTGCACCCTTCCCTCTCCCAGAAAAACAAAACTATGTTTGCAGCTTTTACAGTTCTTTAAAGAGTTGCACCAAATATCATTTTTTGCCGAATACTGAATATTCGGTTAAAGTTTGAACTGAATACTAGGCCGAATACTGAATATTTGGTTAAAAAAATTTTTACTGCAATATTTGAATTTTACACCAACTTAACATAAAAAACATTAATATATTTTGGGAAATATGCATACACTTCCATTTAACATTGTAAATTTATCTACATTACTCATAATAATAAATTTAAAATAAATCATTCCAAAAGTAAAACCTGATTAATATTGTAAATGGCTCATTTGGTTTATATTTATCGCAACTCTGCACAAATGGATACAGTTGAGTCTCGTCTTCCGCCACGGATGCATTCCCAAAACCTCTCATTCAATGGTTAATGGGAGAGAGAGGCATTAAAATAAACAGTACGGTACATACAGTATTTAGTAGTGATAAAATGCTGTACTATAATAGTACTGTGCAGTATATACAATAATAATGTTTGAAACTCAAAAAAAAGGTGATGATTTCATGCTGTGCAATCAGATCATTATTATAATACATCCACAGTTGGCTCTCCGTTTCGACTTTCAAGACACCAAAAAAAATCATCCTTAAGTAGAAAGCGCCCTTAAATAGAATGCTTTTAACACTATAGCGGACCATCTGAGAATGTGAAAATCGGTCGTTAAATAGAGTGTCGATAAACAGAGAGCCAACTGTATCAGCATTTCTAAACTGTTTTATTAACATTTTAAGATGTATTACTTAATTTGAGTTATATAAACAATCGGCAAACAGTATTTTTTTAGCAATCTAAAAAACCAGGTTTAGCAATGGTCCCAAACATCCCAGATAGTTGGTTCTCTACTGTATTGTATATTTTAGTGCATTTCATGTTCTCTTTATCACAGAATTATCCATCTTTATACTACTATGTTTTGTAGTTGGAATAAATTTTTTTAAAAGTCCTAAAAATAAAGTTTGTAGTTGGAAAACAAATCAAACTCTTTAGTATTAGCTTTTATGAGTTAAATTATTTTTAATTAATACATTGTATGTATCACTTTTCAGCTTAATAATTTAAAGGCAATTGTTCAACTGGATGTGATAGTTTTCAGCTACTGCCAATTATCCCCCGTACTGGCTACATGCAATATGTTACGGGCACTGGTTCTAAGATAGGAAAACCTAAATTATGGTACCTGTTCTAGATCATCTTGGACAGGTTTCAAAAGTTTTTGAAGTTTTTCACATCCAGACAACCTTATTTTTTTAATTTGTTTTGATTCTTGAACAGATAATTGGATATAGAATTCTTCATTCTGGAAAAAAAAATCAAAATACTTTAGCAATTTTTTAATATCTTTCTTGAGTTTTAATCAAAATTATTAATAAATTATTCAGAATTTTTCATCAAAATTTATGAAAATATGAATAGGTACAGTAAAACCAAAATCTTTAACACAACAATACTTAGGGAATCAACACAGTTATAACTTAGAAAGGATAGGTCATTACTTTGATCAAAAACACATTGACAAATTAACTGGTTTAATAGTTATGTTATGATACATTCATAATAATTTATAAGTTACAGCTAGATACCCAGGTCTAACACAGATATCCAATAAAAGCATACACCCAACAGCTCATTTATGACATCCAAAGAATGCAGTTCCATTCTTTTTACAGATCATCAGCCTGGAATAGCTACAAATGAGCTATAACCGAAAACAAATTATGCAGTTAATAAATCTCTCTCAGAGAAGCAGAGTTTACCTCCCCATTGGTAGCTAATCAAGGGAACTTACAGCTTATTATCCCGCATTTAAAACCATTCTTAAGTAGAACTGCGCTGTGTGTATGTCATTCTATCTTGTGTGCTAAATATCCCTTGGGGTGCTAGACTGCTAGATCAAGGGTCCTGGCTCAGACGAAAAAGATTGGGCTGTCTTGAAGGTCCCATCCAACTGGTAAAATCACTGTGGTAGGTACAGGAGACTTTGGGGTATGTTGGTGAACTAAGTTAAATTTAGATACCAGTGTGAAGGTAATCTCAATTTCTATGAAAGATTTACAGCCTCCAGTTCATTATGGTTATTTCAGACCATGGGCGCCTCATACGGGGGAGAGGGCTGGGACGACTGCTGTATCACTTTTAAATGCAAAGAGGCTTTGCCCCCTTCACTTTTCTTAACTCAAAATTAACGCTTGATCAAAAAGTGATAAAGTTAATCGCGATTCAAGTGTTTAAAGAAAAAACTAACTTAATAAGTGTGGGTTTTATATTTTTCTCAAATTATTAAATTAGAAGTAGTCTATTGTGGCCATCCATCCTGATTTTTGAGATCATGTCTCTTCAGTTTTTAGAGGTCATTTAATCAATAATAAGGTTTAACTTCAATTCATAAAAAAGTCAGCTGTGAGGGCACCACCCACCCAACCTGCCCCACTCCACCCTTCTTTTGACCTCCCATTTTTTGGTGCATGAGCGGACTATGTTTCAGACTGATGATTTCTAAATAGAGTAAAATTGTAATATATTGATGCTGTAGGCAAGCTGCTTGTTATCTGCTTGTACATATAGTGGCTCCCAAAAGTGTTCGTACACGTACAACTTTCAGCGAAATTGGCCCCGATCCATTGGTTAGAATTATTATTTCGGAATAGGTATTTAATTATAAAATCTATGATCAATTTTTTACAAAACTACATGAAAAGTTTTTAAAAAATATTAAAACTGAATTTTTTAAAAGTAAAAAACCAAAAATAACGAAAATTTTATCTCACAAAAGTTTTTGTACACTTTAAAATGTCAGTTGGTTTATTTATTTAGAGAGCAATATTAAAAGTAGGAGCCAAACATGTACAAAACAACACAATTCATTTATTTAAAACCAATTAATCATTTAAACATTTGGAAAACGACTGTACGTGAATCACTATTGCGTGCGGTTCACAGTTACATCTAACATCCCCCCTTTTAAGATAATAAGTTATTTAAAATTTTAAGTACAAAAGGAAATAAGATTAAGTTACATAATCTTTTAAATAAGCAGGACGCCTTAATATTCGTCCACTTCTGGTTCGAATACAGTTATCATTGTTCACAGTTGTTCTATTGCTGACATCAGTGTGAGTATCTCCATCATCATTAAGGCTACTGCTACTATCAGGAATTTCATTGATATTATCATTTGATGCGGAAATATTTTGATATGTTTGTTCTTTAAACTGCAAATTTACTTTCCTGATGTCTCTACGGTTTCTTCTTAACGTGTTACCATAACTATTTTTAACTATATAGGATCTTGGAACAGATTTTAACTTATGTACTGTTTGAGCTGTTAAAAAATTTAGCTTTTTTCTTGCACCTAAATATTGTACATTTAATAATATTCCTTTGCGTTATGAATGGAACTGAAATTAGTTGTCTTGGTAGTGTTATGAATTTCCTTACAAAACTCTACCAACTGTTAAATAAGTTTTTGTAAAAAAGTTATTGGCAATTTTTTTTAAGTAAAATGTTTTTTAAATGAACATTTTGAAGAAAAATATTATCAAATACTGATTAACTAAACCTCATTAATATCTTTATTTATGCATCATGAATACTGCAGTGAAAACGAATTGATTAGATTACACCCCTTTAACTTTAGCATAGTTTTGGACAGTTTAAGGCAGTTTCGAACACTTTTGGACAGTTTTAGACAGTTTTAGACAGTTTTGGACGGTAAAAACCACTTGTCCTGTCCTAAACCAGTTTTGGACAGTCCAAAACCCAACCCTGCCTATCACGCTTTGTTAACTTTGCCAGTTGACCTTTTCTTACCTTGTTTTCGGCCCAATTCTTTTCTTTAAAGCATTTTATCTAGCACTTTACTATGGAATGGTATAAATTATCTAATTTTGAGCCATTTTAAACCAATTTACCGCTACCGGGAGGAAAAAAAGCAAATTTCGAATGGTGTTTGTTGTTTTTTATGAATACTAGCCATTTTAAAGTAATAAGCACAATATGAAGGAATAAATAAACAAAAAATTAAAGCTGAATGACTTTTAAGGGTCAACACAATGCAAAAATATTAAATAAACGGCATATGATAATTTTAATCATGAATTTATTTAAAAATATTTGAGTGTACAATTACTTTTGTGGCATATTATTTCTCTGTCTCTTCGTTTTTTGACCCATTTCAAAAAGAAGGTCCATCAGTATTTTGAAAAAAATACTGAGTTGTATTTAGAATGACATAGGAATGATGTGAAAAGATATTGAACTTCATATTCGAATTCAGTTTCGCGTTATTTTTGTTTTACTAAAAAATTTCAAAGTGTGCGAACACTTTTGGGAGTCACTGTAGATCAAAAGCTTTAAAAAAAAACCAAGCTGCTAAATATCGCTTAAGTACATTAAAATCAAACCAAGGAATGAAAGGAAAATATTTTTAGGAAATTCTGAAACTTCTTTTTGGTTTCTTAAAAATAAAAAAAAAAGCATTTTATGAAATTTTAAAGCCCATACTGAAGAAGCAGCATCAAAATATTGTTTGACTTTTTTTTTTTGGTGTGTACTATTGTTGTATTTATTTAGAAGGTAATACATATCTCAATGCCATTTTAGAAGCCTCTTTTCTCCTTTCTTGCCCAAATGCTTCCTTATAGTCGCTACACTTTTCTATATCCATGCTTCTTTATGTCTAAGTGCAGATTTTTTTAAAATGTCCTGAATGGTGCCTTTTCACTGGTGACCTATCCTGCCTGCCTTTTCTTGGAAATAAAAGTGTCAATATTTGTCATTTTTGTTAGAAAAAAAAACCTTTATTGTCTTTTGAAAAAAATAAGCCCTCTTAATGTTTTTTTTCCCTTTCTTTTTCAGTAACCAGACATACTGTTCGTTTAGTTAAGCCGAGACTTAGCACCAATTTGTGAATGCGTCAGGTCTGCTGTGATTTTAGCAAAATAGGGAGGGAAACCCGGAAGTAAAAGGTTCAAAATAACGTGTTCAAAGACAGCAAGTGCGAGCGGTAACTGCCCATCCTCAAACTATCGCCCCTTTTGGAAATGGAATCTTTCCTGAGTGGTAGTAATTGCTTTCGAGAAGGGACAGTATTCCTCGTTTGAATGACATAAAAGATTGTGTCCTTTGGACAAACTAACTTTGATCTAGACATTCTCCATCCTCCAAAAAAGTTCATTATTGGAAAAGGGGGGAGGGGAGTCAAAATGCAATTTTCAAGAACTTATGGGTGGAGTCGAATTTTAAGATATAACCAAAAAATACAGTGTTATATAATATTTTATTGCTTAAGGGGTGGGGGACCTGACCCCTGTCCTGTCTGGACCTGCACACTGAGAAGGTTTTGCATTGACGCCTTACACAGATGGGTGTGTTGACCCCCCATGTTGTGCGACCTTAATGCTTTAATGGTCGCTTCAGGTTGAAAATAAGGGGGAGAAGGAAGACAAAGTAGCAGTGGCAGTTAATGCTCTGCATTTGTTTGCTCAAAGAATTCCAGAGAGGATCACCCTTGCTTTCTCTACAGACGTTGTTTAAACGACAGATAACTGAGACTTGGACTATCGACCCTCCTACTAAAACAAACATGTTCAGATGATTGTTAATTTAGCCACAACACTTCCAGAAAAAGACTTTAGAGGATAAACACTTCATGTACGTCACCAGTAACTTTTTGCTTTGTTTAACATCAACTTTTTTAGTTTTAAGTTTGAACTTATAACAACGTGTGGCGATTAAAAGGAAAATAATTTTCAAAAGAAGCATTAAAAGTTCAATACTGTTTTTTGGGAAAGCATACCGAGGTGGCGTAGCCGGTAAGGCCCCGGGCCTGTATCCAGAAGGTCGCGTGTTCGATACCGGCTGATTGCATAGGTTGTTTAAACTATTTTATTGGAATAATTTTTATCCTGGTAATGGCAAAGAAGAGGAATTTTTAAAAGTAATTGGTGACTGTTTCTTAGATCAAGTTGTAACTCAGGGAACTCGAGAGGAGGCCATTTTGGATCTTGTTTTTTGTGACATAGGTAGTTTTGTTCAGGGGTTGAGTGTAGGGGAGCATATTGGAGATAGTGATCATAACAGCATTAGGTTCCGGGTTAAATTTGAAGTGTGCAAAGATGATAATTTTAGGTTTGTGCCCAATTTCAGAAATACCAATTTTGTTGCACTTAGGCAGAGCTTGAAAGAGGTTTTTTCGTCAGGGTTGGAAAATAACGACGTAGATCAGCAGTGGACGGAATTTAAGGATAAACTTGCTAATACCGTTGGGGACTATGTTCCATTTAGGAGAAAAGGTGTTAGTACCAAAATTTGGCCCATGTGGTTCTCCAGGGAGACTAAAGAAGCTCTTAATTATAAGCAAGCCACTTTTCGTAAGTTTAAAGAAACTGGTCAGAGTGCGGAGAGGCTCCAGTATGGTAAGGCAAGGCGAAATTTTAAGTATTTGGTACGGATTCAGAAAAGAGAATTGGAGCAAAGGCTGGCAGATGACATTGATGGGAACCCTAAGAGGTTTTTTGCTTACGCTAATTCTGGGAAAGCTCGAAACAGTCAAATTGGGCCTTTGGTTGATGAGTATGGAAATTTAATCCAAAACGATAGGGATATTGCAAATGTTCTAAATAACTTTTTTTCCAGTGTGTTTAACGATAACTGTATCTCAACAGTTGACACTAACAAGACACAAGCTATTATACAGCTTGAGGATTTTGTATTTTCCAGGGAGGAGGTTTTATTTCATTTGAAAAAGATTAAAGCAACTAAAGCTCCGGGACCAGATAATATCTATCTAAAAATTCTAGTTGAATGTGCAGAGGAATTAGTGGATGTTATTTTGAATATTTTCAATGCCTCTTATAATTCGGGGACGGTGCCAGAGGACTGGAAGCTGGCTAACATAACGCCACTCTTCAAGAAGGGGTCTAAAGGTATTGCTGGGAATTATAGACCTGTAAGTTTGACTTCGGTGATTTGTAAGATTTTCGAAACTTTGATCAAAATTAAGATCATGATGTTCTTAGAGACTAATAGTCTGTTGACTAGTTTGCAGTATGGTTTCAGGAAAGGTAAATCCTGTACTACTAATTTATTACATTTCTACGACAAGGTTACCTCAGCTTTAGATAACAAAAAATGTGTGGATGTTGTTTATATTGATTTTCAAAAAGCTTTTGACAAGGTACCGCATGTTGCTCTTCTCAGCAAGTTAGCTGACATTGGAATAGGAGGAAAAACTTTACTTTGGGTTAGAAATTGGCTTACTGGTAGGAAGCAAAGAGTAGTTGTGAGAGGAAATCATTCTAATTGGAGTGATGTTTTAAGTGGGGTTCCTCAGGGATCAGTTTTAGGGCCTCTTTTGTTTATTATATTTATGAATGACATCAATGAAAATATTTCTGAAAGCATATTTTGTTTTGCTGATGATGTAAAATTTATGGGGATCGTAGAAAATGAGGAACAGGTAAAACAGCTTCAAGAGGATTTAGATTATATTACTAAGTGGGCGGATAAGTGGGGTATGGCAGTTAATGTAGGAAAATGTCAAGTGCTACACTTAGGTCATGGAAATAAGCGTACGAGTTATCGCTTACAAGGTTCAATCATTAGTCAGGCAGAAAATGTTATTGATCTGGGTATCTTAATAAATCAGGACTTCAAGTTTAGTCAACAGTGCAGCATTGCAAGTAACAAAGCCAACAGACTGCTTGGCTTTATCAATAGATATATTTCAAACAAATCTAAGAAGGTTCTTCTGCCTTTATATAGAAGTTTAGTAAGCCCCCATTTGGAATATGTCGTGCAGTTTTGGTCGCCTTATCTGAGGAAAGATATTTGTGTATTGGAAAGGGTTCAAAGAAGGGTAACTAGACTAGTAAGGGCACTTTCAGATTTAGATTATGATACCAGACTAAATAGGCTTAATATGTATAGCCTGGAGCAAAGGAGGATCAGAGGGGACATGATTCAGTTTTTTAAATTTATCAAAATGAAAGATGTAAATGGATTAAATTTTTGCGGGGAAAGCAGGACAAGGGGTCATTGTTTTAAGCTATTTAAATCTCAGGCTAACTTGGAAATCAGGAACAACTACTACTTTAGCAGGGTCGTGGGCACTTGGAATAGCTTACCGGAAGAGGCGGTAATGAGCAAGGGAGTGGATAGCTTTAAGAGGGCCATTGATTTTCATTGGGGACTAATTAATTGACTAGGACCAGCCTAGCTGGGCCCAGAGCCTGTTGCTGGTCGTCACTTTTGTATATTTGTATTTGTATATTTGTATACAAAATTAATATAACAACATATAAAAACAATAGCTAACCAATGCATTAATGTAACCGGATACTTCATTCCCAACAGAATTCAATGGCATGATTTGATCAAAAATATTCATGGTTTGTTCCTGTTTTATACAAGTTTTTACAATAGAGTTTTACACTCAAACGTTCAATTGTTTGAAAGTTAACAAACTTGTGCACTCATTTCTTTCTCAGAAATAAGAATTAATTATAAGGACCAAATACAAAATAAGATCAAGCAAATTCGCCCGCCGGCAAAAATAACAAACGTAAATAAACAATTCACGATGCATGATGCCGCTTCCAAAGTGCAAAAAAGAGAGGTGGCCCATGGACTTGAACTTTTTAAAAATTCCTGCATTATTCTAACATTTTGGACTGAAACTATAGACAAACCGAAAATTTCTTTGTTATAGGTGTCATATGAAGATATTATAGTGTTTTTCTTTCTTTCTAATGCTAAATATGTTTTTTCAACTTTCTATTTTGGCAATATTCATGGACGAAACTTTTTCAAGAGCAGACGGCTGATCTGATAACGTTATGGATATTATTCTCAAAGCTGTATTGCATTGATATTATACCAAAAATATTGAACGAAAAAAAAGGGAGAAAAAATGTTTTTGTAAGGAAATTGACGCTTTGAAAAAGCGAATATCGAGAAAATCAAAGTCTGTTCCTGTATTATTGATATTTTGCTCTAGATTCGTCCACCATGCCAGTTATATTCTGTTTTTAATATAACTTTTATACTAAAAAAATGGTTGCTTTTCCATTAGTGAAACTTGCTGCTTTAGCTATTCGCCAAATAAGCAAACCTTTAGCTAACAGATTAAAAACTAGAGCTAAAAATAGTCTTTTTTTCAGAACGTATATTTGTATGCCACCAGCCCAACGTAAGTATTTATAAATTCTGGAAAGTTAGTTTTTGTATAAACTTGCTGTTTAAGAAAAAAAAAAATCTGAGTATCTTGTCTTTTTAATGATAAAAGTTTTACTGTAAGTCCTGCATATTGTTTTCCCGCATTAATCGTTCCCAACGATCACTACTTGTTCACTGTAAATAAAGCCTACTTTGACTGTATTTCTGATGGGGTTTTCGAAAAGAAATCGTTTAAATTTTATCAGAAAATAATTTTTAACATGTTACAATTCTCACTAGTTTTTGCTCAAGTACCCAACTAATATCTCAATGTATAAATTTAAGGAAAAATATGCAATAGGTGAATGAGACCCGGAGAACATCCAAAAATGCATCTTGAAGACTTATTTACTTTTAGATAGCATAAAAAGGTCCAAGCAAAGATTTTTTTTTTTTGACATTGATAAATTTATTCTTGGGGGGAAAAATACTTTGGGAAGTAACAATTGTGTAGGGGAGTGGGCCTCCCATTATATATAAATATGTTTGTAAATTAGTTATACAAAAGAATTTTGTGGGAGAGACTGAGTCATCAGTGATGGAAATTTCATAGAAATAAAAATAGATAAGCCCTAAATGTTAATAAAGAGGTCAGACAGACAGAGTGATCGATTACAGTATAACTAGTGTCATCATCTCATTGTCTAAACACGAGAAGCAATGTAGTAGATTAATTTATTAACTTTGTTTCTGCTGTAAGGCAAAAAAATATTCCTACATTTGCTCGACATTCTAGGTAATATTTATGTTAAAATATTGGTTTCCCTTATACTTGTGTTTTTATATATGCAAATTGCACCCCCCAAAAATGAGCCTAAAACTCCTATAAAATTACCCCACTTTTAGAAAATTCAATGGTAGAGTCTGTTCCATATCCCCCCCCCCCCCCTCCCTCCTCTCGTGGGCACCCCGATGTAAGTATGTTCGTTAAAATATTAATACAATGAAATCCCGATTTTACATCGTCTGTTTCATATGTTGTCCCACTTCCGACATCATTTTCTGCTGGTCCCTAAAAATTTAATGTTAAAATATTCTGCGGTTTTACGTTACCCTTTTTCAGAATGTCTGCTTAATATGTTTTTCTACAAACAGATCAAAATAATTTTTCATCCACAAGACTCACAAGCTTTTTTTTTTTTAATTTCATTTTCTTCAAAATAAATTCATTTTATAACTTCGAAGCCGCTCTGACAATCTTTTGGTTCTGTCTAATTGTCCTTTGCCTGCAAGAGAGGTTACCGTCCTATTTTCCTTCATGACAATTGACAACTAGAGCGGTTGACTCTTCTTGAAAATTTTCTAGAAATTGGTGACTCATGTAACGTCTCATCACATCACTAATTTCTTCAGTCTACCCTATTTCAATGATAATGATGAAGACTAAGAAGAAATATATATATATATATATATAATCAAGAGTGTCGCTACAGCTGATCAAGCAATTCTATGCTTAAAATCTCGAATACTATTTTCATTTGTAAATGCCAACATAGAAGCAAATTTGCAAAAAATTGTTAGTACAGGTCATGCTATATAAATAAAAAGTTTTTCTGCTTAGAACGCTTTTTTATCACTGGTCCGACAAAACGTAAAATAGTGTCCTACCGTATAGGATATTAAGACAAAATTTTGATTTAAACTGCATTCATATATATTCCTTCCTATCCATTGCTCTTTCCAAACATTCCTGTGTCCTACTCTGAGAAATGCTTAATTTGGGCTTTGTAAAGCTGTATAAGTTAAATATTTTTATTTCCAATGTCTCCGTCTTGTGTAAGTATAAGCCTACCTAAATGTTGTAGCAATTTTCGAATTATTTACTGCAAGTAATTCTTCCTTTTGATTTTTATGTTCTTTTTTGCAGTGTATCATTGGGTAGAAGTGAATGTTAAAATGCGGCTTTTAAACCTGGGGAAACCTTCAGAAGTCCCTAAATTGAATGAAACGATGGCTATTGAATTGGGTGCAGATCTAATTGGAGAATTCACCATCTTTATGGTTGCAGCCATATCGTTAACAGCTGAATACATTAGAAGCTCTCGTAATGAAAGAGCTAAAGAAGCAGCAAAAGAAGAACGGTTCAGAAATTTAGAAAATAATCTTGAGGACTTAGTATTTGTTATAGAGAAACAAAATGCAGAAATTTTGCATTTAACTCGTATGTATCATGCAATTGAAGAAAGAGTACCAAAGAAAAAATAACTTTTTTTATAAACAAAATCTTTTCTTTTCTTTTTTTTTTTTATTTTTAGTTCAAGTTCATTCAAATATTGTTCTACAGAAGTAGAATGTTAACAATTTTTTTTTCACTTTAATAAAATAGTTAAGACAGATTTTATTTTCAATTTTTTTCTGGCTTGTTTATACACTGTCCTATTTGAGAGAGAAAATATTGTATATATCTTATCACTAAAATGCAGAGGGAATGTTTCCATACTACATTGAATCTAAACTGTATGTAAATACTAGAAAAATAAATTGTTTAAAAAAAATGAGTTTTTTGTAATGAGTTTAACTTTTATTAGAAGTTTTACAGGTTAGTGGGTTTCCACTTAAACCCTTGATCTGATTTGGAGACATTCAGGGGCGGCATTTCAGCTTTTCATTTGGGGGGTCGAGTTTCTTAAATACGTTTTACCACAGTGTGGTCCCAAACACACATTAGCTAACAGGAAGTGGTCATTAAATCGGTTTAATATGAATAAAAATTAGTGTTTGGAAACAATTAAAACTTTGATTCACTTTCTAATATGTTATCATATAAAACATCTCGATACTCAAGTTTTTATACCTTTTGGGAAAGTTTTAATGCATGACTTTTGGAATTCGGGAGAGCAGGGAATCGAGTTACTAATCTATCAGTGCCCAGTGTCGTGCTGTTTTGCCAGTACAGCTAATAAAAATGTTTTTTTTTTTTTTTTTTGCCCATTGTGCTTCGAAAATAATTCTCTAACCTCCTAAAACATAAAAAAAAAAACTTTCTCTACTAGCTGAGCTGCATGGAATAGTTAAAAATTAATTAAAGTAACAAAGTTATGTATGAAAGCACTTTTTATATCTTGCTCTTCAAAATTACCCAGGCAAATTAAAAAATTGTGAGGGGCTTAGTTTTTACTCATCAAATAATTTAGTCTCGTCGACGCTCTCAGCTTCAATGAGATGTCATATGCCTCCTGCTCTGTTAGCCGCTATTCCAGACTGATGAGTCCATAACAAGGACGAAAGTGAACTCTGGATGTAATAACGGTCTTTCGGTAGATGGCTTGTAATTTTCCTGCCTCATGCTAAAAATTTTACTTATAACTGAATCATTTTATTTTTCGTTTTCAAAACCCAATCCAGATAATATATAGAGCCAACCATACAGAAAACTAATTATCATCAAATCTTGTGTTAATTTCATTCGAAACTGAATCTATTACTTCATACAAAATATTAAAAAATCAATGTTTGACTTCACATCATCATGTGGATTTTTTTTTTTTTCTTTTTTTTGCTCCTTTTTAAAATTGACTCGGAGGAAGAATTTTTTTGAAAAGTTTCACGATTGATTGAGATACAATAATACATCTATGTAAAATCTATTTTCAGTTTCAATTGTAGATTGAACTATAGTAGTACGAACGCACAGATCAATTGTAGATTGAACTGTGGCTTGAATAGTACGAAAATTAAGGGTAGCGGATTGAAGATGTTTTGATAGAGTAAAGCATTTTTCAAAAACTTTCCCCAATACAAACAAATTGAATAAAAATCAAACGAAGACATACATGCTAATATAAAGGGCATGAGCTTTTTACCATTGAAAGAATCGTTTTGCAATAATTCTTCTAGTCGTCAAATCACTGCTTTGAAGTTATAGAGAAATCTTTTTATGGTTTTAACTATTGAAGACCATCTTGTGTCACTCCGAGATTGCATAATTATAGGACCCCATAAAAGGTATTTGTTGATATGTTTTTTTTGTTATTATTATTCAATAATCACATGCATTTTTAAGAGCTGCTATGAAAGCATATAATGCATTGAGCAGCTGAAACGTGTTTCTAGCAGAAGAAAGCGATGAACACTAATTAAATAATTATACACTTAAAAAGTGAGCATAAAAGTGAATGTAAAATATCAAGGAATTTTCTTGTGAAAACCATGCATCCACACCACTTTGCACGAGCCTCTCATATTGAACATGCCATCGTTACGCTGGGCACACAAGTATGAATTATATGAGGAAATGTCTTTGGTTAAATTAACCATGGTTCTCTATCAATATTATATGTTCGAAAAAGCCGAAAAATACTTCATGAATTTCTAAGTCATCATACAAATACGAAAAACACTTTTTCTAGTCTGGGAAAGTATTGAGTTTCATCAAACAGTTACTTAAAACCAGCGAGATTTTTTTATTATTTTTTTTAATGAACATTCATTTCCGACTTACATAAATTAAGCTCACCCATTTTCTCAAAAAAATTGGGGGTGCGACCGCCCCCTCTTGACCCCCCTATTTGCCGCCCCTGGAGACATTGAGTCGAGCTTCTGTATAAACCAGGGCTCCCAAATGGTCTGCTTTTCCTGTCAAAGTCCGTTTTTAAGGGTAAAATCTGCTTTTGACCGCTTTTTAACATTTTGGTCCGTTTAGTCCGCTTTTCTATTGTTTTTAATTAAAAATCAGATTTTAAAAGTTTTCATTACGTTAAAAGATAGTGTGTGCTGATGTTTGTTACGCTCAAACACGCGGCCGCCATTGCCTTGTTTCTATTCAACTTGACTTTCCTGTATTATTTCGCTTCAGATTGATGTCATTACTCCTCCTTCAACCCCTGCAGCATGGAAATCGAGCAAATGGAGAGGTTTGGGGAAGAAGTTATGATGTCTTTGTATGCCCTGGAAAAACGTTGAAAAGTGCTTGAAAAAAATTTTCATTTTCAAATGCTTGAAAACCTTCAAAAATTAATGTGAAAGGTTTTTTTTAGTGCTTGAATTGGTAAAAATCAATGAATTGCGCTTAAATATTCTTAAAGAACATTTCATCAGTGCAATTTTCTGAACTTGTGTTCGATATGCAGCATCGTGAAAAATAGCTTCCTGTGTTTGCAAGTTCAATCTTTCTGCATCTTGTTAATATTTTGATATTTTAAACAATCAGAAGTTATTTTAACAACAATACCTTAGATGAGCTTATTTTATGTTTAATTTCAAAAGATAATAAAGTACTTTTTTTCCGGAACCATGGCAAGATCAAACTTATTCTGACTTCGCCAAAAATTGCTTTCGAGTTTCAGATTTCAATCTCTGCATCTTGTAAATATTTTGCTATTTTTGGCAATGGATAGTTATTTTGACATACACCACCTTAGATTAGCTTATTTTATGTTCAATTTTAATAGATAATAAATTTTCTTATTTTTGGAACACTGGCAACATTGCTATTGCTTTTTGTATTTGAAATTTCAATCTTTTTGCATCTTGAAAATATTTTGGGCATTCGGAAGTTATTTTGACACACGCCATCTTAGATTTGCTTATTTTATGCTTAATTTTAATAGATAATTTTTCTTATTTTTGGAACATGGCATCATTGCACTTACTTGAACTTCGTGAAAATTTGATTCTCGTGTTCGAGATTTCAATCCTTTTGCATCTTGGAATTATTTCAATATTTTTGGAAACTGAAAGCTATTTTGACATTTGCTACCTCCGATTATATTATTTAATTTTATTTCTAAAAAACTAAAAACTGAATTACTTTTGTATTTCTTTGTGTCCTTATTTGTTAATGAAAATATAGCTCTATGAATCTGAACTTGCACATTAATTGATTACATTAAGGCTCAAATTTAAATCCCGCATATTTATCACTTACGCAGCATTTGCATAATTGGATATGGCAAATATCAATAAAATATTTTCTTTCTTAGTAATTTTTAACCCCTGACACACAAAGGAAGGGGGTTATAAGTTTGACATGTCTGTGTATCTGTCTGTGGTACTTTAGCGCCTAAACGGATGGACTGATTTTTCAAAAAAAAAAATGTTCAAAAGGAGAGTTGATAGAGTGTTCTTAGCTAGGTTGTGTCTTTAGATGACATTAGTTAACGAAAATATTAATTTAAAACCTCTAAAAGGTTTTTCATGTTTTTTGCAGTGTAAATATATTTTTTAAAAAATTAAAATTTAATACCAAAATGAAGAGATTTCGCATCTGATTGAATGTGTTTGGAACTTCCATGTTACATAGAATTTGAATTATAATGTTTTTTTTTTAAAGCAGATTTTAATAACGGTTAATCCTTTATTCACCCGATTGATCACCGAATTCATTGCTGGCCGACAAGGAAATTAAACGCAATGATTTAAAATTTTTATCTGTTGCCAGTTTCTATTTGTCAGCAAATAAAATAATTGAAATTCATTTTTAATAGTATAAGGCTTTTAAAAGGATTTTCAATTTTCTTTCTTGTTTTTACAGTTTGCGACTCAGTAGGGGTTTTTTTGCATTTCTGATTTTATATAGTTATATATACTTGAAGACAGTTACAATATCTTGGTGGCAAAACAACTAATATATACATATGAAGAAATGATTTGGATTCTCAGCATACTAATAAATGATACGCAAACCTCGAAGATTTTTGGGCTTAGGCAGTATCATAGCCAGAAATTACCTCTCGGGTTGGGTGTTTGGTCATAAACTTTCATATGTATATAAACTACCATATTAGGGTTTTAAATATGTGTTAAAATCAAGGGCTCCGAGGGGGGAGGACTCCCTCATGGCCTCTAAACTATTCTTGTCTTGCAGTACATTATATCGAAATGAATTCTTTTTAAACTGGTTACGTGAAAATTTTTGTAAATGACTATGTGCTAAGATGTTTACTGTAAAAACTGTATCTAAAAGGTCATGTTACCCTTTTCTATGGCTCAAATGTGTTGGGAGCCCTGTAAATATGTTTTAGAGAATAAGTTGTATCAACTAGATGTTGACAAAAGATTTTCATGCTTTCTTTTCCATAGGAATATTCAAACACCATCTACACCAGTAAGTATTAATCAAGATAAAACTGAAATTTCATATAAATATATCATCAAATTGTTCATTAATTTAAGGATTTTTAGCAGTGGCAGGTATTTGAGATTACTCCATCTATTGCTTACTATTACACTACATAGCAAGAAACCCTCTAAAAAATGTTTCTGACTTTATTCATGCTGATTTATGTTAAAATGACGCCCTAAATCCAAATATGACCACTGTTTCACTTACCACTTTTTAGAGATAGTTCCTTCTATTTTTTTTTCTTTTTTTCAGTTTTTGATAGCTTTAAGCTATTTTTAATTCAGAAGGGGGATAAATGGGCATTATATTAACAGTTATTCTTCTGAAGGGCTTAAGAGGTTGCAAGTTTCTAAACATGAACATTTGGAGTAAAAGGGAGACTTAGGAGCTATTCCCCCTAAAATATTTTAGAATCAAAACCTTTTTAGCCTACTTTCCCAGTAAAAGTCAGAAAAGGAAGAAAAAAGCATGAAAGTAGGCTTAATGCATCTTAAAAATATCGCGCAAAACAGTCAAAAATAAATAAAATAATGAAATAAATATCGAAAAATTAAAAATTGGAAAGTAGGGTATTAAGATGGGGGAAAATGTCTGTCGGTCTGTCTGTCCCCCCCTAATAACTTTTGAATGAATAGTCCGATTCGAACAAACTTTTTTTTGTTCGAACGATCTCGGCGAGGACACCTCATTCCCATATTTCACTTTTTGATTTGAACTATTTTTTGTTCAATTTTGAACAGTTCAAGAAACTCAACATTAGCGCCTACGGGGAAATTGAAGGCAATTCTGAACTGTGAGGCGAATTTGCTTCAAACAAACTTTGTAGGAAAAAGCTTTTGATAAAAAACTTGTATATAAAATATCTTTTTGATTTGAATAATTTTCCGTTCAATTTTGAACAGTTCAAATCCCTTAACATTAGCGCCTACGGGGAAACTGAAAGTCAATGTAGATTCCGTACTTGAAGGCGGATTTACTTCAAACAAATTTTGTTGGAAATAGCTTTTGACGCCAGACTCCGACTCTGAGAATTTAGGGGCACCTGACTCTGACTCCCGACAATTAATTGGACTCCGACTCTGACTTTGTAGCTTTGGCAAAAATTTATACATGGAGGACAAATGACTGAGTCAGATTATCGGATATTCGACCCCGACTCCTCTATCTCAAAATGAGATTGACTCTGACTCCGCAGCTATGGTTTTAACTGCGAAATAATTATTGTTGACTAGCCGCCTGCGGCGACCAGCTGATTCGCCTTCTTACGCCATTCGCCTTTCTGTGCAAGCAGCCACCTACGGCTCATATACCTTGTCATTTACCTTTTTAATTCAAGTTTGCCGCCTTCGGCGGCTGTTTAAATAAATTTGGCAGCATTATTAATCAATCTATCTCTATCTCTTTTTTTGTGCCATTTTTACACCAAGATTGCCGCCTTCGGCAGCCCCGCCTATTTCCTAATAAAAGCAAAGATCACTCAAAAAACCGCTTTTTTATTTAAGTAGAGCAAAAAAAAAAGTTCAAAATTCCCAGTAGTGTGCAAAAAGAATCATTGGACAAAGAAAAAAAAATCTCTCTGCTTTTATTGAATTAAATGTGCACAACTGTGAAATGTAACGTAATATAGATACAGCAAAACTTCCAGCTTGGGGGGGGGGGGGATGGAAAAAGAAAAAAATGCAGTGCCTAAATAAAACAAAAAAAGGAAAGAAAAAAAGCAAGCACTGCCAGAAAAACACGTGGTCATTACGTCATAAAATGTAGAAGTAAGCTATATAGTAAAAAAAGAAGATTAACATTGTTTGCGATTAAGATTCTGTCGTAAATATCGAATCGAAATCCAAGTAGTGACGTCAGAGGCATAAAGGAATGAAGAACCTTTTTTCGACCGATGAGTGGAAAGACATGATGCGTTCAGCATTAAACAAATTGTAAAAAAAAACTATTGCTTATTTTTAAGAACTTTTTTCTTCTGAAGAGGGCGAAATGTTTTTACTATTATCAACTTAAATTTTAGAAATGAGGCTTTGATACTTCTCGCAGGATGATATTAGAAAAAAATAAAACCCATGAAAAGCTGCAAATTTAAGGTTTTTTCAAAAATACATAAAAAATTCAAAAACTGCTCTATCTTCAAAATTTTTTCATTCATCATATTTAAAATTAAATTTCCTACACTATAGTACAAAAAATATTTGTGTGGTGCGATTGGTTCGGGGTCTGTGAGGTAAAACGTACTAAAAAGTGCAAAAAAAACACATAAAACATTAAATAACTTTTTTTCTAATTAAAATTTCAAAAATCGAAACCCGAGGTGCACATCTTCGGCAAAAACTGGTACTGTATACCAAATTTCATCTTTCTAGGCCTTACCGTTTTCCCGGGAAGCGCACCACACACACACACACAAACATCTTATTTTATTATATGTATAGATATGACTTTTTTTTAAACTTCATGCTAAAGTTTTAATTTAGGTATTTAGTTTTCGGGGAATAAACTCGAAGTCATTTATGTTTCTACATAAAGATATGCGCAGATGATTATTATTTTTTTTTTTTTGACAATGAAAAGTATTTCTTTAAGTTGACATTTTATTGTTTTTATTTATTTTGGTAAGTGCATTAATTCATTTAAAAAATTATTTTTGGCAACAGGGAAAAAAGAAACGACTTTTTTTGATATGATGTATTTATTTTAATGAGCGTATTTATTTTAATTATTTTTTTTCTTTGAAAGCTGTTAAAGATTTTTTTTAATGGAAAAAAGTGTATTAGCTGCTTTGTTTAAAAGGTGCTGCTATTTTATTTGTTCGTATTTTTTAAAATTTTATTTATTTAGTTTTTTTTTACGCATCTAATTTTTTTAGATGAGTGAGGAATATTTTATTCCCAGAAATTAGCTTAAAATATTTAAAAAATATGTTTGAAACAATTTGCGATTTTAGCTATTTTTGAGAATATTGATCAGGTACTAGAAGGTAGTATGGCTATACGGGAAAGTAGGCTCGTATAGTTCTAGACAGAACTTCTTGTTTAAATGAGCCTTTATTTTCTTCAATTTTCTCGTGCAGCATATTGGCCTCACTCCTAAGAGCTCCATCTGAAAAAATATTCATGCTGTAAAACATTTTTTCTAAAAAACGTGGAAGAGTCATATCTTGCATATGAGTCTCATCACAGATCTTCAGTAAAGAAACTTCCTGTGGAACTTATATTTATTCAAGTTACATTCACAGATATAATTAAGATAAAAAAAATGAAATTTAATCTGCTTATAATCAGGGGTGATAATGGAATCAAGTGAAATTTTCTGAAGACAGTGAAATTTTCAGAAGCTATGAGGAAGCTTGACCCCCCCCCCCCCCCCCCCCCTCCATCGTAAGAACTCTTTAAATATGCATAAAAAAAATCATTGAAAAAAAAAGACATATAAAAACTATTTTTTGAATAATTTTTTAGTTTTAGAATGTGTTTTCTGCCTAAAATCGGAAATTTTGGACCACATAACCCCCTACTAGTATTAGCTTATATTTCTGTGGATGCAGAGCTGCCATTGTTTATACATTTTTGATATTATTAAGATGTAAGAAAACAATGGTGGCTGAATACTTCCATGTGTTAGAAAAAAAATATTTCTATCTAATGCTCATAATGCTGTATTTACCTATAAGCTAAAAACTAGGGACTCCCAAACACAGGGGAAAAAAATCAATGATAAATTTATTAATAGAAAAGGCCTTATAATACAGTATACAGACATATTTCTGATAACAAGTCTTGATCATCCAGTTCTTCTGGAATTTCTGTATTTTCAAAATTAATTTTTTGCAGCCAATCAGAAATACTAGGACTAGACTGAAAATAAAAATCACAGGAATATTTTAGCATAACAATAAATGAAAAAAAATATATATATTGAACAAATATTTTTTTTTACATGATTTTTTAAATTAAAATCAAATAACTCAATAAAAAATATGCAGTAATGTTTAGTATAGGGCAATTCCATGGAAAACGGTCATTTTGCCCCGCACATGACGCCTCATATAAGTCATTAAAAATACTTCAAAAATTAATGAACAATTTTTTTCTGCTTCAGAAATTAAACTTATGTGTGATATCTTAAGTAAAAAAATTTAGTCATTAACGTTTAAAATTTTACATTTTAATGAAATATGAACCTTCACGTGCGGGACAAGTGGTTGAATTTTTTATGGAATGGCCCTATATACAATAAAATGAGAAGTTCATTTCTTTTTTGTTTTGCTTTAATGTTTTTAAGGAACAAACATTATATGAGATATGTAAAAGCAAAGGCTTTCATGGCTGGCACTAATAACATTGTTATTTTTCCAGCTTGTAGGCAGAGGTAAATCCAGGATGTTTTTGACTAAAACAGTAGTATCTAATCTCTGGGGCACATCTTTGTAAGGAGGCATAGAATTATTGTAAGGGGGCAAAAGCTGTTATTAATAGTTTCGAACCAAAAAATTTTGCACAGTTAGTTAAAAATGTAGTAAAACTATCACAATATAGTGTTAAATAAATTCGTTTTTGTGCATAAAAACTGCTTTACTGAAAATTTAGTATTCTTTTTCTAATCTATTAAATAAATTTAAGATAGCATTTGTGAAATTATACTATTTTAAAAATGGAGGAGGAGTACAAAAATGGTGGAGGGCAGGAATAATTTCTCTGTGAAAAAGAGGGCGTAGGTTGCATACAAAATTTTGAAACGCAAGGCTAAAGCTTTGCCTGATATTTCTCAAGCTCATTCAAAGCAAAAGGTAAAGTCTGGTCACAGAGCTCCATATAGATCTTGATCATAGCATTTCAAAATGCACTTGTCAAATGTCCAACAAAAATGATAAGTCAAGCAGAAGCAGTACCATTAAATATGAGATTGGTTTCCTATCCTGTGAGGAATAAGGTCAAGATTCACATAGAGCTGTGACCATTAACTTTATTGGTGCTCTGAAGAATCCCAGAAAACATGTCAGGTGAAAATTTGCTCAGCATTTCTGAAATTGTGTTTCCTGGAACCCCCGGGGTCCACGAAGATGAATCAAGGGTTCAATGAAATTAGCATTATTTCTTTTAAGTCAAACCAATCGCTCAAAAAATTGATTTCAAAAAAAAAAAAAAAAAATTTGACTGCTGTTTTTTATCATTCGGAAAATAGAATGATCAACAGAAAAAACATCAAAAGAAACAAATAATAGATTTGAAACTCATTTATTGTCAGGGTCAATATACGAACTTCAAAAACTCTTATTGCAAGTATATTTCTTGATTTATCATTTCAAAAGAAATTTACAATGGGGTTGTTTCTTTCAGTCAAAAGTAGTACTTTTAGACACTGAAATTGATAGAATGAGCAAAAAAAAAAATGGAGAGCCAGACAAAACGTTTATTTTCCAAATGTTTAATTTTTTTAATGTCCGATTTTGAAAATAAGGCGTGGTCTTTTTGATGTCACAAGTGATGTATTTTGGTGTGCTGAATGCTTACCAGGGTTTGAAAATATTATGACATTTTCAAAAATATTTGATATTTTGATATATATCCGATATTTTCAATTAGCCCAAACTAAGGTCTTCAAAATAATAAATGCACCCTCAAATCACTCTTAATTCTCTTATACTATAATTACAATACATAGATTTTTAATGTTTCTTTCATTATTTATATCAAATATTTCATTTTACATTTCTATCAATTTAAACAGAGTTAATTTAGCATTAGCTGTTTTACTCATTTTTCTTCTATTGGCTACTTTTACAGTTATATGATTCAGAAACAAATAATATGCATTAGTCTGTGCATAGTCATAAGACATTTTCTTTTGTTTCTAAGCAATGTTTAATATTTAATTAGGCACTTTTAATATGTATTAAAATTGTAACATTACTAATAATTTTATGAATATAAAATACTAGTAAAAAAGGAATATATTATATTACTTTGTTTTATTAATGGTATATTATACATCATAAAAATATAGTACATTACTTTTTGGTTATTTTTAATAATAAATGAACAATATTGCTATGACAAATATACTTTTTATATTGAAAATACCATAATTGAAAAAATAAATATTGAAAATATCAAAATATCATGATATTTTCAAAATAAATATTGGCTATATGTCATGATATATATCGGCAAACCCTGATGTTTATGCTTGCTGTCTACCGTGTTGCCAGCATATGACAATTAAGAAGCGAATTAAATATTGTGCTCTGCGCTAACGGCATCAGTGAATGACATTTCATCTTTTGTGATGTCACATGCAGAAGCGTAAAAAATAAAATTGATCTGTGCACAGATTAAAATAATTGTTAAAAAATATTAAACTTTGTTGAATTATTTAAAAATGGTTAAATCATTTGTATTTAAGCATGCTCTTTCAGAAAAAAATACTTTTAAAATTTTCGGAAACAACCCAATCATACTGTTATTAGAGTTTTGGTGAAAGTTAAGAGATAAATGTACTGTACAATTGTCACATAAGACGGTGTTGGCACACTTATACTATTTGCAACAACATAAACATGTGAAACGGTGTTTACAACATGTGTCAACAAAATATACATGTCACGACAGACTTACTAAACCTGGTATCAAAATTCAACTTTCATCTGTAAAGCCTCTATAAATGAAAGAATATTTGTATTTAGTTACCTGATTAAAATTTGAGTAGGTTATTAAAGTAAGGAAGTAGGTTATTCAATTAAATTTTTTATTTGAAACATGCTTAAAAAATTTGTGTTGATTTTTCAAGTTATTTTTCCAAGATAAATATTAACTACGTCAAGTAATTTTCTTTTCTGTTATCATTAAACCATTTTCAGTGTGGGATATAAGTATTTCGTTTTGAGGAGCAGTTGAACGACATTTGCTAAATTACATTTTCAACAAGGAAACAAACCAGTTTTGAGAAATGTAATATTTAATGTGTGCATTTAAAACGTTTTCACAACGACTTCAGTTAAAAACTTTTATCTCTTATCTTTTGAATCTTGATCTTTCAAATAGGTGGTTCTACAAATACAGGAATATTTAGGGTATGAAAATTTCAAAAATTTATACTATTAAAAATGTTCCTATGTAACCTATGTTCATCAGTAAAAAGTCATTCAAAATCCTCAAGTATGATGCGGCAATTACACTGCATCAACTAGTAGTTTTGTCATTCCTATTACAAAAAAAATTCATTTTCTCAGATCGCAAAATTGCGATGCAATGTATGATATTGTGTAGTCTTTCATACGTGTTGAATCGCAAACTGCGATGCCATACCACTTATTTCCTACTCTGACCATTTTAGAGTGTTGCATTTAAGCTATCCCATAGGAAAAACACCAATGGTTCGGTAAAAAAACGGGAACGTCCAAAGTGGTTCCACTTGTAAAAGAAATTAGGAAACACTGCATCTTAGTCAGAAACATCCTGAATCAACCATAGCAAAAATTTCCACAATTAAAAGAAAAATTATACTTTACTTGAAGAGAGCTAAAAGTTTCTTCTAAACTTGGAACCGTAATCAGTAGAGTACCACTTTTTATAGTATTTTTAAGCCAATGCCACATTTCTTGTTGCTTTTCTTTTGGCATGAAACATTCAAAAACATTATTCAGCATTATAACATTGGATGAAGTAATAACTTCAGGAACATTGAAAATGTCTTCACATATAATCTAAAAGAATAAAAATATAATTTGTTTTGAATTGCGTGCTCTAAAATTATAAAAACAATTACATTCTTAACGGTTATTGTGATAATTGAAAAATCTGAAACAACAGTAAAATCTCCTTGCTATGTAAGCAATCTTACCTCTTTTTTTTTTGTAATTTATTCCATAGAGGTAAAGCTTTCATTTGTATTACTGGATGTATTAGAGCGTAAATGAATTTGCATATCATTGTTTAGTTTTAATAGAAGTACAGAATATTACATGCAATTACAATGAAAAGCATCTGGGTAATTTCATGTCAAGTGATCCAAAATTTGATACATTTTTTAACTCATATTTTTGTATTTCTTTGAAATTTGGCTCGTCAATTGTACCCTTCATGCTCATCAAAAGTCCAAATTTTTATATTTTTATCTTTTTTATTTATGAGACTTTTAGAAAACCCCACTTTTTTTCATGGATGCTTGAACATAAAATAGACAATAACTCAGCACTAAATATAAATAGAAAGATTTGGTAAAAAGCATTTTAAAGTATGTTATCTGCTGCTTAATATAATGTGCAACATGACTAATTTTATAAAAAAATTTATTTTAAAAAATTTATATTTAAATTTAAATTTCTCAGAAATCATTTAATAATTAAAAAAAAAAACTCAAAAATTTCTGTGCATTCTATTCCAATTTCTTCTATTCTTTATTTGTGCAAAATTTCAAGTTGGGATCTCAATAGGATCATATCTTTATGAATTTTTGAATAAAATTTGACTTAAGAAATAATGATATTTATCAGATTCTATTAGTTAAATATGGATTTCTTTTGCTGGTGATTGTCTAGTGAATAGTAAGTAAGCATGACTATGCTTGAAATGAGCTGACAAACTTGTAGCTTGGTTGGTGCCCCCTCCCACCTCCACACACACCACCACTTTTAAACTTTATTTATTTTTTTAAGTTTTAAAAATGTTAAAAAAAAATAAATAAAATAAACAGATAACAATTTAACAGTAAGCTTATTAAAAGGTGGTAATGTTCTTCTTTAAAAAAAGTCAAAGTATATCCCTCCTCCCCCCCCTCCCATGCACCCAAACATACAACTAACACTATAATAGTATCACGCCTCACCTGGGGATTGAATTGAGAATTATTTTTTCCCTATATGTTTTCTTCATTTCTCAGACCAAGTTTTTCTTTTTAGATTATAACTTCACAAAATGTACGTGAGTCATTCAATATCTGATAAGAAAAGTTATGATTCATTTCATCTCCTACGCCAGCACCAACCTTCAATTTCAGAAGGAGGAAAATAGTTTGCCCCACCAAGCTCATAGTAAAATAGTGTCCCCACTCCACCCTACCATCCCATTTTCCGAAAAAAAAGCTGCAAATGGGTATTGTTTTATTCAGTGATGTTCCCATCAATTTTTCTTGAGGCTATGCTCCCAGTTATCCATTATGCACAATATGTTTTTGCATCATATACATAATGTGTCTAAAAAATGTTTGAGAATATACGGGGTATATGAAGCATACTCCTGGTTGTAAAAGTTTGTTTGTCAGTAAAAGTGTTCACGACTCTCAGTGTTTGTGATACCCCCCCCCCCCCCCCCCCCCCATTTCTAAGCCTCAGCCACTATTGATGCTTGGCAGCATTTATTATGCTTATTACTCTTACGTGCCAGCTTTTTTTTTAAATTTTTAAAAACAATTTTGAAAAAAAAAAAGATAAAAAGTGGTGGTACAGGGGGGGAGGGGTACTTACCAATCTACAAGCTCATATCAGCTCATTTTGAGCATAGTCATGCTTACTTACTGCTCACTAGACAATCACCAGAAAGAGAACCCCATATTTAACTAGATAGAATCTGAAAAATATCATTATTTCTTAAGTCAAATTTTATTCAAAAATTCATAAAAATGATCCCATTGAGATCCCAACTTGAAATTCTGCACAAATGACGATGAAATACACAAAACTTTTTGAGAATTAAAAAAAAATTCATTATATGTTTTCTGAGAAACTTAAATTTAAAATTTAAATTAAAATTTTTAAAAATTAAATTTTTTACAAAATTAGTGATGTTGCTTCATTAGTTACACAGCAACTAATGTACTCTTGTGCAACTACAGTTGTGCACTACACAGCAAACTAATGTTGCAACATTAGTTACACAGCAACTAATGTACTTTAAAATGATGTTTACCAAATCTTTCAATCTATATTTGATGCTGCGTTATTGTCCATTTTATGTTCAAGCATCCATGAAAAAAAGAGGGTTTTTCTAAAAATCAAAGTCTCATAAATAAAAAAATAACAGAGATAAAAATCTAAAAATTTGGATTTTTGATAATCTTGAAAGGTACAATGGATGAGCCAAATTTTAAAGAAATACAAAAACATGTTGAAAAAACTTAGGATCACTTGACATGGAATGACCCATCTATCTTTAAAAGCATGAAACTTTGACTTCTGAAAACGTAAACATTTTTCTTTTTTTTTGAAAAATAAAAAAAAAAAGCATTTGTCTTATAACTTCATTAAAAATGTCCTGAACTTTTTATCAAAATCAGAAACATCAACTGTCCAGCCTGTCTAATTTAAAAAAAAAAAACTGGCTCTTAAAATATTTGCATGCTTAGAATTTTTGATTTTAGGTTTCAAAAGTTGGAATTCCCTTAACTGCAGGTGGAAGATTTTATTAATGGGTACCATTTTGTTTTCAAATAGAAAAATATAAACATTAGAATACTTTAAATATCCAGCAAAATGAATGTCTACTACAATCTGTGATTAAAATTTGACTAATTTTAATAGCTAATTATTTTCTTCATCATCAGAATTTTCATGAGAATTCTCATAAATGAATTGTTGCAAAATGTATTTATTTAGTTGAGGTGCAAAACCATAGATTAAAAAAAAAAATCCCCCTCTCCAATCTATTAAAATGGTCATCATGAAATATTTTTAGAACATTTTAAATTTCAAAAGTAATCTAACATCAAAGCAAATCAAGTGTCCCATGTCTACTTAGCTGCATGACATGACACCCGAAAGTCCCCTGTACCCGTTTTCACGGTTTATCTGTTTTAGATGTTGGGTCTACTTAGCTGCACTGGGGCTGACATGAGTTATAATGCAAACAGTGCTAAACATCTTCATCATCATGATCTTTGTGGGAATTGCTGTTGGCTCTTTTTAGAAACTTCGTCCAGAAACTTTCTAGCCATAAATTTAATTTCTCATGTTTTGAGTCTAAATCCAAATAGTCCTATCACCTCTTCTTCCTAACTATTAGCTTTTTGTAAAAAGAGACTGTATTAAAAGCTTTCAATCAGGTTTTATCCTAATTATTTCCCAGAAGATGATCGTCCATCTTATGTCTAAATATTGAACTTATTAAGAGCCATTGTCTGTAAGGATCAGGCAGGTTGTGATTGTTGGGATTTTTAATTTTCTTTATTTTCACATAGGTTGTTTCTTATCATGAATGTAATGTAAATCCGAAATTTGAGCTTTGTCTGACTCACCCTTTTTGAGAAAATAATTTTTTTTTGTTTAGGGGGCATGGCACATTTTTGCTGGTTTTTCAAATTTGCAGATTTTAATGTGCTTGTTGCTTGAAGCGCACTTATAATGACATGGATTTTTTTAATGCCATATTACTATATGGTCTTGTTGGTCTTGTTAGATACTGTTACAGCTGTCAAATCGGTGACACTACGAGGGCGACGCCCACAAACTCCGCTTAAAAATGACCAAAAAGATATCCAAGTTAGATAACGAACTAACTTGGAACGATTATATTTCCAAAAATAATAGGAGTGACACCGATTTTTTTTGTGCAAATGTTAGACAAACATGTTTGTTATCAACCTAATGTAGTATCAGATATCTGCTATGAGGGCGACAGTTGTAATTAGATTCTAAATATTTGTGTTTTTGTGAAATTTATCGAATAAAAGTTTCAATATCTTCTGGCGCCCTTATAGTGACACCGATTTTGATACATATTTTTGATGTATATAAGTGTGGCTAGAAAACGATCTAAAAATGTTGGTATCATCATGAAGGCGATTTGAGAAAATTAGTCTTGAATATAAAAAAAAATTCATTTTCGGTCATTTTTAAACAGAGTTTGTGGGCGTCGCCCTCGTAGTGTCACCGATTTGACAGCTGTAACAGTATCTAACAAGACCATATAGTAATATGGAATTAAAAAATCCATGTCATTATAAGGGCGCTTCAAGCAACAAGCACATTAAAATCTGCAAATTTGAAAAACCGGCAAAAATGTGCCACGCCCCCTAAACAAAAAAATTGTTTTCTCAAAAACGGTGAGTCGGATAAAGCTCAAATTTCGGATTTACATTACATTTAAGATAAGGAACAACATATGTGAAAATAAAAAAAATTAAAAATGTCAACAATTACAAATGCTTTAAACTGCCTGATTCTTACAGACAATGGCTCTTAAAACAAGCTACAAACAGAGCATTTTGTTACAAAACCAGTTCAATCTAGGTCTTTCAATATTACAGGAGAGGAAAAAAAAATGTTTCATGCTTTGCCTACGTAATTTTTCCAAAAGATATTTTTCCCCTTTGAAAAACATTCAATGTATAAGTTAATTCTTGTTTTCATCTTTAAATGAGCAGTATTGTTTAATTATTGGCAGATAAAAATAACTAGTCGACCCGTGCGGAACTCCGCACTGTACTTCAAATCATTTCATAAGGCATTTAGCTCTTTAAAAATTTCAAAGAAAGAATATTATGAAGTAAAACCGAAAAAAGTACACGGGAAAAAGTAAGCGCACAAGAGAAGGCATGTAATTTGAAGACATCAGTAACAAAACCTCGTTAAATACAACGTTGTGATAATTTGATCATCGCTCCCCTTTTGGTAGTACATATTTTCAATGCAAATATAAATATCATTAAAAGTGTGGCTGAGTGACACGTGAAAAATCAGTAATTTTGCATGTGAAAAAACAGGTTGTGGCAAATACAGTTCTGCCCATGTGAGCATCTGACGGAAAAAAAAAGAAACATTAAAGAGATATTTAGTGGCACGGATTCGAACTGGCGCCATTCTGATTAACAGTAAGACGCTCCAACAAACCTAGCAACTGTGCCTTACTTTTCGAATGCTATTCATTGAAGGAATGCGTTATAAAACATGGTAAAAAAGTTTTTTGCCGAAAAAAATATAATGAGATCATGCGTCTATGTTTTGTCATTAGCCAGCATGATACGATTTAAAATTATTCGTAAAACATGGAATTTGATTAAACAATGAGGAAGATCTCACGTAGCGATTGAAACAAACATTCTAGAGAAGTAATAAATTCAGTTGAAAAAATAAGTGTTTTTATTTTTGAATATTCAACAATTTCCCATACCAGGCTTGTTTAACCTGTACGGCTTAAAAGCCCGCACTTGTTTTTTTTACTTTTTTAATAGGACACTTAAAATTCAAAACCAAAACCAGTTGAACTGAGTCCGTTTTTTAAGTGTAATTTTTCGAACGTAGACAAAATGTTTTTTTTTTCAGCGAAAGCAGAGGAATAGAAAATGATTTCTTACTAATGAAGTTAATAATAATTTTAATGTTTTATATCGTATTACAATAAATAATTAAAGGTTTACTGAGTGAATCTCGTAATTTCAATTTGGCGTAGTATTTTTTTCATTTGTACAAAAGGTCGAACACTTCTATTAGAAAAATCTACATTTCAGCATACAATGAAAATGTTTTTCTGCACAAAAAGGATTTCTTTGAGGTAAATCTAATACTTTTTTATGCTTAAATTATGCTTACTGGTCTGGACGGAGTCAAAGCTTTAAAAAAAAAGGAAGAACACCCTTCGATTAACAGTCAACGTATCTGAATGATAACTGTAGCCTGAATAAAGGAGTCGAAACACCAAATAGCATTCCCACTGCATTTATTTTATTACGTCTGTTATCTGTTGTATGTTATGAGTACATGTAATGCGTAATATTACTGTAAATTTGCTATTATGTCGGACAGCCCGAATTGGCCCGAAGTTCAGACAGTTTATAGCCGAACGCTCTACCGAAAAAAAAAAAAAAAAACAGGTAATTTAAAATTTTTTTTCTTGCCGAGAAGTGTTTTTATTCTTGAATTTTTTTTTTTTTAATTTGTTATTGCCGGCTGTTTGAACCGTTATGACTTAGATGGCAGCACGTGTTCATCATTTAACAGCACGGTTAAAATACAAAATTATTTGAACTAAGTTCCTTTTTAAGCGAAGCTTTTCAAATGTAGTAAAAATGTGATACGCTATTTTTTTTTGCAAAAAGAAGAAAAATATATATATTACCCTTTAAATTGAGGTAGTATTTTTTATTTGTACAAAGAGTCAAAAACTCATTAGAAGAATCTATATTTCAACATACGATTTATTATATTTTACTGAACAAAAAACAATTCCAATGTAGTCTGAAATCTTAAACCTGATACTTATATTTTTGCTTACATTATGCTTTAATTTTCTTCCCGGAGCAAAAGCTTAAAAAAAAAAAACTTACAATTGAGTATCAATTTAGCTCCGTGTTGCATCAACTTTTCATAACAGCTAAGAGCGTTTCTACCTCTTGTATTCCCTCATTTTCGTTATTCATTGTTCATGTAATACGCGATAGTTTTCTAATTTTTTGATGCAGATTGTCCGGACGTGGACCCGAACACGCATTCTCCTGGTTACCAGTCGTACGCTCTGCCGATCAAGCTATCAAGTTCTGTCGGCAGCAGTGCAAGTTAAAGTTATAAATTTACCGAAAACCTCATTCAGGTTCTTTAAAACAGGTTTTTTGCCCGAAAAAACAATTTTTAGACCGTGGGTCTATTTTTCGTCAGTAGCCTGCACGATAAGCTTTAAAATAAGGTGTAGCTCGAAAAAATCGATCAAGAATTGAGGAAAATCTCGCGTAGAAACCAAAAACAGGCTACAGAAATAATATATAAGGATGCTTTCTATCGTATTCGCGCGAATAAAAAATTAAAGGTTTACTGGGTGAAACTCGTAGTTTTAATTTGGCGTAGTATTTTTTCATTTGTACAAAAGGTCGAACACTGCTATTAGAAACATCTACATTTCAGCATACAATAAAAATGTTTTTCTGCACAAAAAGGATTTCCTTTTGGTAAATCTAATACTTTTTTATGCTTACATTATGCTGAGTGGTCTGGATGTAGTCAAAGCTTAAAAAAAGGAAGAACACTCTTCGATTAACAGTCAACTTATCCGAATGATAACTGTAGCCTGCATAAAGGAGTCGAAACACCAAATAGCAATCCCACTGCATTTATTTTATTACGTTTGTATGTTATGAGTACATGTAATGCTAATACTAATATAAATTTGATATTCTTTCGGACAGCCCAAACTTGCCCGAAGTTCGAATAGTTTATAGCCGAACGCTCTACCGAAAAAAACTTATCAATTTAACTGAACAACTAAGTCCAGTGCTTTTAAGCTTTATTAAAATATGAACACACACACAGGCTTTTTTTTTTTTTTCTGAAAGCGACGTAAAAAACGGAAAACTGCATTAGAACTTAGCTTTTAAAAAATGCATAAGAACTACAGGCAGCATCAAGGTTTTGAAACAGCAAGGGGCGTTTTCGAAAACTTGATTTTTCGACCATAAGTCTATTTTTCTTCATTAGCCAGCCTGATAAGTTTTAAAATGAGAAGGGAATAATATATAAGATAAGATATTGAAGAAACATTTTTTTATTCTTGAAAATTTTTACAATTTGTTACCGCAGGCTGCTTGAACCATTATGACTTAGATGGCAGCACGTGTTCATCATTTAACAGAACGGTTAAAATACAAAATAAATTGAACTATGCTCTTTTTTTAAGCGTAGCTTTTCGAATGTAGTAAAAATGTGATAAGCTATTTGTTTTTTTGCAAAAAGAAGAAAAAATATATATTTTACCCTTCAAATTGAGGTAGTAATTTTTTTATTTGTACAAAGAGTCAAAAACTCATTAGAAGAACATATATTTCAATATACGATTTATTATTTTTTTTCTGAACAAAAAACAATTCTATTGTAGTCTGAAATCTTAAACCCGTTACTTATATTTTCGCTTACATTATGCTTTAAATTTTTAACCGGAGCCAAATCTTAAAAAAAAAAAAAAAAAAAAAGAAGCCTTACAATTAAGCATCAGGTTTTCATAACAGCAAGGAGCGTTTCCTTCTCATTTATTTTATTCCTTCATAGTTGTTATTCACTTAATTAAGTGTTCATGTAATGCGCGATATTTCTCTTAATTTTTTGTTGCAGATTGTCCGGACGTGGGCCCGAACACGGATTCTCTTGGTTACGAAGAGAACGCTGCCAATCAAGCTATTCAGCTCTGTCGGTCATAGCGCAAATTAAAGTTATAAGTTTAACCGAAAACCTCATTCTGGTTCTTTAAAACAGGTTTTTCCGCTGAAAAAAACAATTTTTAGACCGTGGGTCTATTTTTCGTCAGTAGCCAGCACCATAAGCTTTAAAATAAGGCGTAAATCAAAGAAATCGATCTAGAATTGAGGAAAATCTGGCGTAGAAACCAAAATCATGCTACAGAAATAATATATAAGGATTTGGATTGAGCTACTTTTGAAATAAGTCTAATTTCTCTTTCTCATTTTTGTATGAAATTCTGTTAAATTTTGGTATTGGTACAAATTTTACCATTACCATCAGAATTTTTATGCCCATTTCCCTCACCAGATGGAGGCACCTGGGCTCTATTCAATGCAAAACTGCACTAGGAATGCAAATTTACTAAGAGCACTCTGAGCCAAATGAGTACTCAAGAGATAATCGTAAGACATATATGCTAGGGCTCGGTGATGCATCGCCAAAAACCTCCCCCTTCCCTGCAATATTGGGCACTCTATATTTTTTAAAAAATTTGTTGGATTAAATATAATTAATGATTAATTGGTGGACAGTTTCAGAATTTAAGTATTCATATTTTTTATAAACCATAAAAACTTCTTTGAGCGTCACTCCGTGCGCCCCCCCCCCCCCCCCAACCGAGTATTTATTCACATCTTTTTGCACTGAAAAAACAGGCTCTTTGTAATCTCAAAACTTGTCTTCAATATGTTTCACTAACTTGTGCTTTTAGCCCTGCTTTATAATATTAATAATTTCTTTCAGGTGCTGGAATGATATACAATTTTTATACCTTGTATATATTTTGTAAAATTTAAACAAGCAAGTTTAAGTTGAAAAAACCAAACATTGTAACGCATCGCTACATCATGATGTAAGGTGGGGGGTGCATCACAATGTAGAAATTCCTACACTGCCCAGCCCTAATACATGCTGTCGATTTTCTGCATCTTGAAAATCCACCGACTGGAGCCAGAATTGAACCTACATATTTAAGTGCAAAAGACCAGTCTCTAGCCATTATATCACTTTATCAGCTTATTGGTTCAAATAATAGTCTTTACAGTGGCGTCTTGAATGAAAGCATGAATTGATCTGGGATTGATGTAAACCAGGTTTTTTGGCAGTGGTGGATAAAGTCTGATTCTATCCAAGTTGCTTTGAGGCTAAATAATATCAAACAAGGTTTATCAAATTATGAAGGGGTGAGGGGACACAATTACAGAAAATCTTGGATTGATTGCTTCTACAAAAGATTCGAAATCTACATTGATCATTCAACAGCATTTAGAATAGCTTCCAACATCCTATTTACCTGTATTCTGTCATTCAGCTTGTATTTTTCCACAATGTGCATCTGCACATTGCATAAGTCTTTATTTATCTCCACACCAAGTATCGCCTTGGCCGAACTGCAAAAATATGCCTACAGGAAAAAAAAAGTAGTTCAGTATGAGTAGAAAACATATTTAATGATACAAAAAGAAATGCTTTTCTAGCTAAATAAAATAAGTCTAAAAAAATCTCTAGATCTAACATTGAGTTTTCCCTTCTAATATTTTATCCATCCCTTGATACTAAATATCAGGTTGCAACTAGTCAGGTTTTGGTGACCTTGGAAAATGTAACAGCACAGAAAGGGAGGGGAAAGAAAGAAATAGGAATGTCTGAAAATAGATCTTACACTTTTTAAGTTAAAACAGGTGCATTTTTCTACATTCGGTAAAGCATCGCTGGGATTTTTATCATTTTTTTCAAGTGAGAAAGACCCAAGGGTGGATCCAGAATTTTTACAAGAATGATTTAGTTTTTACTTACTACATAACTGATTTAAATGTGCTTGAAGGGGAAGGGGGGATACTGCATCATTGAGATTAAAAACAACTGAAATATAGACAGAGATTGTCTCCAAACCTTTTTCTGCACCAAAGGTATCCTTAAATTGTATTTTTCATATTTTAATTTTGAAACATTGCTGGTGCAGAGTACCTCTAAGTGAGGGACGATTGCTCTTCCCTTGTATCCGTCCTTGAAAAGACCATGGATAAACAGCAAAACATATAATCGGGAGTTGACTGCAATTAGTTCTCATTCCATTTTTGGATATTTTTCCCACAGCAATATGAGAAATATCAGTGATAAAGATAGCAGATTTAAAAATCTAATTTAATTAACCAAAATAATACAGCAATTTGAAGATGCAGTTGAGTCCCTTTAAAACAAGTTCAGTTAATCTAAGCACCGTTTAATCTGAAGTAGTTTAAATACCTTACTTTTGTTCCCCCAAACGAGAGAAAGTATTTAAAAATTCCAAAGAAACTAACTATTGGAGAGGTGTCACTAAGCAAGTGGACATGCAAAATACGCAAAAATTAAAAAAAGTGCGAGAAGTGGAACACAAAAGGGTTGTAAGCATTTGGAATAATTTACCAGAAACAGCAGTTATTTGAAGCTGTTGAAAATAGTTTTAAGAGGACTCTTGATCTTCATTGAGGTCCCATAAATAAATTGACTAGGACCAGCCTAGTTGGGCCCTGAGCCAGTTGCTGGTCATCACTTTTGTATTTGGAAAATTTTTCCAACGCAAATAGATTGCACCTACATATAAAGTATCGTTAATGCAACATAGAAACCAATTGAAAAAAATCACTTTTTTAGGCTGACAAATTTTTAATTGAGGATTATGTATCAACAAGCAACATTAACAATCTTTGAAACCCTTTAAGATTTTTTTTCTAGCGGAAAATTGTTGTGACAGTTTTTTTTTCTACACTAATTATTTACTTCATTGATATTATTAAAACCATATAAAATGCAAAAATAAATGATATTAGCTTCTACAATCAACTAAATGCAACTGGATTGATCATTTGAAATCCTGATCTGGTATTATGAGGTATGCACAGCAAAATGTCAAGATTAACTCAGAAAACTTGAAAATAAGAGTTCACAATAATAAAATTTATGAAACTGTTGATCTATTCATTTTTATGCTATAGAATAATCAGGACTGTGGAGTTGCAGTCAGGCTGACTTTGCGGTAAAGGAGTCAGAGGCTTACTTCAACAGGGGTGGACTGGCTCACCGGCCAGCAGGCCAATATGCCCTTTCGCCTATGCGTCCTCAAGGCTAAACACCTTTTTTTAGTTAAAAAAAAGTTTTTTTTTGTTTAAAAAATTAATTAAAAAAAGTTTTTTTAAAAATTCATTTATTTATTCAATATTTTGGTGAAATTCTCCCCCTTTTTTTGCGCTTACAAACCTGTGCAACTTTCCTTCGCTTTTCATCTCTTTTCTTTAACTTGTAAACCTATGTACCCTCATTTTGTTCCCTTTTCTTTTGCACCTTTTTTAAAAACATCTTTTTTCACTTTTTTTGCGCCTTTACGAGGCCAAGGTTGGGCCTCGTAAGGTGGTCTAGGGGTGGCCCCTCTTGTGGGACCCGGTCCACCCCTAGACACCACAGCCATGAGAAGAAGTAAAGAAAATTTAGCAAGTTTCCCAGAAATAGACGCAATTCATCTCTAAAAATTCTACCTAGACATCGTACTTTAATTCCACTAGTTATATTTTCCCATGGGAAATTCTATCTTTGAGGAGCAGAACATGTGATATATGTGTATAATATTTGTGTAATTTCATAGTTAATACAAATACAAATGTGACAACCAGCAACAGCCTCTTAGACCAGCTAGGCTGGTGCTAGTCAATTTATTAGTCCTCAATGAAGATCAATGGTCCTCTTAAAGCTATCCACCCCTTGCTCATTACCACCTCTTCCAGTAAGCTGTTCCAAGTGCCTACAACAGGGTTCATACACTTTTGGTTAAAAAAAGTTCCCTGACTTTTCCAGGTTTTCCAGGTTGTTTTTTAGAAAATTCCAGGTTACTCGCTTCATTAAAAATTTAAGTTTAAATAGTAATATTTTCAAAATAATTAAAATTGTTTAAAGTAGCAATGCAGAAGAACTGAAACTTCTCCCCTTAGATTTAAAAAAAAAAAAAAAAAACTTGGATTTTTTTCCTTTGTTTTCTCTGCCAAAATATTAAGTTTTTTTTAAACATTTTGTTCAAAATTGTTTTAATTTGTTTACTATTTGTTGAAAACAGAGTACTTTCAACTTATTTTAGCGTTTTTTTGATATCACGCGTAATATTATAGCGTTTTGCTGTAGTCCTGCAGCAACCTTTTAGCATCCGCTTTTGGTTTACAATACTTTTTATTTTCTTATAAGTAGGTTACACAAAACATATTGAGCAAAATGCAAAGCTAAATTTTAGTATAAATATGGTTAACTTGTTGCATCAACTGGCATACCATGTAATGCATAGTAACAAAAATCCACATCCGCCGATCATAGGCCAATGCCAATAATCTTTTTTTTTCCACATATTAAAGGACGCTTACATTAAAATTTCAAATTTTCTTTTCCAGAAAGTATTAGTTAATTTTCAAAAATTCACAACTTTTTGCACATTTTAATGTTATTTTCAATGTTACTCATTGATATAAACATCTAATTCTGTTTCTGAAAATTTAAGTCTACTACCATTGTGCAAACGATCAAATATGGCGACAAAGTGAAAAATTTAAAATAATAAGTAGATTTTTGGATTTGTAGTATAAAAGTAGTAATAAATAATTAATAATACTTAAAAGGATACAACAAAAGCAAAATAGTCAGTATTTAGCACATAAGAGTTTAAATCAATTAAAACAAAAAAATGTTATGAAGATTAAATTTTGCATTTTTCCAGAAAATAATTACTAATTATCCGGAAAAAAAAGGCACAATTTGTGTTGTTTTCAATAGTTTGCTTTGCAATTAACATCCAATGCCGTTTTCGGGAACTTAGGCACTTAAAAAGTCTTGTGTACTTCCATCTTGGGAATGACCAAATATGGCGGCTATGCCCAAAAATAAGAAATAACTTTTTTAATTTGTCGCATGAAGACAATTAAAAAATAATTAATCTTCATGAAACTACAATTCATTGAAAAGTTTTTATCACATTTGCGTCCGAGGCAGTGAGGATAAGATTAAGTTTTAAGAACAAAATTTTTCATTTCTCAAGAAAATTATTTTAAATAACAATAGAAAAACAATTTGTAGACCATTTTTTGTTATTTTCATCAGTTTTCAATTAAAGAAAACATCCAATTCTGCTTTGTTTTTAGAAACTTAGGCATTTTAGAATTGTATCTACATCGATCTTGTGAATGACCAAAGATGGCGACTACGTTTCACACGTAGCTGAAATGATTTTCCGATCAAAAAAAAAAAACTATTTTCCCCGATCGACCTTCCCATCTACAGGTTGTGCTTCCGAAGCAGTAAATTGTCTTCTCTCCTTTTGAGTTTGTGCATAATTGCTGTTCACCTGATTTTTTTTCCCTTGGGAACTACTGAGAGCCAAAAATGGCGGCTGCTGAAGATTTGGGTCGCCACTTTTTTCATTGCTTTAAAATTGTTACAATTTTTTTTAAATACATCGATAAAAATGAGGATTAGATCTCATAAAACCAAATTCCTTGGGAAAAAATTGGGAAAAGAAAAATTTTGGGGACACATTTGGAAAATTCCCTGACATTTTTGACTATGTCATTTTCCATGATAATTCCAAGTTTTCCCGGAGCGTACGAACCCTGAACCGAATAGAATGTTGTGGCAACCCATCTAAAACTTTAGGCAGTAGAAAGAAATGCGTTCCCCTCACTGACTTCATGTAAGAAAATCTTCGCTCTTTTGGCGCATTTTTCGTTGTGAAAAAAAAAAACGTTCATTTCTCGATCGCAGTTTTTAAGTGCCAACGTCGGTTTAGATAAAAATTTACAATTTTTTTCGTGAAATCATAATAAAAACGAATACTAGATCTCATGGTACTTAATTCCTTGGGAAAAAAAATTTTTGGAGGACAAAATTTGAAAACTCCCTGACTTTTCCCTGACATTTTTGACAGTGTCATTTTCCCTGACAATTCCCGGTTTTCCCGGAATTCCCGGAGCGTACGAACCCTGTACAACCCTACTAAAGTAGTAGTTTTTCCTTATTTCCAGGTTAGCCTAATGCAACTAGGCTAATATGTTTTATATGTTGAGGTTTGTTCAAGAAAATAAGAATATGCTTTAAGAGAAAAAAAAGAAAAGAAAATTCTGCATGTTTAAACTATTTATTTAAAAAAAAAAAAAAAAAAAAAAAAAACTTACTCCATACAGAACTGCCCCTAATCTTGAGCCTACATCAAGGAAAACTTTATGCCTTAGATCTGGTAGCAAATATCGGAAAATAAACTCAATTCTTTGGGCAGATGCAGAGTGTGAGATAAAAGCTGAAAGTAGAAAACATTTATTTCTTAAAAAACTAGTGAAATCCTGTTACAATGAAATAAATTTTCAGTCCTGATTTAATTTACATTTCATTGATTGAATTCTATTATAACTAAATTCCTGCTACAACAAATAAAAATTCAGATCTGATTTCTTGTGATGGAATTTCTCTGTATTTTTAAATCATTTCATGTTTTTAATATTTTGGGCAAAGTGAACATCAGATTATTTTCCAATATAGAAACAGTGATTTATCAAGTAATTTAACATGAGAAAACTTAAGTGAATTTCCTAATTGATGAAAATTAAACAAGTGTAACTGGTGCACTGGACCAGTAAATATCTACTGATTAAAAATGTACTGGTTCACAGAAAATGTGCCTGGCTTTGAAGGCAGTTTTGCTCATTTCTCATTTAATTTTCAGACTGGGGTGGGGTTACATGGCACAAATTGCACTACTGAAATTTTTATGGAGGGGCGAGATAATTTGACAAGGTTTTTGATCTTATTTTGGAGGGGCTCTCGTTCAGGGGGGGGGGGGACTCCACAGCCCTTTGAAGGAACACCCCTGTATTTTCATAAAATTTGCATGTTGTAATTAAAGAATTTTAATTGTTTATTTAGAACGTAAAACTGATTTTGCATGCAAGATAAATTTGCCAAAATGTAAACACACAAAAGTTTTGTTGATATACAAATGTTATAATTAAAGAAGTGAACAATTTAAATTGGCAGTAGTGAAGACATCTGACCAGTGGAATGTTTACACTAAGAGCACTGAGCAGCTGTGTGGCCCCGTGATACCATGGGCTCTCAAAGTTTGACTAGCGGCTTAATTCTCTGAAGACACTTGGGGGTTGGATGTCAGAAAATGAAACAAACGCAAGAGAGCACAAGCGTGGACTTGAACTTAGGTACATACACATGCCGTTTATTCTCAGTTGAAAATGCCACCCTCTCCTCTTATTCCAATGATTTTATTTGTTTGATTTTCGAAATTTATGCAAAATGAAGCACTAGTAATATTTTTGGATTTTAACTTTTTATCTTCTGGATCAAACCAATTGGGTCAAGAAAGTTGCACATCAAGCAAAGCATCAAAAACTAGAAATGGGAAACAGTTGGAAAGAAACTGGATTTTTTTTTGGGGGGGGGGGCAGATTTTTTCTGTACTAGAGGGAGGGGGGAGTTTATTTCCACTTGGTAATAATTCAAATAATTATGAAATATTTCTACTTCAATGGGGTTTTGTCTTTCAGTATTTTTTTATGTTCAGTATCCCTCATGAGTCATGAAAATAACTTTCATAATGCAAGCTATAAGATAATTTCATTTTCCTGTACACAAAAGTACTATTGAGCTACTTTTCTCACTAAAACTAATGAGCTGGACAGAATTATGTCAATAAAATTAACTAGTGGTACATAGTTTTTCTGACCTGATAAACAGAGTATTCTGCATTTCTGTACATACAGAACAAAAATTAAGCATCTTGAAAGGCCTTTAAAAAAGTATGCAGTTAAAAAACTAAAACCTGTATACCCCCTCCCTCCCCCGTAACGATTCTGTTCATTCCCGCACAAAAAAATATTTAAAGTTGGAAGCTTTCTTAATAAATTCAAATATCTTCTTATTGGAATATTTTTCTCTCAATAAAAATCATTATTTCGTTTTCTTTTTTTAACAATGCATTCAAATATTGTGAAGGACACACAATAGAATGAAACATGGGAAGGAGTGAAAAATTGTTTATAACACAAAATGGGAGAAGAAAAATTCTATAGCTCGGCTATTTTGTAAATAGAGCAGAAAATTTTAAACTGCATTGAAATTACAGGGTGGCTGCAGGAACTGTGGAAAAAAGTTCCCTGACTTTTCCCTGATTAAGTTCACCAAATTTCTCTGATTTGCGTTACTAATGATAATGGTTTCCTTTCTTTGCCCTACTTGAAAACCATTGAATGTTAAATAAAATGCAGTTAAATGTTTTAAGCTGTTAATTAAGGATACAGTTTGAAAAGAAGCTCTTTTAAAAAAAAAAAATAAAAATAGTGTATTAAATTATCTATAGAGAAATATTATAAATATTTACTTATGTGCACAAGGTAACTCAATTTCAAATGATTTCATTATTTGTTACAAAAAATCTTAGATTACTTTTGTGAAAACAACATTGAAATGCAAAAAAAAAAAAAAAAAAAACAAACAAACAATCAATTGATTTCAAAATATATATGTATATAACTTGGTTTTAAAATAAAAGAATTTTTAAAGCCTGAAAAAACGCTTAGTACTCGTATAATCTGAGGCAACAGCGAATAATACGATGGCAAAAAGCAAAGTTGATTTTGATTTAAGATTCAATTTTTGCAATCAAATTAAAAACATGAAGAAGTAATAACCCTTAAACTTTTATCAGTATTAATTTTAAAAACAAAGATTTCTTCTTAAAATTGTGATTACAGTATGCAAATTACATTAAGATAATGAGTAAAGGCAAAAAAGGAAGGCATTAATGACGGCTTTCTCTTTGTCTGTAGGGTTGTTTATTTTACGTAGCATGTAATGTGTGGGAGAAAAATTCAAGCTACATAAAATAAACAACTTTACAGAAACAGAAGTAATCTTGGGAAGTTTATCCCCCCCCCCCCCCCCCCCCGTGGTTAAAAAGTTAAGATTCATTATTTTGACAAATATGATTTGAACAAATACGCTAACAGTATATAATTGTCTCATTAATTAAAATTTTTTTTAAACAGATAAATGGTGGAAAATGCATAGGGAATTAAGTACTTAATTGTCCAAAGCAAAAAAAAAAAAAAAATCTTCACTTGATCAATTTTTCCTGATTTTTTTTTTTTTTTTTGAAATTTCCTGATTTTTTCCCTGATTAATAAAGTTTTCTGACTTTTCCCTGATCTCCCTGATCTGTTGCCACCCTGAATTAGAAAAAATAATTGATGATTTTTCAAGAAATACAGCAAGATGAAAATTCATATTTAGTACTTATAAAAAACAATTTATTATGTTGCAGTATGAAACTTTTATTGTTTTTATATTTTCTGTTGATAGTTGTGATTATTATCTTGCAAGTTCTATTTCTGACTGAAGTTTAAAGCAACAAAAATTTTTACTGCTTAGGGCCCCCAGCAAGTCAAGTTCCTCCAACTTGACTTGAGCTGCTTATGCGTCCGACTACTAGCCTCAGGTCAACAAAGTTAATTTTGTAATACTCCTGAATTGGTTTTTAGTGACCGCATATCAGAAAACTACCATGACTTCGAATGTTGATCATATATTACACACTTAAATGTTTTGTAAACAAAAAATTTTTCTATACTTACTTATGGGAGCGATGTTAGTGGATGAACAACTTTTGCAATAGTTTCGACTTAGCATCCCTTCTTCCACAAGTGCATCTATATCTTCATCTTCAAAGAGGAAACTGTCAACATGAACAATTGGTTCATTAACTGAATCTTCACTCTAAATAAGGAAAGGTCAACAAATTTAAAAATACATTTAAAATTCAAGAAAAATAACAAGGAACAAAACTGATGATCTGTTGTCAATCTTTGATTAAGCCCACAACTTATAGAAAAGTAAACTCATTTAACTAATGTTTTAAACTGTCTGCAGTATAAATGTAATTGTTTCATGGTAAAAATATTCAAAACAAAACCTTTTTTTTTTTGGCAAAAATCTTAGCCATTATATTAAGTATTAAATTCAAGTCGCTGTTTATGAAAAAAAAAAAAAAAACATTATCTATAAACAATTTTTAGTTCATAATTGTTAAGAAATGCTTAGCTTCAACGAGATTTAAATTTCTAATTGTGCTTCAAGGCCCTTATGAAAGATTTTCAAAGATACATAAACATACATAATATACATTTCGTATTTGACCAAACGAAACACAATGTAAAACATGTATTAAGGACATTTTTTAAAGTTTATTTTTCTCTATTTTTAAAAGATGATACGCTTATATTTTTTTGCGGAAAATAACCATTAACAAAAAAATGTTTGCAGGAGGTGTTTTAAATAAAACAATTCCCTACAGTATTCTTTACAGTTATTCATCATTATCTTATATTTTATGTGTAAATATATAAAAACAATGATTGCTGCAGTTTTAGTTACAGCAACATAGTACATTATCATCATCAGGGGTTCATTTAGAAGAAAATTTGATCGAATTACAGATCTTTGAAAGTTATGAGCATTAAAATTGACTTTTGGTGGCAGGTTTTTGATATTTTTCCCCTACGAAACCAGGTTGACATATGTGCGGGGCATGCACAGAAATTTTTGGGAAAATAACTTTTTTGGGGCCCCCTCCATATTGTTCACCCTAGTTTCAAAAACATTGGGCCCCTCTCAGGCTTGGGCCCAGGCCAACAGGTGTCTCTTCTCCCCCTGTGCACGCCCCTGCATATGTGAGTATGTATAGTAAGTATAGCCCAAACAAAATACATCTTTTAAAATCAAAAGTATGAAAAAAATACAGTCTGTCAAATGCCAGTTTAAGTCACTTTACTAACTTTTTAATGGGACAGATGTAAGTGGTTTGATTTAAATGTCAGTAGAAAAGTTCTGGTGTTAAAACAAACTCTTTTTAAGTCCTTGGTCAGCCTTTTCTTAAGCCGAATGGAATCACACAACAATGCTAAGATCTTTGATGGATTATCTAGCCAAGTGGAATATTTTAGTCTTAGTGATATGACACAGATTTTTTCCCCTACACGTAACAAAGACTAAAAAGATAAATAAAGGCCAAAAGTTTTAAAAGTGAACGCATACAATATCATGAAGATGTGAATTAGTTTCTAAAGCAGCTAAAAAGCAACAAATACCATAATTATTTACCTTTATTAGACTAGAATGATCAACACATTCAGAAGGAAAAATTGCACTAACAGGAACAATTGACCTAATATCCTCAGCAATAGTACGTAGTTGCAAATATGCGTTACTTGACTCTAAAAGAAAATGCATAGTTAATATAATTGACATTTGATTTTCAAAATTCATATTATTATTTAAACCTTTCACTAGTCAAATTAATTTTCATTCAAACATTAAGATACAAAATAAATAATAAGACTGGTTGGTGTGCATGGAAATATAATTTAAAATGATAGGGATAGTGTGGAAAGTTTCTGCAGAAAAACAAAACAAATGCATTATCTATCCTAAATAGTGATGTAAAATACCCAGGTATTTATTTTTGGGGGTAAATACCCACGGTATATACCCGGGTAAATACCCAAAATGGGTATTTACCTGGGCATTTATTTCAAAAATTTATATTCAACTAAAATACTTTTCTGTATGTATTCCACTATGTATATATGTAACCAACCATACACAAAACAAATTTTTGCCCAAAAAGTGTATTTTGATCACATATTTAAAGAATTATTGTATGAAACAATGTAGCAATCTAATATGATATTCACATTAAATGTGTTGGATATGCCTAATCAATGTTGATAGCCTAATTTCAGATATAAAAAGCCATTCTACAGAAAGTAAAAAGCTTAACTGGTTACCAAAAAAAAGCAAACATCAATTTTTTTTAGGTCCTAGTCTTTTATAACTCAGTAATATGTCTCTGCATGACATCAAAATGTAACGAAATGTCAATAAAAATAGTTTGAATAAATTTTCATCATGAAGTACCAGGGAGCAAATGCAAATGAGCAAGGCAACAGAAAACAATATTTTTATTTGTCTTTTGCTTATTGATGTGAAAACTGTTTCTATATTTGCCACCTTATCACTTAAACAGCAATAAAATGAATAAATAAAGTCATGATATCTTAATAACTTCTCAGTTTATTCTTCCAAACAACCCTCATGCTTCCTTTTTTTTTTCATTTTGGATATGACTAACCTAGATTGTGAATTTGAAATCCTGAAGAAGTTCATCATTGAATTGCTTATACTTCTCCAATTATGACATTGAAAAGAAAGATTCTTTGGTTCACAAGATATGTTTCTCTCATAATTTCATCAAGTCTTTCAATAAAAAATTGTTATAAACTGTGTAATACATATGTATGTATCAGCTTTAACAGTTATTTCATATTTAGATTTGAAAAAAAAAAATTCCCATTCACTTTCTGCATTTTTTTGTAAAATACCTAGTTTTTGGGTATTTACCTAGGCCTTGGGTAAATACCCGGGTAAATACCGAAAAAATATTTACCTACCCGCTGGGTATTTACCCGATCCACATCACTAATCCTAAACAAAGAAAATACTGTCGAAAGAGCCCACCAGTTAAACTTATAGGGGCATTCCATGGTATTTTTGACATTATGTAGAGTCCGTAATGTGACCTTTTTTTTGCTATAACTTTCTAATTTACAGTTTGATTTGCAAATTATTTTAATTTCAGCTAGTGTGTTGGTAGGAAAAGATCAAAATAAAATAATATGCTAATCAAACAGTAAATTAAAAAGTTATGGCAAAAAAGGTCACGTTACTGACTCTACATAAATATAATATCAAAAATACCGTTGAATGCCCCTATAATGAATGTCTTACCACGTAGTTCACCCCCCTTCTCCCAAAAAAATGGAGCTCTTGCAGTGACACTACAAAATAGGCATGAAAGTTTGCTTTTTGGTTTTCTTTCTGCAGTGTGGTTGAGAAGTCCTCCAGGAAGGCAGCTCGGAAGGTGCTGTGAATCCACCGAAATAAATGCTACTTTGTAGAGAAAAATTAGCCTACAAAGCTCTTTTCTAGATTCATTAGAGTAAAATATAACTCTGTCAAGCGAAAAGAAACACAAAAATATGATTAACTCATATCAATTAAACATTTTCCGAATCAAAAATCAAGACAAACTGATGGCGCCATCTATTTTTACATTTCAAAATTTTCAACATTACACGACACATACGCATAGAAAATACATCACACGCATACATAAGCCAAACTATCGCCAAAAGTGTTCACGATGCAAGCACACAGCCATCTTATATAGAAGGCTGTGTGTAAGCATATCAATGACATGATGGTCGATGGAGATGGTCCTAGCTTCACGGACAAAAGCTTTATAATAGAATTATATTTCAGAAAAATTATTACGAAGCAAAAACAGTTTTACGTTTTTCCCCCGAGTACTAACAGCTGTTATACTGCAGAATGACAAGATTAAGCAAAAAAGCAAAATAATGCAAGAAATTTATTCGACACCTGTTGAGCACTGTGTTTTACACCATGATAAAAATAAATGTTTTTCGTCAGCATGTACTGAATTTATTAAAGAATAAAATGCATTCTTCGCCGCTTTTAAATCCATAACAAAATTTAAATAAAATGCATAAAATCTCAGGATTCTCTGGCGTACCGGTCAGAAAAAGTGTAAACAAACAAAAACGTGTTTCAAAGGCAAAGTCACTGCCATTCATTAAG